>NC_133342.1:33727856-34337856 GCF_030506205.2 Paramisgurnus dabryanus | reverse complement strand
TAGCCATAGAAATAAATAGACATTGTGAAGGAAATGGTAAAAGAAAATTTAGTAACACTTTACTATAAGAGTTTATTCCTTAACATTTGGTAATGCCTTAGCTAATATGAACTAACAATGAACAATATATTTTACAACATTAATAATATTTGATAATGTTCATTGTGCAGAGACAAAGTGATTGATTTAAAAATTTATTAAGTGTTTAAATCTAATATCATGCTATGCTAACAAATAAAACATTACTGTAAGTGTTTAGTCAGTTGTAAAACAAATATATATATATATATATATATATATATATATATATATATATATATATATATATATATATATATATATATATATATATATATATATATATTAGTTGTTATATTATATATTATATCTAAATAAGTCTTTTTTTAATTATAACATCTTGTCTACAGAAAATCTCTGAAAATGCCTCGTTTAGTGCAGAAAATAGCGATTTATAGTGACAAGGTAAAAAGACTGTCCCTTTAATGTTTTACCCGGACCGGCTGCGGTGTAACACGCTATTTCACGCAAAGTTTTTTAACAAGTTAGTAGCTAGCTGCTCACTTTAAAGATAAACATGATCGCCTAAATCTGAGCAATCCTGGTGATGCCAGTTTCCTACACGATGTTATAATGGACTATTTTACATCCAGAGATGAAGGATCAGATGACAGAGACGAGAAGACAAAGGTACGTAAATGCGGAGCCCATTCTCTTTTCGTGCATTGATTTGATGTGTTTTGGAAACTTATATATACTGCATGTAATGCATCTGAAGTGGTGGAAACAATATGCCATAAAAATGTATTGGACAACTTACTGGGAGTGTAAAACGCTTAAGAGAAGATATTCTCTGCTTTTGCGGATATACCGTAATATAATAACAACAACAATACGCGCGGCAATCCCTTTCGTTCATCTGATATTAAGATGGTCTGAATGATATTTGGTCGAAGTTAAAGCTGCGATGAGTTCGATGCATGTATCCAGTTAAATATGAGGTTTCTTGTTTTCACTTCTGTGGAGGAGTTCGGTATGCTGTGTACGGCGTGTCAAGTCCTGTCTGTTTACAACCACAGCCTTACCAAACAGTCGAACTTAATACTTTTCTCTGACGCTAACTGAACGGATGAAACGCCGAGATAAACGACCGTTATGCTGGGACCGCAAGACCGCGCTGGCGGGTTGTCTTTGTCCATTTCGTTAAAAATAGTTTCATTGTCACCACACTTTCATCACAATATAAACTCACCAAAACCCTCATAATTTAGTTAAAACAACCCTATATTCATTAAAAAAGGTGTAAAGCGAGTTAAAGCAGCAGTAGACATCTGTGTGTAACGTTAGCTTACTTTCTGAGGGAGATTGAAACTTTGTTGGCGACCGTTTTTCTCTCTCATTGCACGTTTAAAACAATATTGTGACAAACTATTGACAACATTCTTAAACTAAAAATTAAGTTTTCATGAAACAGAAATATTTCAAACTTACCGAACTGCCAGAAATCAATCGTCCTCCTTCAGCTGCAGCCAGGAGTTGTGCTCTCTCTCCCTCTGTGTGATTTGACGTTGGCGCACTTTCTCTGATTATTGCAAGTACACCTGGCACATTACAGCAATGGCTGCAGCAAGGTTACATCAAGACCAAAATATACTGTAAAATTTTCCCGCTCAAACAAATTTACCCAGAATGCATTATGAACTGCAGTACTGTACTGTAATGTATACATACAGTATAGTACTGTGGATTTTTACAGTAATGTACTGCTAAATCTACAGCGACATCTAACAGTGTACAGTCTGCACAACCAACAGTCATCTGAGCTAAACAGTTCACATCACCTGCAAAAATCACTCCAAGCAACACAACTCTTAACACATGGCTCAAAACAGCTCAGTGCAGCCAAACACAATGCATAACCCTCATTGAGATAACACACACTGTCACTCAGAACACACTGAGAGTAAAAACACGAGCATCAAACACCAATACAGAAAATACAAACTTTTCATCTTTACAGTTTTAATAATTTCAGTGAATTCATACAAAGCAATATTTCTTCACTAATGATTTATTTATTGATTGATTTATCACATGGTTTATTGAAATTTTTAGAACAGAACAATTCTTTAAGGTAAATGAAAATTAGGCATTTGCTTCAATAGCTTCTTTAGTAATTTACAGAATTACAGTAACGGGAAAAAAGGTAGAAACTAAAAGTACATACTGTAATTCAAACAAATAAATGAGGGCAGACCCGGCGCCAGACACAAATTCACGGACGGGCATTTCATTTTTTCAGGGGGGCACAAGTCTGTCCTTATACAATAGACAGTAGATTGTATTGATTATAGACTGAGTTTTGCACTGCAGTTTCTTTTGAAAACTTGTTTATATTTTTGTTTAGTTTTTGTTTGTTTAGGTTATTGTAAATGCATGCATTATGTTTGTTTTGTCTCCAAAATCATCCATCTTAGAGTACGATTTATGGAAAAAAGTAGATAGAATTGCTGCAGTAAAGACTTTACAGTATTTACAACAGGACATTACTGCAATAAAACAAACATATTCAATATTACTTCCATTTACAGTAAAAATACAAACCAAAGCCACTTAAAAATAAAGTAAAAGAAAAATCTCTTCATCTAATCTATTGCGTTTCTACTTGGCCACATGTTCTCACTCACATCACACCTGATATCTTCTCTGGCAAGGCATCTTGGGAAGAATCTTTTGCCATGTCTTATCCACCCCTGACAGTGTTCAGGTGTAATGTCTGGGAATGCACCATCTATTGCATCCAGGTGGGACTGGAGGAAAACCTTCCCCTTGTCCTGGTGGTCTTCCGTTGACTTGTGCAGCCATATATCTTATTTTTCGTGTTGCTCATATTGTTCCTTTACCACACAAGATCGACCTAAAGAGGCCCTCCTTAACTCTATTGTATACCATACAGTCATGCAATTGAAAGAACCTGAATGTGTTTCCTAGGTGGGAATCAGTTGTGATTTATATATTTGCATTTGTACAATAAGTTGTTTTTCAATCCCAATGGAATAAAATACAGGAGATATATTTATGTTTCAATTCATCATATAAACAGCTGTTTACTTTGACTATAAGCGAGGTTTAGCACATGGGGCCCTATTTTAACAATCTGAAACGCAAGTGTGAAGCGCAATGCGCAAGTGAGTTTGTGGGCGGATCTTGGGCGCTGTTGCTATTTTCCCGGCGTGAGAAATAACTCTTGCGCCGGGCGCAAATCAATAAGGGGTTGGTCTGAAGTAGGTTCATTATTCATAGGTGTGGTTTGGGCGTAACGTCAAATAAACCAATCAGAACGCTATCCAACATTCCCTTTAAACGCAAGGGCGCAAGTTCCATGGCAGGTTGCTATTATTATGACGGATTTACCAGGCGTACGCCAGGAGCGGTTTACAGCCGAGGAGACCCACGTTCTTGTAAGAGCAGTCAAAGACAAAGAAGTTGTTTTGTATGGGGATGGGAGAAACCCGCCCAAATCAGCGTCGGTTAAACAGGCGTGAGAGGAAATAGCCACAGTCTCATCAGCTGGCATCCCCATCGTTGCGCCAGACCAAATGTAGACAGCTGACAGAAATAAGAACAGCCTGTTTGGTAATAAGAGAGATTTGATGTCTTTTGAGTTGAGTTTTAGTTCTTGTGTTTCTCTTTTCTTCAGCGATTCTGCTCATTATCAGGTGTCTTCAATAATTAAAAAATCATCACTTAAATGTTTACTTAAGTATCCAATTGACTCTAACACTGCTTCAATGTTACTTTAACACATCGGTCTCGGCTTGGATTCGACTACAACACTAGTTGATTTATTACAAACAGTATGAATGTTTTTTAATGATTGATCCTAAAAAAGTTGCGGTGGCAATGATGTCATGTAATCCGCGCCATACAGAAGGTTTTAAAGGTAACGTTATTTTGAATGTATTCTATCATTATTGCTATTTTTACAGTGAAAGAAATTTATTTTGCCTTTTGTAATTATTTGTGTAATTATAGTGATAAAGTTTATGGCTCGCTTTTGTGTGGATCAGGAAGCTTTTCACGTCCAATTGAAAAGACCTTCCCACCTTATAGAACACCCATTGGTCCAAAATGTCATTGAAACACACCAGTGGCTTTGCTGCCATCAGGATTAAACATGTTACCCCTTAAACCCAACAGAGCCCCCCCCCTACAAAACAAATCCCAATTTAACCCTGTACATACTATAAATATTCTCATTATTTTTTAACACATCTATAGTTATGCGCTGGCACATAAAATAATTTGATTGTTTTGACAGTCACTTACTGTAGTTTCTGTAGTTTACAGTGTGGATCCTTCAGTAGATCAGAGAGCAGCTTCACTCCTGAATCTCCTGGATTATTATAGTTCAGATCCAGTTCTCTCAGATGTGATGGGTTTGATCTCAGAGCTGCAGCCAAAGCCGCATAACCTTCATCTCCAATATCACAGCAACAAAGCCTACAGACAGAAGGAGAAAAGCTCACACTTAAAGGGGCCATGGCATGAAAATCTGACTTTTCCCATGTTTAAGTGCTATAATTGGGTTCCCAGTGCTTCTATCAACCTAGAAAATGTGAAAAAAAATCAACCCAGTAATTTAGTTTGGGTAAACCATTCTCTTGCAAGCATGTGAAAAATGTGATCATTGAAATTAGGCTCTCCTTGTGATGTCATAAGGAGCTCTTATTATAATAATACTGCCCCTTAATCTTACTATCACACCACACAGCCATTTAGTGCAGGGAGAAAGAGAGAGAGAGAGAGAAATAATTGACAGCAAAATTGAGTTTCAATTACAACAAACCACCATCATTGTGATCAGTGTTTGAATTTCATCAGCTCATTTGCATTTTAACCCTTTAACTGCCAGCTCAACCAAACGGTTGAGCACATTTTGAGTCCCTATATTTTATTGAGAGGAGTACCTAACTTAACTCAAGCTGATTGAGCCATCTCTACTATTTGTGTAAGATATGTTTTGCCAAAAAAATCCACTAGATATCAATGTATCAATCAACAGCACTTGTCACAACACATCTTGTTATGTGGATTTTAGAAATAAAAAAATCACTTCTGTTATATGAACTGTTCTTGTTGAAATTTTGCAAGGAAACCATATTTTTTTGACATATTACACTGTAAGAGCCCTAACTTTACAAAATTATGTTACTTGGTGCCATGAAAAAACTTTCATATGTTTCGAATAATTTTTCAAAAACATGCTCAACCAAACGGTTGATTTGTCACTTAATGGTAAAAGTAGAAAAGCTAGGGTAATGTTTTCAGATCATCCATTTCTACAGTCAGAGTGTACTATTTGCTATGAAATATACATTTCTGATCATTCACAGCTATGAATATGACACAGCTATTGTTATTTCTTATTTAATATATTGAGATCATTTCTTAAGTATGTATTTTTGCCACTTCTGGATATTTTTTTGAAATAACTATAATGAATTCATATAATTAATGTATGGAAATCATAATTACTCATTAATTAATCAATAATTACTTCTTAAATGATGTTTTAAATTGTTTGAAGGATTGTTCGCAATGTTGGCTTACTCTACACAGCATTGCTGGTTTACAAATAAATGTTAAAGGGGCCATGTCACAAGATTTTTTTAAGATGTCAAATAAATCTTTGGTGTCCCCAGAGCACATATGTGATGTTTTAGCTCAAAATATCATATAAATAATTTATTATAGCATGTTAAAATTGCTACTTTGCAGGTGTGAGCAAAAATGTGCAGTTTGGGTGTGTCCTTTAAAATGCAAATGAGCGGATGAAAAGCAAACACCGATCACAATGATGGTGGTTTGTTGAAATTGAAACTTAGTTGTGCTGTGAATTATTTTCTCTGTCTCTCCCTCTCTGTATTAAAACACTGGAAATGGCAGTGCTGTGGTTGGAAAGTGCAAATTAAGGGTTGGTATTATTATAATAAGGGCTCCTTCTGACATCACAAGGGGAGCCACATTTCAATTACCTGTTTTTTCACATGCTTACAGAGAATGGTTTACCAAAACTAAGTTACTGGGTTGATCTTTCTCACATTTGCTAGGTTGATAGAAGCACTGTGGACCCAATCATAGCACTTAAACATGGAAAATCTCAGATTTTCATGCCGTGACCCCTTTAATTTATCTAAAAAAAGACAAAAAAAATTATTTTGCACTACCAAACTTGACAGTGTGTTTCTTAAATCATAAAATACTAATATGCCATTGTATTACTATCTTTGGCCTTCTTTTATTTTAGGTTTTAAATGCAGAATATCCTTATTTTTGTTAATTTTGGTCATTTTTATTGCAAAAAACATGAAAACATGTGATGTCCTACGTTAAAATGAAAACCTGAAATATTTTAATATGTTATACTTCAATAAATAAAGAAGATTTAATATACAAAACCATTTTATTGGATTATGTTTGTAAAAAATTAGTATTATAGTTCATATTTTCTAATTTCCATAGTATGTGTTTGAATTCCTTTAAGTGACATATCAACCGTTTGGTAGAGGCCGATTTTTAAAAAATTATGGGATATGTTGAAAAAAATACATTGATTGTGTTAAGTGTTGACATAAGGAGATAAGAAATGCAAACAAAAAAATTTTCAAATGGCTTTTTCTTGGTGTGGCAGTTAAAGGGTTAAAGGACACACTCCAAATGCCACATTTTTGCTCACACCAACAAAGTATCAATTTTAACATGGTAATAAATTATCTAAATGGTATTTTGAGCTAAAACTTGTGTTTGTGTACTCTGGGGGACACCAAAGATTTATTTTACTTCTTAAAATAGTCTTGTGACATGGCCCCTTTAAAGCAAAATAAAGTCATGAATTATAATTATATGACTATTATTTACTAATATTTTATAATTATTATTGGTGACTAAAAAGAAATATTTATTTACAGATGAAAAATAAAACAATAAGTGTGTGTGTGTGTGTGTGTGTGTTTATGCTCAAAAATTAACTTTTTTGCACTTTTAAGTGTAAATAAAATCAGGGGCGTTGCTAGACATAAAGCTCTACTGGGGCACAGGCCCCCAATTTTTTGCTGACTTTTTTTTAAAGCCTGCTGTGTGCGAGAAGTGTGCAACACTTCTATACAGTGTCCTTTGCTTAACCCACTATTCTAGTGCAACAGTTACTGCGAAAGATACATATATACAAGTGTAATCTTCATCATACCTAACATTATTAACATGTTTGAAAGCATAAATGGCATAAAATGTTTGGAAATAATGACAGCAGAGAAATATTTTCTACATTATACAATGATAGCAATGATTATTAACTTATTTTTTACAAGAATATTTTAAGAAACCAGTCATTTTATGACTGCTATACTAAATAATCTCAGTCATTGTTACTGCTAACTGTTATGTAAGTTAGTGTTCTAGAGTTGAATATTAGTAAACTAAATATTAATTTCATATCTGAAAATACAGAACAGTCTAACACATACATCTGTTGATTTTCTCAGCAACGATGCAATCCTATAGACTTGACAAGAGGTTTTCCTGAGATTTTTCCTCTGTTTGAGACCTGACAGGGTGAGGATGTAATGTAGTTTGTCTAACCTCCCTTAAACTCATCATCTCCCTTTCTTCCTCCCTTTCCCTGCTTTGCACAAAACATTTCTGATGTACATCTACAGAAGCCAATAATGATCAAGTCAAAATAAGATTAGCATTATTATTTAGAAACTTACTTTAGTTTCGTTATGCTTTTATAAGCACTCGCGTGGCGTCACCTTTTGAATGCGGTTGTGCGCGGTGAACGCAAACGCACGCGGCCATGGATACATGCGTGCACGCGTCAATGCGACTGCTTCGTCGCTTTTACAAGCCTAAATTGGGTAACTACTTTGCATAAAAATCCGTTTTTGCCGCGATTGTCTTTGTAAAGGAATACACCAGTTAACTGCTAAAATTTAAACTTGAGATTAATACACCGGGGCACAAAAGATTTGGGGCACGTGCCCCAGTAAAAGGGGTCTAGCGACGCCCCTGAATAAAATTAAAATAAGGTTATAATAAAGTGCAAAAAGTAAAATCTATTTTGTAAAACTACTTTAACAGTTTAGTTAGTTGTGTTGTTGTGAGAGGACTGATTCTTAAAAGGGGTCAGAGTGTGAAAATTAGACTTTTTTCATGTTTAAGTGCTATAATTGTGTCCCCAAGTGCTTCTATAAACCTAGAAAATGTGATAAAGATCAACCCATTAACTTAATTTGAGTAAGCCATTTTCTGCAAGCATGTGAAAAATTAGGTTGTTTAGATTTCGCCTGTTTTGTGAGGTAGGTAGCAAGGCAACTTAAATCCCAATTTTTTTGTACTTACAAACATACTAAATTTTATTTGTAGGTAAAAATATAGAACATTTCCTATGCATTTAATAATGGCAAAGAGAGCGCAAAAGAGGAACTTTACAGACACAGAAATTGAGTTACTGGTGGATGAGGTTAAATCCTAATAACACATGCTGTTTGGTTCACTTAGTGTGGGAGGAATGCCTAACAAAAGAAAACAAATCTGCATGCGAACATGTTACCAGTGCATTTAATTCCGTTGGATATGACATTTCTAGAAATAAAAAGGTGGTTTGACATTAAATTATCATCAAAAAAAAAAAACGCGTCACAGCACATCGACGTGAAATCATTGCAACTAGAGAAGGACAGACAACGACAGAGCTTTACACCGTGGACAGCCATATACACTGTCAGAAATAAAGGTCCAAAACGGTACCTTTTCTGTCACTGGGGCTGTACCCTAAGTTTCTGTTTGGTACCTTTACAGGAATACAAAACAGAATACAATTTTGGGTAGATTACCGTACCTTTAGGACCTACATTGTTAGAAAAAAGTCAAAATATGTACCCTAGCTGTCAGTGGGGCAGCACCCTTTAAGAAGGTTATTGTATGGACCATTAGGTACAGATGTGTAAATATTTAGTAACAATATCCCAGCTAACAGAAAAAAGTTCTAAGAACGTTCCCTGAAAGTTCCCAAGGTTCCCAAAAACGTTCTGCCAATGGAAAAAGTGTCCAGTTTTCTTGACGTTCTAAGAACGTTTTTGTGTTGTCTCAACATTAGAGCAATGTTACATTTTACCATTTTTAAATGTTATGACAATGTCATGTTTTAATCTTCACACAATGTTTAAAACAACAACTGTTTATTGTGTTGACTTGTTTGATTGTTATGTAAATGATAGAGAAACATTGCATTTTATTATTTTATAAAACATTATTTCTGAATGTTTAGTAAATATATTGCTGTAGAAAACTTAATTCACTTATCAGGTTTAGATGTTGATGTTTTGTTTAATTTTAAGTCACCATTATTGTGATTAGTGTTTGTTTTAGTTGAATTCTTGACTCTTGACATTTTCCTTGCTAGTTTTTTCCCTGGTTGTCTTAACTTTGTGTTAATACACCACATTTGTTATGAACATGTAAAGTTAATAGTTTAATTCTGTGGTGGTAGATACATAATGATAAAGATCATCACCTAATTAATTTACTAATCAAAAGTTTATTTTCTGTCAATAATGTAAATGAGATCCAGTACTTTCACAGCAGTTTGTCATTAAGGAGTTTTAGAAACTTTGGACAAAAAATATCTGCTGTATAATTGGGACGCACAAACATAAAGAATCAAAGTATAAATATCAACCATGGTGACAAATAAATGAAAAACTAAATGCTGCAATGCATGCTGGGTATCAACAAATTACAAATCTCATTCAGGACTCCCAGCATGCAATGCAGCATGGTTAAATAATGTTTTTTTACAATTTTATTTGTCACCATGGTTGAGATTCATACTCTGATTCTTGAGGTTTGTGTGTCCCAATTGTACAACGGATATTTTTTGTCCAAAGTTTCTAAAACTCTTTAATGACAAACTGCTGTGAAAGTGTTAGATCTCATTTACATTATTGACAGAAAACACACTTTTGATTAGTAAATTAATTAGGTGATGATCTTTACCATTATGTACCAACTACCACAGAGTTACACTATTAACTTAACATGTCCATAACAAATGTGCTGCATTAACACAAAGTTAACACAACCAAGGAAAAAACTAGCAAGCAAAGAGTCAAGAGTCAAGAGCCCAACTAAAACAAACACTAATCACAATAATGGTGACTTAAAATTAAACAAAACATCAACATCTAAGTCTAATAAGTGATTTGTGTTTTCTACAGCAATATATTTACTGAACATTCAGAAATAATGTTTTATAAAATAATAAAATGCATTGTTTCTCTATCATTTACATAACAGTCAAACAAGTCAATGTAATAAACAGTTGTTGTTTTAAACATTGTGTTAACATTAAAACATGACATTGTCATAACGTTTAAAAATGGTAAAATGTAACATTCCTCTAACGTTGAGACAACACAAAAACGTTCTTAGAACGTCAAGAAAACTGGACACTTTTTCCGTTGGCAGAACGTTTTTGGGAACCTTGGGAACTTTCAGGGAACGTTCTTAGAACTTTTTTCTATTAGCTGGGATGTACCTTTGAGATACTAATATATATTTTTGAGGTACTAATAAGCTCTCTTTGGTCCCAGCCTGTACTTCTGAAGTACTAAAATAAAATCCTTAGGTGCAAAGCTGTACTTTTTGAAAGGGTACAGCCCTAATGACAGAAAAGGTACAGTTTTGTACCTTTATTTCTGAGAGTGTATAACCAGCATCATCGGCGCAATCTTTAAAAACGCACTCCCGGCGGAATGGATGATTTGCCAAGTCTTCCAATAACGCAAGATAAGTTACTGTATCAAGCATTTGTTGGAGCATTCATTTATATAAATCACAAATAAATCATTAACCAGAGGTGTAAAGTACACAGCAAAATCCCCAGTGTTAAATTAACACTGCTCGGTGTTTATATAATCCACACCAAGATTGGTGTTAAAAAAACACTAAATCAGTGTTAAAGTTAATAAGATAATGAAGTGATTGAGTCATTAATAGTGAACACCTGCTGGTCATTCCGTGTCAAATCAACTCAATTTTGGAATGGTTCCTGTCTTTAAATTTTTATTTTGTTGACTCTTTTTCTGGAGAAAGTAATACTAAAATGAGGAAGAAAGCCAAATTATTAAATGCAATAGATGAAATCACCATAGTTAAATGAACACTATCATCATCTCTTTTTGAAAACTAAAATTACAACTTGCTTGCAGAGTTACATGGATGATAGGTTTAACTTCTAAAGAACTGCTGTAAATCTGGTTAATAAAGTAAGTCACCATTGCTCCGATTAGTGTTTCCTTTAGTTGGGTACTTGGGTCTTGAAGTTTAGTGTTAGTTTTCTTCTGCTCATTGTGGCAGTGTGTTTAGAAAACACATCTGTTAAAGCAGAGGAAGATGAGAGAAATGAAGTCTATACCCGTTACTATGTTAATTATTATGAAAGTACAAGTCTTGGGATTCAATGATATCATAAAAAGTAATCACTGAATATAAGTTTTTAATTTATGTTCTGCCAACCCTGTGAGGCTCCCATGAATTCCAACAGTGCTGTAAAAGTCCACATACCCTGAAGAGTTAAATATTGTTTACCCAAATCTAATCTGTGGTTTAAGTCAGACACACTGAGACTTCAACAATCAGCCTATAAAACACAATCATGGTGACAAACAACAACAAAGCTTCATGCCGCAATGCATGCTGGGTACCGGATTGTAGAAAACTCATTCATAAATCCCATCATGCATTGCAACATGACAAAAATTTAGCAACTTTCTTACCATTAACTGTCACCATTGTTGAGATTTGTATCAGAAATCATGAAGTCTCTCTTAAGCAAAAAACAACAACAAAAAAAAAAACACACTAAAGCATTAACAGTGTGTTGCAGTCTCATTCAATGTCATTTGCATAGAGCTTTTTATATGCCTGTTTATTCATAATAAATTTGTGATCAAACATTTCAATGATTTGTAGAGTAGAATATAATAAAAATAAACTGAGAAGGTCTGGAAGGTTTTCCCTCTACATGAAGCAATGAACAAGTGATCTTACTAAAACATTGTTGCTATTGCTAAAAGAGCAGAGCTAGATCAGTGAAGGTCAAGGGACAAATGCCTAACTAAAGGAAACACTAATCACAGTAATGGTGACTTCAAATGAACTCATAACAAAAACAAACTTAAGATTTAATGTGATACATTTTGTGATAAATGTCTATTTGACTTGTGAGACATCACAGAATATTTGTCTACTAAATCACGCGTATGGATACTGGAATAGTTGAGCACTTGTATTTTGTTCTGACAGCTGTTTAGAAGTTAAACTTATCCATTTAGAAAATAACTCTGCAAGTTATCATTTTATTTTTCAAACAGAGATGCTGATAGAGAGGCAAACGTGAAAGATTGCAGCTTTTGGAGGCATACACCCAACAGTATTCATCTATTGCATTTAATAATTTGTCTTTCTTTATTATTTTAGTATTTTCTCCAGAAAACGAATCATCAAAATAAAAATTTAGAGACAGGAAAATGTCCAAAATGTAATTGATTTGAATGACCAGCAGGTGTTTACCATTAATGTCTTAATCATCACTTCATTATCTCATTAACTTTAACACTGATTCAGAGTTATATTTTTAACACCAGTCTTTTTTAACACCGATCTTGGTGTGGATTATATAAACACCAAATAGTGTTGATTTAACACTGGTAGAGTTAATTTAACACTGGGGATTTTCCTGTGTACTCAAGTAAATGTACTTCGTTACTGTACTTAAGTATTTTTTGGGCTACTTTGTACTTGTACTGAGTATCAAAAATATAGGCAACTTTTACTCTCTACTCAATTACATTTTTGATTGGGTATTTGTACTCTTTACTCCACTACATTTGAAATGACACTTAACGTTACTCGCTACATTGTTTATTCGTCAAATAAAAACGAGACGAAAGTGTCAGAGGGTGATGATGGATAGAATCTGTGGTCGCGAGGATACACGCACACACACAACTGAGGGACTTCATTTGGCTCTGCGCAGAGCAACCGTATGAAATCAAAGTACTGCGAGAGCGAATCAAATGCATATGGAGAAGTCTGGTCTCGCGGTACTTTGATGTCAAACGCTGAATGGCTTGCGTTGAGCCTCCGTAGCGGGACATCTGCGTGCTGCGTATGTAATAAACTGTAGAGAAAAGTTCGCGTCTGGTCTGAGAGAAGAGATAAAGAGCAAACATATGTATGCATATCACATTTGCTTCAGTCAAGGGACCATTTTTTAAACATGTGATGCTACAATCAAAACAAAAGTTATGCGCGATTGCAGGAGGGTCATCCCGCAACTCAAAGGCAAGCACAAATGTTTATATACTCTGATGCTACTTTATCAGCTAACCTGAGCTGGTACATAACTTGATATAACTTACTATATAAGCCAAAATAAACCAGCGAGGTCCTGTACTGATTGCCCGAGTAACTTAAGTACATTATAAGATTGATAATAAGTTAATTTCACTGTCCTCACATTTAATCAAGTATGCTGTAATGTATTTACTGTAAGAGGGATGCATGACGGAAGAAATGTTGTGCACTTGTGAGATATGTAGTACACAGTAAAACTCCCAGTGTTAAATTAACACTGCTGGGAGCATATATGGTCCCACTCTACAGAGTGTTAAATTTACACTGAATCAGTGTTAAAGTTAATGAGATAATGAAGTGATGATTAAGACATTAATGGTGAACACCTGCTGGTCATTTCGTGTCAAATCAACTTAATTTTAGAATTGTTCCTGTCTCTAAGTTTTTATTTTCTTTTTCTGGAGAAAGTAATACTAAAATGATGAAAAAGGTCAAAATATTAAATGCAATAGATATATAAAAACTGTTGTGTGTATATATGATTCTATCTTACAGAGTTTTAAAAAGTTACACTGAAGCAGAGTAAAAAGCTGCCAACTTTCACTTTTGCCTCTCTACCATCATCTCTGTTTCAAACCTAAAATTACAACTTGCTTGTAGAGTTATTTTGTAGAGGATGATAAGTTTAACTTCTAAACAACTGTTGTCAGAAAAAAATAAAAGTGCTCCAGCATTCCAGCATCCACACATGTGACTTAGTAGACAAATCTTCTTTCTTATAAAATGTAATCACAAGTCAAATGGATATTTATCACAAAAATTATCACAATAAATCTCCAGTTTGTGTTTTAGATTTATTTGAAGTCACCATTATTGTGATTAGTGTTTCCTTTAGTTAGGCGTTTGTCTCTTAACCTTCACTAAACTAACTCTCCAATATTAGCAATTGCAACAGTGTTTCAATAAAAGCACTTGTTTGTTGCTTGATGTAGAAAAAATCCTATCAACCCATCTAAAATTGCTTGTTTTAAAAATATTAATATATGATATGAGAAAGGTAAAGAAAAAAGCATAAAAATGTTTCTCTATGCAAATGGCACAGTTTAGGATAAGGGTGCTTTGATTCTAGTTGTTTTTTTTTTGTTCAGAGAGTCTTTATGACTTCGGATACAAATCTCAACAATGGTGAGAGTAAATGGTAAGAAAGTTGCACAATTGTGTCATGTTGCAATGCATGATGGGAGTTATGAAAGAGTTTTCTACAATCCTGGTACCCAGCATGCATTGCGGCATGAAGCTTTGTTGTTGATTGTCACCATGATTGTGTTTTATAGGCTGATTGTTGATGTCATGAAGCTTTGTTGTTGATTGTCACCATGATTGTGTTTTATAGGGTGATTGTTGATGTCTCAGGGTGTCCGACTGAAACCACAGATTAGATTTGTGTAAAAAAATTAACTCTTAAGGGTATGGATTTACAGCATAGGAACATCACAGGTTTGACTGAACATAAAAAAATGTAACTTACATTTAGTGTTTGTTTTTTTTTGTTTGAGATCAGTTAATCACGATATTCAACAACTACTGTAGCACACCAACAGTTTATAACTTCATCTGTGTCACCTCCCTCTGCTCCAACAAATGTGTTTAATAACCACAATAAACAAAAGAAGGCCAACTCTAATTTTCAAGACTCAAGTGCCCAACTAATGGAAACACTAATCGGGAAAATGGTGACTCACTTTATTAACCAGAAATACAGCTGTTGTATAGAGATTAAACTTATCATCCATGTAATTCTACAAGCAAGTTGTAACTTTAAGTTTCAAACAGAGATGATGATAGAGAGGCAAAAGTTAAAGATGGCTCTGCTTCAGTGTAACTTTTTAAAACTCTGTAAGATAGAATCATATATACACACAGCAGTTTTTATATATCTTTTGCATTTAATATTTTGACCTTTTTTATCATGTTAGTATTACTTTCTCCAGAAAAATAAAATAAAAACTTAGAGACAGGAACAATTCTAAAATTAAGTTGATTTGACATGAAATGACCAGCAGGTGTTCACCATTAATGTCTTAATCATCACTTCATTATCTCATTAACTTTAACACTGATTCAGTGTAAATTTAACACTTTTTAGAGTGGGACCATATATGCTCCCAGCAGTGTTAAATTAACACTGGGAGTTTTACTGTGTACGTAACACCACTGTGTTTACAATTAATCTTTCAAATGAACAACTTCACGTTTTTAATATGCATTATCATATTTCTGTTGGTGTAATTTTAGTTTACTGGAATTTTCTAAATATAAAAATTATATCTTTTTTAGGATAGGCCTATATAAGAATATTTGGTAACACTTTACAACAAGGTTCATTAGTTAACAGTAGTTAATGTATTAACCAACTTGAACAAACCATGAGCAATACATTTGTTACATCATTTATTCATCTTTGTTAATGTTAGTTAATAAAAATGTAAGCTTTAATTGTTTGTTCATGTTAGTTCAGAGTGCATTAACTAATGTTAACAAGATTTTAATAAAGTATTAGTAATTGTTGAAATTAATATTAACAAAGATGAATAAATGCTGTATAAGTGCAGTTCATTATCAGTTCATGTTAACCAATGTAGCTAACTAATATTAACCAATGAACCCCACTGTAAATTGATACCATATATTTATATCACAAAGTTAGGCTATATATTTTTCAGCATGGCACATTCAAGTACACAATGACACTAGACTAAAATTAAATGGGTTTAAATTAAATGTAATTTAGATTTCTAGACTAAAATCTTATGGCATTTAGATGAATAAAATTAGACAAAAAACTAAATCAATTCAGATGACAAAAATATGACTAAAACTAAATAAAATTTTAGTCAAAAGAAGACTATGACTATGTTTAATCTGTGTTTGTTCTGCCAGGTCAAAATTTTGAGGTGTTTGATTTCTTTTCTATATTAGGAAATAAAACCTCATAAATAAACTTTCACTGCCCAGACCTACAATGTCTCTTTGTGTTGAGGACTAGTGCATCTTTGAGCCAACATTCAGTACGAGTAAAAATACTTGAGTACTTTTAAATTGGGTTACTTTAATACTTTTACTCAAGTCGTATTTAAATTGGTGACTTGTAACTTGTAGTGGAGTAATTTTTACAGTAAGGAATTTGTACTTTTACTCAAGTATGGCTTTCAGCTACTCTTTACACCTCTGTCATTAACTTCAACACTGATTTGCTGTTACCATATTGACACAAACCATTATTACCACCTGCTTGTGGATAATAAATATACACTTCTTTACACACTGGGGAATGTAGTATCGCTATTCCACCACTAGATTCTAGTAAAACTGTTCCTACGCACACTTTATGGACACTTCTGTGCATACGCACGCTTGATAAATGAGGCCCCTGGATTGGGAACCACTGCTCTAAAACAATGTCATCATCATTACAAAAAGTTGTTATAAAGCATTGTTTGAAGTAGAACCATACTGACTAAATTAACCAAATTCACTTTATTTTTGTCATTCTAAAAATTTAAAGTTTTTATTTCTAGAAATGTCATAACCAACGGAATTATTGAACCAAACAGCATGTGTTATTAGGATTAAACCTCATCCACCAGTAACTCATTTTATGTGTCTGTAAAGTTCCTCTTTTACGCTCTCTTTGCCATTATTGCGATGAGGGAAAAGTGTCTACCTGACGTCCAAGAGGGGTCATAGTCAGATGTCCAGATACTGTACCAGATCTGCACGTTGTATAGACATACAGATAAGGGCCTGGACCAACCGACCTAATATAGACATGATCTGCACGTCGGGCAGACGTCTCATGTTTGGTGGGTCTGTGGCGTTTAGACGTGATTTAATTCATTTTAATTTATCATACTTAACAATGAAAGGGTTATGTTTTAAATCATATTTTAGGATTGCACTTAATTGATATCGCTATTGAGTTTGTTATAACTGGGATGCCTGCGAATTTGAACTTCAGAGCTGAAGGAGCGGGTGGAGAAATAGTCCCAATATCATAACAATCTTAAATAAAACTTCTAAATATACCTGTGTGTGTACGCGTGTCCGCGCGACCCGCTCGCGCGCGTGTGTGTGTGTATGTATGTGCGTGTTTTAAATTTAAAATGTCTTAACTCGGAAGGATCTGGATCACAGGTCAATTCATCTGAGATCAATCCGCATGTTTCAGCCAGAATCACTTGACTCACACAACGACACAAGTCATCAGCCGTTTCCTCAAGTTCACGTCAAGTAAGTGTTTGTAAATTTTTTTTTTATTTTAGACAATATATAAATTAGCAAAGTTATATAAAGGTGTGTTATGTTATGTGTCCGAGTTAAAGTGGAGGTGTTTTAGTTAAGATAGCCGGTTGGTTTACCGGACAGGTTTTAGGACCCGGACTTAATTATAAATGGGACATTTTTACAAACAAAGCTTATAAAATACAATACTGGCGTGCATTTTGAGACAAAACAATAGCACTCATATGTTAAGAGATGTCAGTATTTTAGTCAGTGATACTGATAAGCCCTCTCAGAGAAAACTGCCCAATAGTGTTTAATTACGTGTGATGTCTGAGGGAAATTTGGCAATTTTAGGGAATAAAGTCTTTCACCGTCAAGCTTTATTATATTAAACATGTATTTATTTATTGATGTATGTGTGTGTGTATTCCTCTGTTTATCAACTAGAGCGGTGATGATGGAGAGGCAGACCAGAGGGATACATGGCGAAAGAAGTTCTCCTAAATGGCCCTGCAGATGTTCTGACTGACTTTGGAGTGCTTTTTGGACTGTTTAATACCTTCTATTTAGAAAAGACTTTATTCTGTATGTTCAAGTGAATAAAGTTTTTTTTTATGTGATTGAAGTTAATTATTTTGTTAACAACACCAGCATAAAATATTTCATAAATAATTTTAAAAAGTTTATTAAAAATTTCCAAATAATAAATATTAATTGAAGTAACACATAAAACATTGAGTAAATACTTACATTTTAAAGGGATAGTTCGGCCAAAAACGATATTAAACCCATGATTTACTCACCCCCAAGCTGTCCGAGTTGCATATGTCCATCGTTTTTCAGACAAACACATTTTCGGATATTTTAGAAAATATTTTAGATCTTTCATTTGATTAAATGTAATGTTACAGGGTCCAGCAATAGTCCACGACCTTCAAGTCCAAAAAAAGTGCGTCCATCCTTCACAAATTAAATCCAAACGGCTCCAGGATGATAAACAAAGGTCTTCTGAGGGTAATCCGCGCGGTGTTGTTGTAGAAATACCCATATTTAAAATGTTATTAACGTTATAAACTACCTTCCGGTAGCGCCGCCATTTTGGAGTGATGCGCATTCAGGATGAGAGCTTACGCAGCGTACAGAGTTTCTCTGCTGCTGCTCTGTGCCCCCGCCCTCCGAATTTGTCATACGTCACTAAGAAAAGTGCGTACACTACGCTAATACTCTCTCGTGAGTCTAAGATGGCGGCGCTACCGGAAGGTAGTTTATAACGTTAATAACATTTGAAATATGGATATTTCTACAACAACACCGCACGGATTACCCACAGAAGACCTTTGTTTATCATCCTGGAGCCGTTTGGATTTAATTTGTGAAGGATGGATGCACTTTTTTTGGACTTGAAGGTCGTGGACTATTGCTGGACCCCGTAACATTACATTTAATCAACAGAAAGATCTAAAATATTTTCTAAAATATCCGAAAATGTGTTTGTCTGAAAAACGATGGACATATGCAACTCGGACAGCTTGGGGGTGAGTAAATCATGGGTTTAATATCGTTTTTGGCCGAACTATCCCTTTAATTGACAGAGTCTTTGCTATAAGTCTTTAAAGACTCAACTGATTAAAACATTTTAGTTGAATAAAGCTAGTTGAGCAAACATACTTTTTATATTTGAGTCAAGTTTGGGCCAACTAAAAAACAATAATTCAGGTAACACTTTGGAGTCAGAAATTGAGTGAACGTAAAATTTCTGTGGAACTAGTTACTAAAAAATAATTCATTGAGCCTATCTTAAACTTTCGGAATCCTATTCCAGATGGTGTCCATATGGTTTGGGCTATGTTGGTAAAACTACGCGCCAATTGAAAAAATTTGAAGTAAAAAGGGTTGGCAAAAAATGCATCTCAAAATTCATCAGATTGATGCTTTAAAATATGTAATTTAAAAAAAAAATTATGGGGGACCCCCCTAGAGGGGTAATATCCTTATCACCTTTTTCACCCCTGACCCGTTTTCATGCCTGAAAGGTCTCCAAAAATAATCTGGATTTTGGAGTAAGCTGAACCAATGTTTAAATGATAAAGTTATTTTACAATAGACATATTTTTTTGTTTTTGTGTGAAAAGGGTGGGTGGTGGCAGCAGAGCTCATTGGGTGCTCAGCACCCCTAAAGCTCTAACCCTAGAACCGCCTCTGGACCGTGAAAACAGCAGTATACAGATGAGAAAACTTTTATACACAAAACATGAACACATGTTATATAACGCACCATAAACACAATCATAGCTTCAAAAACACAGGACAAATGAGAGCTTTAAGAAATAGCTTGCAAATAGGCGTCAAGTGCCTAACTAATGGAATCACTCCTATCAAAAACTTATTTTCAATAAAACAAACATAAATTAGAGATACTTTATTTTACTTTAGCTTTATGAAACCTTCATTTAAAATAAGAGCTATTTTGATGTAAATATTAATAATAAGTGAAGAGGGAAATGGTGTTTGTTTAAAAGATTTAATGTGTCCTGTTATTTCAAGTTGATGTCCATCTAAGTGTGGCTGTACGTCAGTTGTTGCTGTTGTATTTCTGCTTGTCTTTTCTCTTTTTTCTGTTCTTGTTTATATTTATTAATTCTGCTTGTTAACAGCAGGTATCATCGCTAATGCTCAATCATTACTTCATTTATCACTTAATTATGTCACAACATCAAAATGTGTAAAATGACAAAACTGTTTGTAAACATATGTAAACATATCCTGAACTAATATTTAGTGTTGAGATTAAAATGCAGCTTAATGACTCACTCAGCTTTTCTGGATGCTTTGATCACTGGCAGGAGTCTCATAAGACATTCATCTGATCGATCATATTTCTTCAGTATAAACTCATCCAGGTCCTCTTCTGAGTTCAGCAACACAAACGCAAGAGCTGACCACTGAGCAGGAGAGAATTTGACTCCAGTTAAACTAAAATCATCTCCTCTGTTCAGGTATGTTTGGACTTCCTGCACTAGAGATTGATCATTCAGTTCATTCAGACAGTGAAACAGATTGATGGTTTTCTCTGGAGAGGGATTCTCTCTGATCTTCATCTTAATGTACTCAACTACTTCCTGTATGCTGTCAGAGCTTCCTGTCTGTATCATCAGATCTCGTAAGATCATCTGATTGGACTTCAGTGAGAGACCCAGAAGGAATCGGAGGTAAAGATCCAGATGTCCATTTTCACTCTGTAAGGCCTTGTCCACTTCACTCTTCAGTAAATCTGTCGTTTTTGATTCATTTCCTTTGTCATGAAAAGAGAACAGAAACTTAAATAAAGCAGCAAGAAACTCCTGAATGCTCAGATGAACAAAGCTGTAAACCTTTCCCAGGTAAAGTCCAGACTCCTCTCTGAAGATCTGAGTACAAACTCCTGAATACACTGAAGCTTCTCTCACATCAATGCCAGACTCTCTCAGATCCTCCTCATAGAAGATCAGATTCCCTTTCTCCAGCTGTTGATAAGCCAGTTTTCCCAGTGACTGAAGATTCATTCTAGCCTGCTGAAGATCTACCTCACATTTCCCATCATACTTCTGACTCTTCAGGTTGGTTTGAAAGATCAGGAAGTGTGTGAACATTTGAGTGAGAGTCTTTGGGATCTCTGCTTTACTCTGTGATTCACTCAATATTCTCTCTAGAACAGTGGCTGTAATCCAACAGAAGACTGGGATGTGACACATGATGTACAGACTTCTGGATGATTTAATGTGTGTGAGGATTCTGTTGGCCAGACTTTTATCATTTATTCTCTTCCTGAAATACTCGTCCTTCTGAGGATCATTGAAACCTCGTACATCTGTGATCTGGTCAATACACTCATGAGGAATCTGATTGGCTGCTGCTGGTCGTGATGTTATCCAGATCAAAGCAGAAGGAAGCAGATTCCCCTTGATGAGGTTTGTCAGCAGCACATCCACTGATGCTGATTCATCTACATCAAACAAACTCTGATTGTTTGAGAAATCAAGAGGAAGTCGACACTCATCCAGACCATCAAAGATAAACAAAACCTTGTAGTCATCAAAGTCTGTTGATCTCAGTTCTTTTGTATCTTTGAAAAACTGATGAAGAAGATCCATCAGATTGATATTTTCTTGTTTTATCAGATTCAGCTCTCTGAAAGGAAGTGGAAATATGAAATGAAGATCCTGATTAGCTTTCTCTTCAGCCCAGTCCAGTATGAACTTCTGTACAGAGACGGTTTTTCCAATTCCAGCGACTCCTTTAGTCAGTACAGTTCTGATAGGTTTGTCTTGTCCAGGTAAAGCTCTAAAGATGTCATTACATTTGATTGGTGTTTCTTCTGTCTCTGATCTTCTGGATGTTGTCTCAATCTGTCTCACCTCATGTTCATTATTGATCTCTCCACTCCCTCCCTCTGTGATGTAAAGCTCTGTGTAGATCTCATTCATAAGTGTTGAGCTTCCATGTTTTGATATTCCTTCATTAATTCTCTGGAATTTCTTTTTTAACCTGGATTTATGTTTTTTTAAACACAAAGGAGCAAGTTCTGTTGTGAAAAGAGAGAAATCAAGACATGAATCAAATATATCAATCAACTGAGAATTTTTTTAATGTTATAAAAGATTATTAAGTATCCTAAAGTGATGGGTTTTTGTAACATTGGATCAGAGGTTAGCCTTTTGCCTGACTTCAACTCTCTTGTGAATGTGCACACAGACACGTTATATAAAGTTCAAAATAGATGTCCCCCCCACTGTTTTGCTAGACATTTAATAACCATATGGGTTTTTAATGGACGGTGGCACTTTTTGGGATTTGAAAACTGGACACTATCCAATGCCGTTAAAAGTCAGGGTGTTATTTAATAACTCAAACCATGTTTATACACCTAGGATGGCTTAAGGGTGAGTAAAATATGGGCTAAATTAAATTCTTTTAGTGAACTATTCCTTTAACAGATCCTTAGAATTAGAGAGTGGATTTCAGGAATCTTCACTTCCAAAATTTACATCACACACTCTTATTTCATGTTTTATAAAATGATTAAATGGCAAAGCAAATCTCCGTCTTAGAGGAAGACACTGACACTTTACTTATCAGAAAACCTGAATAGTGGAAATTACCACTAGAGCATTACCCAGCTAACAGAAAAAAGTTCTAAGAACGTTCCCTGAAAGTTTTTAACGTTCCCAAAAACGTTCTGCCAACGTTAAAAGTGTCCAGTTTTCTTGACGTTTTTGTGTTGTCTCAACGTTAGAGGAATGTTACATTTTACCATTTTTAAACGTTATGAATGTCATGTTTTAATGTTCACAGTCACACAATGTTTTAAACAACAACTGTTTATTATATTGACTTCTTTGATTGTTATGTAAATGATAAAGAAACATTGCATTTTATTATATTTATTTTTTATATTTATATTATTTTATTATATTTATTATTTATTATATATTTATTATATATTATATATCTATTATATGTAAGTTTAGATGTTGATGTTTTGTTTCATTTTAAGTCACCATTATTGTGATTAGTGTTCATTTTAGTTGGGCTCTTGAGCCTTGTCCTTTGCTTGCTAGTTTTTCCCTGGTTGTGTTAACTTTTTGTTAATACACCACATTTATTATGAACATGTAAAGTTAATAGTATGATTCTGTGGTGGTTGGTACATAATGATAAAAATCATTCCTAATTAATTTACTAATCAAAAGTTTATTTTCTGTCAATAATGTAAATGAGAACCAGCACTTTCACAGCAGTTTGTCATTAAAGAGTTTTAGAATAGTGATGGGATTTATGGCTCTTTGAGGGGAACCGGATCTTGGCGATCCGTTCCTTTCAAAGAGCCGTTCAAAAGAACGGCTCTTTTGGCTCTTTTTAAATATTTAGTCAGTTTTAAGAAGCCTGCTTGGGGGCATCTCAGTTTATCCTGGAAATAATCACTGGGAGGAATGATGAGGTGAGATATGTAGTCAAATAATTAAAACTCACACACACCAATATCTGAGTTTGAATTATTCTGAAATATTGATTATTACCTCATTTGTCATGTGTAGACTATATTCCATAGGGTTGCACAACATCCCTCTGCTTAGACAGTGACATCACTATTTTGGATTTACCTTTAGTACAAAGTGTGTGTACGGGTAAAGCTACGTTGACTTATGTTATTCATACAATACACTACAAAGCCGGCTGCAATGAATTTTGTGTGCAAAACAGATTTTACTACAAACACTTACACAAATTAGAATAAATAAAATGGAAATGTCTACATACAGTCCACTATTACTACTATTACTACTGTAAACTTTGCAAATAGGACATCAACCCCTTCAGGTCTTAAATGAACAATAACAAAGTGGGCTGCAATGAATGTCTGTGCAAAACAGCTTTTGGTGAAAAAATTCTATACAAGAACAGTGTCACAAAAGAACATTTTGATAGATAACAAAAAATATTTAAAGTATTAGAGATATACTGTGGATAAAATTAGAATAAATAAAATTGAAATGTCTACGTACAGTCCACTATTACTACTATAACTACAGTACAATTTGCAAATAAGTAAAATTAACTTTGCGCCCCTCCCCATATAACTGTTCTGTCTCGCGGAGGAGCTAATTTGTGTGCATCTGTGAAACACGCATAGGAAAAAAGAACGACAGAAAGAACGGCTCCCCTCCAGCCGCGACTCGGCTCCCATCGTTCATGTTTATGAGCCGTTCAAAAGAATCGGATCGTTCGCGAACGTCACAACTCTATTTTAGAAACTTTGGACAAAAAATATCCGCTATTTAATTGGGACGTACAAACATCAAGAATCAGACTATGAATCTCAACCATGGTGACAATTAAATGAGAAACTTCATACTGCAATGCATGCTGGGTATTAACAAATTACAAATCTCATTCAGGACTCCCAGCATGCACTGCAGCATGGATAAATAAAGATTTTTTTTCCAATTTTCTTTGTCACCATGGTTGAGATTCATAGTCTGATTCTTGATGTTTGTGCGTCCCAATTATACAGCAGATATTTTTTGTCCAAAGTTTCTTAAACTCCTTAATGACAAACTGCTCTGAAAGTGCTGGATCTCATTTACATTATTGACAGAAAATAAACTTTTGATTAGTAAATTAATTAGGAATGATTTTTACCATTATGTACCAACCACCACACCACAGAATTACACTACTAACTTAACATGTTCATAAGAAATGTGGTGTATTAACAAAAAGTTAACACAACCAGGGAAAAAACTAGCAAGCAAAAGACAAGGCTCAAGAGCCCAACTAAAACGAACACTAATCACAATAATGGTGACTTAAAATGAAACGAAACATCAACATCTAAACTTACATATAATAGATATATAATATATAATAAATATAAAATATATAATAAATATAATAAAATAATATAAATATAAAAAATAAATATAATAAAATGCAATGTTGATGTTTCAGGGAACGTTCTTAGAACTTTTTTCTGTTAGCTGGGTAGCTGATACAGAGCACTGATCCCACATACATGAGGTCACCTTAAAAGGGGCAAAAGGGGCCCACGAGTATTGGGCCTGGTAGTGCAATTCCTTCACTGAATGAGCTTTTGATGAGTGCTGGAGCATTACAGGCATCCAAGGTTTACCAGAGTGGGAATCTGACTTGGACAACCTTTCCACTACGAGATACCCCAGCCCACCACTCTACAGATGTCTTTTATAAAAGCATAATTTGCTTATGCAAAAGACAATGCGACACCCTGGAGGATATGCCCTGGCCAACCCGCAATGGGAGTAAGGTTAAACAAGCCGATGTTCACTGCAGAACAAAACTTGTGACTACAAATGTTTCCTTGCTGTTGACATACAGTACCCAGGGGAACTCCTCACACTTAACTGTGCAGAATAAAAAGAGACATCTGAAACCATAGATCAATGTTTCCAACTCCAGTGCTCACATACTCCCACCCAGAAAATGGCTCCTTATACACCTGAGCAATTCCAGTGTAATGGATTTGACATTTTCGGTAAAATTTTAAATATGTCGCATAAAAAATGTTTTTGTTTAAGAGACAACAACGTATGAATTCTGCGAATAAAAATTCACAAATAAGAACTAATAATAGTAAACAAACAGAGAAGGTTTGGTTCTTCAAAAAATATGAATTCTTAATTTTATTTTCATTTTTGTGTGCCCATTTATGAGGCAAATCGGTTATGGATGTGATATTTATCTGTTATGTCATCCGCCTGTTGGTTCTTGCGGTGCTGCATGAAGTTAAACACACCTAATGCCTCTAATTAACTAAGATCAAAGGCGACTGGGCTCCCTAAGTCAAACCCCAAGCGTCACTACACTGACACAACGTCAACTGATTGAAAGACAGAGAAGACTCAAAGCATTCTGAATGTAAAGTGATATAACAGTCACATTAATCCGAGCTCTTACTGGTCTGTAGTTCATTAGCAAGGTCTGTGTGCTTCATCTTCTTTAGGACGTGGAGTGTGATTTTCAGAAGCCCCTCTCTGACTCTGCTCAGATATTTATCATCTTCCTCTTCTCTCTCAGAGCTTGCTGGATCATCTGGACTTAGTAGTCTCTTGAAGATCTTCAGCTCACTTCTTATCAGAGAGATGATTTTATTCTCAAGTTCCTGAAATCATTGTTCAAACAGAGATTTTTTCACTTTTATGCATGCAAATTTTTTTTTCTAATGGAACACATTATCTGGTTTAATCAGAATGTGTGCACACTGGGGATCCCTGGGAACCTTTGTGCAGCTAAAGCAGTGCTCTACCAGTTCAGCTACATAAACACTGAATGAAAGCGCACACAATTTTGTTCTTAACTTTGTTCTAATATTAATGAAACTGGGTTATTTTAAAATAAAGTAGTAAATGCTCAACAGTGGAAATGCTCATAATACATGCTCAAATCATCTCCTTTTACATATAACGTCTCTTCTGCAAATACTCTTTACAAATGTTTCCTTTCTGAATATCTTGGAATAAAGCCAGTTGTACCAAAAGCATATCAAATACCTTATATACAAACTAGGGTATCGCTTTAGATTACAGCCTGCAAAGAACTGCATAATTAAAGTGGGCAGTGTTTCCTCTAGGATTTGTTCCAGCTGTGGTGGCAGTACACAAATGTACATAATATTTTGTTTATGTCAAATATAGGCTTCTGTAAACATGTATTTTTTATAAATTCATGCTGTCATTTACTTTTCCTTAAATTTATAGCCTATTGCTTTTCTATGTTTGTTCTAAAATGTATTTTCTTAAAAATACGCTTTACTACATAGCTTCGTACGCATCTTTCATTGTAGTTTTAATGTTATGTGCAAGTCCATGCTTGTGTTTAGCGTTACAGTCGTGCACAGTCCTGTTTGATAATCTGCATCTGCAGTGATTGACAGAACGCACGACCAGTGATCCGACATCAGCAGCAATTTTATTCCACACCCGGCCCGTTTGACAAAGACTGTGACCCTGACCTGGTCACACCGCAAATTGCGCAGTAAGTAGAAAGTAAGACTGCATCTACAAATATTGCTATGCACAACACCCAACACGCGCGACCGCCCACTTCTGCATTGACATCATTTTTGCATTTAAAACCATAGGTTAAAGCTTTGTTTATAGTCGCACTTTGGTCCGCAACACGAGCACCGCTGATCGCGCGTGCATCTCAACACACGGATGAGGCATTTATAGTTGACGCACTCGCTATTGCACTATTCTTTGAACCGCCAGGAGGCGACCTGAGCAATCAAGTCAAAAACAAACACAAAGAAGAGGATAGAAGAAGCTGCATTCAGCCTCGACAAAACGTTGCACAACGTTTATTAAACAGAAATGGTGATGCATTGAACACCCTGTTGTGATGACCCAAGAGTTGCAACTACGGTAGCTGAGAGGCCATTCTTTGTGTTCTTTTTAAAATGTTTCTGAAGCCTGATGAAATCGTTATAAATATGTGTTTAATATTGTAAAATAACCTCGATGTTACAGTCACAGACCTTGCCGTCCAGAATGAAAGACAACATTCCAACTTGAACCCATTGAGCGAGCTGTCTCTTTACTACCGTGTGGTTTTATACATCTTGCCACTGATTGGGCCGACATTTCGGACACACCCACCAAACAAGAGAAAACGCATCTAAAACCTGTTGCACGCCGTTGCACACCGTTTCCAGGAAACACGTCGTTCAACCCGGAAATCGTAGCAAAACGTTGTGCACCGGTGTGAGCTTGAACGTGCCCCTGGTTTGTATTTTATTCCTCGTCCTGTGGTTCATTCAATACAAATATAAGCCAAAATTCTGAATCATATGTAAAATAATTTGTGTGTTATACTGCAAATTTCCATACTTTACTTCCAGTGTGTCAGATAAATAGTATATGCATTGTTTTGCATGGATTGATCAAAGAATTACGTCACAGGCTTGCCTGCTCGGACAGAATCGCCTCAAGTTTGGACATTTATAGATGCGGAGCCGTGGCGCAGTCACAAAAAACGCAGTGCACACCTTTACCTCCTCGGGTCCATAACACACCCTGCCGGAGCTCAGCTCCATCTCCTTCAGCACCAAATATTGTTATTCCACTTGAATTATTTTTCATATCCTGGTAAATAAATGAAATATTGGCTCTGCACTTACAGTACATACACCCCATCCTGAACACTGCAGTAACCAATATGAGCAACACCTTGTTGTTACCCTCACAAAAGAAATAATGAAAATGTTCTTATGCTATATAACACTCAAGATTTTGATGACAGAGGCAAAGTTTCATTTTGCTTTATGAATGTGTTTCAATTCTTTGTACTCTTTGTAATAATTACTTGCTTTATAATGAAATGACTCCATGTTTTGACTGACTCCAGGGTTAAACATAAACGTAGTTGACAGAGAGGTTTGTAAGAAAACATACATGAACAATCCTACCTGGAAAACAGAATCCATTTGCTTCTTGTTGAAAGATGTTGATCCAACTCTCCTTTTACTGTAATTTAAACAAATTAAATTCTTAAATTATGTATTTATATATTTTTATGTTTATGCAATTATATCTAAGGAAATTCAGACACTAGGAAAGTAGAAAAGTACAAGGGAATGTGTTTGTGTGTCAGTAGTATTACAGCACACTGAATGTACAGGTGAATAAAGACAGATGAAGTGATTTACTCCTCGAAACCGTCAGACCAATGAAGTGATTTACTCCTTAAAACAACCGATAAACGGTTTTACTAGAAACCATCGCACTGATTCTCACCTCATGTCTCCTAAGCTGAAGTTAATTGGGTGACCCATTGAATCATCACTCTTCATGGACACACAGCTGGATTCAGGAGATTTTTCATGAATCAAACTAAAACACAGCAACAATAAAACAATTTTAAAATCTATCTTGAAATTCTCAATGTCAACCTTACATTTTTTCTCAAGGTTGAGGAAAACATTGAGTTAACAACAAAGAACATTTTATTAGTTTTTGTTCATAATAATCTATTATTAAATCTATTGTTCAATTATGTTTGTTCACGTCAACATTTTAATTTATTTCCTGGAAACTTATCGTAAAGTGTTATCAGGTTGTGTTGACAATATTGTGATGCAATTCAAATTTCTGGCTATTCATTTGGACAGGAGGGGCTGTTTTATAAAACTCAATTACAAAATAAGCCAGGCTTGCAGGTGAATTTCATTTCATAAAACAAACTTGAACTAGTTCAACCCCGGTTACTATGGCAACTTATGCTTGGAAACTAGCCTGGTCCGGGGCAGGCTAACTGTCAGGTTAAGCCTCAGTTGTTGCTTAACTAGACTTCCACTAACACTGAACTGTTAATGCAATGATATTACAGCTGACTCTTTGACATTTTATTTGACTTTATTAACCACTATTAATCTAACAATTAAAGAAAACCAACTTATATAATAAATTTGATAAATGCTGTTACAATAATAATTAATATTATATGGACATGTGTTTCATAATATGGTATGTTATAGGCCTATCAAATGTTGAATATAAATGATAATCTAAACTACCCCAATATAAGGATAATAGCCACAGCAGTAAAATTTTTATCTTAATTTAAAATGTATCTAAATCCATATAATTGCTGATGAAATATATTAATATATATATATTTAATTCAGATTGTCTGTCATACAGAAAGGAGATTTAATTTTAATATACAACATACACAAGTCAAGTACAGTCATAAAAGGTCTAAAAGATCAACAGTATTTGTATCTTTCTGTAGTTGTTACATTTTTCTTGAAATATAAATTTTTTTTTATGGTGTCTGCATGTCTGAAGGAACACAATATAATTATGTGATGGTATGCTCTTGGTATTTTCTTGTAATGAGTTAAAACTCTTTTTTTTGCCTGTGATCCCAGAGAAGATTGTTAGTGTCCTGCAGACAATATTGTTCACCACACAAGTACGCTTGTACTGTAGACTTACAGTATAATGTGCTTATACCTCAGGCTTCTCTTCAACTGATCCTCACCCTGAAACCGTTCATAAAACTCTGTTTATCCATCAACATCTAACACTACACTGTTAAAAAATTCTGTAGAAATGACTGAAATACTGTCAGCTGTTTGCCAGTAACTTACTGTAGATTTAAATGTATGTTATTTACTGGCAACAGTTTATTCAAAGTTCAATGAACATTAAACATTAACAAGTCTTTTTATTTACAGAATAAAACTAAAATAACAGCCTCATGCAAAGCATTCTGGGAATCAAAATATGAAGGAAACAACAGAAAAGGGTTGATGAGAATTTCTGGTTCCCAAAATGCTTTGCATGAGGCTGTTATTTTATAGTTTTATTCTGTAAAAAAGACTTGTTAATGTTTAATGTTCATTGAACTTTGAACAAACTGTTGCCAGTAAATAACATACTGGCAAGTTACTGGCAAACAGCTGCATAACTAGAGCAATTTTTTTTAACAGTGTGATAAACCAGTGGTTTAAAATCTCTCATACAGGGTTTAACATGATAGACTTGTGGCTATAACGCACACATAATTTGCCATCAAAAATGTTTTGAGTAATAATGATTGGTCAAGAATATGTGTTACATATTATTTTACACAATCATTCCTTGTACTACTGTAAATTCAGAAATGCAGATGCTGTCCACCCACCATGCTCTCAGTGACCCTATTTTTTTATTTCAAGATTAGAACAACAGTTCATCTGCAGGAGTAAAGCTGTGCTGCTGATAGATGTCAGTGCTCTCCTCACTGCCAGTCAACATCTTTGGCAGCTAACATTATGAGATTAGACACTTCTAGCATATTATGCTTAAATCAACTACACTTTTTATGAACAATATATTTATTTTCACCTGTTACTTTTTTTCCCACTCAAGTTGCAGCTTTTGAAATGTACCCCCGAATAAAAAATCTTTAAATTTAAGTTACATTTAAAGTTAAATGTATTAAAATCATTCATCTGCTAAATATTTATTATATAGGTTACATAGTAACCTACATGTTGTCTTTTAAAAGTTAAGATCTGTGTTATATTTAAAAAGTACAGTATATAAAAAAAAGTAGAAGCAAAATAGAGCAACATGAGCATTGACAGGGACTGAATCGCTGAATGTCCCAGCTAACAGAAAAAAGTTCTAAGAACGTTCCCTGAAAGTTCCCAAGGTTCCCAAAAACGTTCTGCCAACGGAAAAAGTGTCCAGTTTTCTTGACGTTCTAAGAACGTTTTTGTGTTGTCTCAACGTTAGAGGAATGTTACATTTTACCATTTTGAAACGTTATGCCAATTTCATGTTTTAATGTTCACACAATGTTTAAAACAACAACTGTTTATTATATTGACTTGTTTGACTGTTATGTAAATGATAGAGAAACATTGCATTTTATTATTTTATAAAGCATTATTTCTGAATGTTCAGTAAATATATTGCTGTAGAAAACACAATGCACTTATTAGGTTTAGATGTTGATGTTTTGTTTAATTTTAAGTCACCATTATTGTGATTAGTGTTTGTTTTAGTTGGACTCTTTTCACTTGGCTTTTTGCTTGCTAGTTTTTTTATCTGGTTATGTTAACTTTGTGTTATTACACCACATTTGTTATAAACATGTAAAGTTAATAGTGTAATTATGTGGTAGTTGGTACATAATGATAAAGATCTAGCCTAGAAATCTAGACGCACCCTAGCGGCCGCAAAATATATTTGCTGCCAGGGTTTAGTCTAGGCACTCACAATACACTTAACCGGTCCAAAAACCAAAATTTGGTCAGGCCAATCACATCGTGTGTAGCGTCTGTGGGGCGGGCTTAACATGATGACGACAGAGCTGCAACGGTTCCTACTTGAAAACAGAGAATGGCTGCTGCTGCTGCTGGCGAACAGCTATCTTTTGAAGCGGCTTTGGCCGCGACTCTGGAGGACTTAGACTTATGTTTTTCTTTGAGAGAAGAGCAAATAAACCCTACTGAAGTCCTTTTTAAGCAAGAAAGATGTGTTTGGAGTTTTGCCGAGTGGTTACGGTAACTACGTCACCTTCTTCGTTGCTCTGATCCGTCATAGCGCTATCCTATTGCGTGCAGAGGCATTTTGAGGGACAACCTTATATCCCGCCCCTTGCATTGAGCCGTTTGTGTGAAGAGTTGCCAGACCTTACATCTTGATGTAGGTCTGGCTAACCAGGCTAATAAAGATCATTACCTAATTAATTTACTAATCAAAAGTTTATTTTCTGTCAATGATGTAAATGAGATCCAGCACTTTCACAGCAGTTTGTCATTAAGGAGTTTTAGAAACTTTGGACAAAAATATCTGTTGTATTATTGGGACGCACAAACATAAAGAATCAGAGTATGAATCTCAACCATGGTGACAAATAAAATTGTAAAAAAAAATCATTATTTATCCATGCTGCAGTGCATGCTGGGAGTCCTGAATGAGATTTGTAATTTGTGATACCCAGCATGCATTGCAGCATGAAGTGTTTCATTTATTTGTCACCATGGATGAGATTCATACTCTGATTCTTGATGTTTGTGCGTCCCAACTGTACAGCGGATATTTTTTGTCAAATGTTTCTAAGAAACTGAAAGTGTTGGATCTCATTTACATTATCGGCAGAAAATAAACTTTTGATTATTTAATTAGGTGATGATCTTTGCCATTTTGTATCAACGACCACAGAACTAAACCATTAACTTTACATGTTCATAACAAATGTAGTGTATTAACACAAAGTTAATACAATCAGGAAAAAAGCTAGCAAACAAAAGTCAAGGGTCAAGAGTCCAACTAAAACAAACACTAATCACAATAATGGTGACTTAAAATGAAACAAAACATCAACATCTAAACCTAATAAGTGAATTGTGTTTTCTACAGCAATGTTTTACTGAACATTCAGAAATAATGCACTGAAAAAAATGATTCATTCAATTTACTCTTAATTTTTTTTTTTAAGGTAAGTGGTTGCAATCAATTTATTTAAGCTACATTTAAACAGAAAATTAGTCAAATAAAATAAAAAACTTTTGTTTAAATGTATCTTAAATAAATTGATTAAACCACTTATCTTAAAAAAATTAAAGGGGACATATTATGAAAATCTGACTTTTTCCATGTTTAAGTGCTATAATTGTGTCCCCAGTGCTTCTATCAACCTAGAAAATATTAAAAAGATCAACCCAATAACTTAGTTTTGGTAAACCATTTTCTGCAAGCATGTGAAAAATAGGTCATTGTAATTTGGCCCTTATTGTGATGTCATAATAAGGTAATACCGCCCCCTTTATCTGCACTATCCAACCACAGCACAACCATTTAGTATGGAGAGAAAGAGAGAGATAAACTAATTCACAGCACAATTGAGTTTCAATTGCAACAAACCACCATCATTGTGATCAGTGGTTGCACTTCATCCGCTCATTTGCATTTTAAATGACACACCCAAAACGGCACACTTTTGCTCAGACCTATTTTAGACTTAGTTTTCATCTTTAAAAAAATCTCATAATATGTCCCCTTTAAGTAAACCGAATGAATATTTTTTTTCAGTGTGTTTTATAACAGTTTTAAAATATTAAAATGCAATGTTTCTCTATCATTTACATACAAATCAAACAAGTCAATAAAATAAACAGTTGTTGTTTTAAACATTGTGTGAACATTAAAACATGACATTGTCATAACGTATAAAAATGGTAAAATGTAACATTACTCTAACGTTCAGACAACACAAAAACGTTCTCAGAACGTCAAGAAAACTGGACACTTTTTTCGTTGGCAGAACGTTTTTGGGAACCTTGGGAACTTTCAGGGAACGTTCTTAGAACTTTTTTCTGTTAGCTGGGGTGCTGTTTAGAGCATTGATCACTATGGGGCCAGTTGTTCAAAAAGTTTAATCTGGATCAAAATGATCCGGATTTGGAAATCACGGGCCTCATTTATAAAATGCTGCGTAAAAACCATCCTACATTTGATCTTACGATCATTTATCAAAAATGCGTACGTGTGATTCATAAACCGAACGTACGCGCAAAAAATGCGCGTACCCCTTTCAAATCTATAAATCGCAAATGAACTTGAACTTGTGCGCAGCCGTGCAGTTTCAGATCTCCGCCTTTAAACGATGCCTAATTAATGTAACAGACATATAAAAGAGCGCTTCTCAATGTTTAAACCAAATTTCAAGCAGCAAGATTGGCTTATATTTCCAAAAACCTGCAGCAATCAGACAAGCAAAAGTGCGTACGTCTGCTCAGACCCTGACGTGGCGCTAAGCACTTTTCCACGTCAAAGACAGCTTTTATAAATATGCACTTTGCCGTGGATTTTTGCGTACGCAAACTTTACGATCAAATCTGTGCGTACGCACGCTTTATAAATGAGGCCCCACATTTTTTCCTATTCAGGATCAGGTAATCCGTCTTACTTTTTATGCCGGTTTTTCAAAGCAACATTGGATTGGATCACCCTGATACAGATACACAGTTTTCAGGATTACCAAATCCAGATTACCTGTGCTCTAAATGGGACAACATATCACAACATGTGCTACCAGCTATGTGAAGAACAGGTAGAAGAACCAATATGGGATAACTGTAAGAGTTTTTAATTTTGAGACAAAACACAAAAATAACATAAACATCCATTTATAATTTCTTTTATGAACCCTCATCTGAGTCACCAAAAATAAAAAAACCAATATACATTAACAAATACATTGTGGACGCACAAAGGACGCTTCAAGTGTCTTTTCTGAGCTCCTGTGACTGCTGGCTCTACCAGTGAGGGTCCAGGTTGTATTTCAATAATACAGTAGGGCTGAGATCCAGAATGAATGTTTCGTCTGCATTAAGAGGAACTGGCTCACTTTCCTTTACAATCGTAGGCTCACCATCCCCTACAACACCTTGAATCCGATGCAGAGCTTTATAGTTTTCACCTCCAATAATGTCCAGAACCACATCTGTGTATTCATCAACACTGCTCATTGCAAAACAAGATTTGCAATTGAGCTTTTAAATGGAGTTATGAAGAGACGCTTTGCATGCCTTAACTACTTGCGAGTGGAACCACAGGGAGCATGCAACATAATACTAGCGTGCATCGTCCTGCACAACATCGCTACCAGGTGCAATGTCCCTCCCTGTGATGATGTTTATGATGCACCTGAGCCGTTTGAATAACCAGACCAACCTCTGGCATTCTGTCAGAATGAGGGACTGAGTGGACGTATAGTAAGGGATGCAATTGTTAGACATTATTTTTGACAGGCTCATCTCTGATTATTGTTTCTTTGAAATTAATATACGGTGATGAATTGATTATATTATTTTTGTTTGTTATTGAAATCTGTTTCGGGGATTATTTCATATTTCATTGTTTTTACTTTACTGAATAGCTTAATTGGTAGCCTATGTCTACTATATTTACTTTATCACTGTTACAATGGTTACACAAGTCAAGTGCAAAATATAAATAAAAGTATATACACTAAAATGAAACAAATGTATTATTTGACCAGTTTGAACAGTTTTTCTACATTTCCCTCCTGGAATCCACCTTTAAATCCTACCCCCTGTTGGGATCAGGATAATCCAGTTTTTTTGGATCAAAGTTATCCAAATCCTACTGACAAGTTTTGAACAACACAAACTGAAGGTTTGATCCAGATTAGAACTAGTATTGGATTCTGTGATCTAATCTGATTTCAGATTCCTTCTTTCCCTTTTGAACAACCCATTTTCAAGATTTGATCCAATCCGATAAACAAAATCCGATCAGCTTACCTTTGAACAACTGGCCCTATAGGCTATTAAATGATTTAATCCATATAAGGACTTTCCAGCTATTTTATGGGTTTGTTTATTGCAGCAGTAAGTAGTAAAGTCTTCATACATTACCGCTTTCTCTTTATCTTTGATCGATTTGATTCACCCTCGACCTCTAGGGCTGCTCAAAGTCCACGCGCAATTATCTTGACTAGGGAAATCTGGATCAAATTAGTTGGATTGCGTAAACTTCATTTACCTTTTTTGAAACCGCTTTATCTTCGCCTTCTTTGTTAGGTTAATTCAAGTCGAGTTTGTAACTTTAATCCTCGCTTTTCCAAGCGAGTTTTATGAAATAGCCCTCAGATGATTGAAGTTTGTGTTTATTTCATGTTCACTTACTTCTGCTAAACATATAAGATAAACTCTTAAAACTCTTTCACCTGTTCATTGCCTTTGTTTCACTTTCTCCAGAGAGACTCTTTCCAGAGGACATGACAGCAGCAAAAAAAAATAGATTTTATACCTGCAAATAAACTGAACACAAACAAACATCAAATCAGCAAACTTCTCTAAAACCATTATTTTACATGCAGTTGTGTAAAGTATTTAATACAAACTGATATTAGATATTTTACTTTAGCGGTTTTAAATGTTTATTAATGTCGTCTTATTTAATCTCAGAGTTTTGCGTGGAGTTCAGTTCTCACCTTTGTAATGCAAATCTTCCCTTCCTCAAATAAAGAAAATCACCTGATGATCCTGATGTTAGTTTCACTGTTGCCTGTGTCTCAAGGAGGAGTCAAAACGAGACATACATTTAAAGGCACAGTACGCATTGTGCATTGACTTCACGCCTGAACTCGCCCTCGCCCTGAAAACGTTCAACAAAATGACAGTAAAAATGACTATTATCAGCTTAAATTGAATTTAGTTTGACTTGATAGCAGAGGTGGACAATACATAGTTACATTAGTTACATTTTCCAAGCATCTGTGCTTCATTAGGGTGTTTGTATTGGGATTTTTTTTTTACTTCATTCTATCTAAAGCATAGAATCATACTGTATTTTTTAATATTGCATATAAAAATTTATTGAATACCTTATTACATTAAAATTGTGTACTTTTACTTGAGTAAAGTATGTTAATGTACTTAAATATTAAATGTAAAACAAAAACTTGTATTTATGAAATGTAATAGAGTAAAAATTATGATAATATGCTTTGGAATATGTTTTCCAAAGAAAAAAACGGATAAAATACAAATACTTGACAACCCATTTAACAGAGAAAAGTTCTAAGAATGTTCCCTGAAAGTTCCCAACGTTCCCAAAAACGTTCAAAAACGTCAAGAAAACTGGACACTTTTTACGTTGGCAGAACGTTTTTTTGGAACGTTGGGAACTTTCAGGGAACGTTCTTAGAACTTTTCTCTGTTAGCTGGGTAATTAAAGAAAAAGTTTATCCTAAAATTAAAATTATCTCATACTTTCTCACCTTCATGTCATCCTAGATGACTAGCTGTTTTATGTTTTATAGCAGGGAAACAAAAGCACATACATGGGATGAGTAAATAATAGGAGAAATCTTCCTTTAACTATTCCTTTAACATGATCAAGCATCTTCCATGTATCCCACAGCTGGTGCTGTTGACAAAGGTGGACGAGGCTTGTCCCTTAGCAGAGGTGTCAAATCCATGTGCCAGGAGTAAAAGTCCTCCCCAGGATTTTGTTCTAATCACCTGGATTTGCTAATTAGCACAGTTTTTCAGCAGGAGGTGACCTCCTGGCTCGTTGGTGTTTTAAGCCCTCAACGAAGCCTTCAAGGCAGCGCTGTCTGGAAGGCCAACCTGATCTCACGAATTTCCGTGGCATAGTCACGCAATTTTTTGCTCATTTTTCCGTGACATTCTCACGGATCTCCTCATATTTCCGTGGCCCTGCCACGGACTTTCTTTTCCGTGGCATTCGCACGGATTGGTTTCTCAACTGTTTTGTCCTATTTTCTTACCATTGTCACTTCGGTTTAGGGTTAGATTTACATAAAATGACATCCCTACCCAAACCCAACTCTAACCCCAACGCCAGGCGACAATTGATTAAAGTTTAGAAAATATAAAAGAATACATCAAAAAAAATAGTATAAACCAATACTTAAAGTGAAATACTAACGCAAACACCAAATCTAACCCTAAACCGAAGCGACAATGGTTTGAAAATAGGAAAAAACAGTTGAGTAACCAATCCGTGAGAATGCCACGGAAAAGAAAGTCCATGTCAGGGCCACGGAAATTTGAGGAGATCCGTGAGAATGCCACGGAAAAATGAACAAAAAATTCCGTGACTATCCCACGGAACTGGTTGGGAAGGCACCCCCCATGCCCCGAGCGTTTCAGCCAATCACAGCACTGGTGCTAGATATCGAGCCTTCCGCCAGCTTCTTGCAGTTTGAGCTCACCGTTGGTCAGGTGAGTAGTGCAGATATGGTAAGATAGGAATGTGACTGTATTTGAATTCAGCATGAAATGTTTCAAGCATTTAAGGGACGTGTTACCGTGTTTTCATGTGTCTGTGGCACAACTTTTTTTCGTGCCAGTTTCTCGTATTGGTTGCTCAATTGTTTTTAGATGCTTAGATTTTGAGTTTTTGTCTGATTTTTAAACTGTTTTCAAGCAAGGATAAAGTTGCGTTTGGCATAAATGCAGATGTCATTTTAAGCATTGGTTTATTTGTCAGAATTTTAAACCGTAAGGTGAGGATGTCATTTTATGTAACAGAAAGTTGTTCTAACCCCAATCAACAATGGTAAGAAATTAGGAAAATCAATTGAGCAACCAATACGCGAAACTAGCATGAAAAAAATGCGCCGCAGACACGTGAAAACATGGCAACACGTCCCTTAAACGCTCAAAACATTTCGAGTTGAATTTTAAATACAGTCACATTCCTATCTTACCATATCTGCGCTACTCACCTGACCAACGGTGAGCTCAAACTGCCAGAAGCTGGTGGAAGGCTCAATATCTAGCACCAGTGCTGTAATTGGCTGAAACGCTCAGGTCATGGAGGGTGCCTTCCAGACAGCGCTGCCTTGAAGGCTTGGTTGAGGACTTAAAACATCAACGAGCCAGGAGGTCACCTCCTGCTGAAAAACTGTGCTAATTAGCAAATCCAGGTGATTGGAACAAAATACTGGGGAGGACTTTTACTCCTGGCACATGGATTTGACACCTCTGTCCCTTAGTGACAGCAGATCTGAAAAATGTCTACCAGAGTCACTACATCAACAGAAGTTGATGTAGACGACAGTGGGGCCTCCAGCCTTAGTCAAACGGGTTGGTATGTATGGTCGGGTTGCGTTTTTTGCGCTTTCGTGTGTCTTGTGAATAGTATGCCATACAGACCCGTTTGCCACTGAACCTGCATTAACGACGACAGTGGGGCCTCCAGCCTTAGTCAAACGGGTTGGTATGTATGGTCGGGTTGCGTTTTTTGCGCTTTCGTGTGTCTTGTGAATAGTATGCCATACAGACCCGTTTGCCACTGAACCTGCATTAACGACGACAGTGGGGCCTCTCAGCCTTAGTCAAACGGGTTGGCACGTATGGTCGGGTTGCGATTTTGGCGCTATTGTAAGTCTTATGAATAGTATGCCATACAGACCCGTTTGCCACTGAACCTGCATTAACGACGACAGTGGGGCTTCCGGCCTTAGTCAAACGGGTTAACACGTATGGTCGGGTTGCGATGTTTTTGGCGTTTTCTCCTGGTCCTGTAAATGGTATACAATATAGACCCGTTTGCCACTGAACCTGCATTAACGACGACAGTGGGGCTTTAGGCCTTAGTCAAACGGGTCGTCAGGTTTCATTTTCTCTTAAAGATCGGAAGGTGACCCTTATTTACCATATATACCCTCGCATTGGGCCCCCAATTTGCTAAATCCTCAACTGTGGATAACATAATTATGCCGCAATATTTAGTCTGTCTGGAACTAAGCTGAGTTAAACCATATCACTGTGTGACACTTCAATACATATGAACGGCCGCTACGCTAATACGATTTTGTTTTTCTCTCCCTGTCTCGTCCTCGACCCGAGGACGAGACAAACAGACCCAGTTCCGGTAGATGTGAAAGTCGGCACACCTCTGATCTACTGGCTGTCCTTCAACGTTATGCCCAGCTGATACCTGACCAACGATCACCGGCAGAACCGCTTAATCTCCGCTAAATCTCCATTTCCGTTCTCCCAAGGGTTTTTCCCTCCTAGGACTTATTTTTCCTCGGATAAAAGCCCGGGGTTTTTTTTTCTCCTAGGGGGTTTTTCACCCCGGGGAGGCAGCCTTTTTGGGCTTTACCTAGCTTCCTCTTCTATACGTTGCTTTAGTAATACGTGCAATTATAATATTGAGTCATAGCCGCAGCAAATTAAACTGCTCATGCTATCATGTATTTTGTTGTGCTATCTGTCGTTTTTCTGTGCTTTTCACTGCTTCTATTTATGTAAAGCTGCTTTGAAACAATTGACTTTTGTGAAAAGCGCTATATAAATAAAATTGAATTGAAAAATTGAATAGAAGGGTATGGCTAAATGGTTGACTATGGGATTATACTATGCAGTATGTTGCCTTTATAAAATACTGCATGGGTAACATTCTTGTAATCTTTCTAGTAATCAAAATTTTCTTGTGACAGATGCAAGAGGTGTGTGGTAATATTGGAGTTTCTCTGACTGCTGTTGTCCCAGTGAAGAACTACAGCCAGGAGGTTAAGCTGGATCTTGAAATGGACATCCTGCTATTGAATGCCTTCAATCATATTCTCAGAGCTGCTGAGGGATACTTTGATAATCAGGGTGAAGATGCAGTATCTGTTTAAGTAGACAGCTTTAAGAAGACATTTAAGGAAAGAAAACACATATTAATAAATGCTTTGCAACTAAACTTAGTGGTTAAAATAAGGTGTATAACTTCCACAATTATTTTCTCCTCTTACAATATATCTTCTAGAGAGATGGAAAATAAAGGTACTACACAATGCCATAGAAAAAAACAATTGGCTGTATGATTTGCAAAGAAACTTTCTGTTGAACAAAAGTTTCTTTGTAGTAAAAAAGTTTGAAAACTTTATAAAAAAAATAAGAAATAGTTTTTCGAGAGATCCTTTGACTGAATGGTTCTTTGAAAACCCTGTGTTTTTTATGGCATCACAGTCAAAAATCTTTTGGAGCACTTTTATTTTTAAAAGGATAGTTCACCTTAAAATGTTAATTCTGTCATCATTTAATCATATCTTTAATATTGATTAAGATCACATGTCAAAGATTGAAATGAATCTGACAGTCATTATTTTTATGCAAGCTAGAGGGCGCATTACTTTAAACACATAACTATAGGTTGTCATAAGCTGCTTGCACAAATAACCTATGGGTTAATTTTTTGAATAAGGACAGGTTCTGTGTTGTTTGCGTGACAGATTGCTTAGCAGGTAGTAAAGGTGAACACAGTAAAGTCACAAAAACTAAATCAACACCCATAGTTGCATTTATTTACACAGCTGCACTTTGTAACTGGTTTATTATGGCTGCATATAAAGATTTTGAATGACACTAGATGCACAAAAAAGTAAATGTTAAACTTTAACATAACTCACAGCTCAAATCTTTCTTTGGAGCAGGCATACTGTACACAATTCTTTGAAAATTAAAAAACGCTATCTAGCATTAGCCGATTTTGGATAGAAAGGGGAAAATGTGCCTAAATATAATTTATTTGTTTAAAATTCTGCCTATGCATGAAGAATATTGCAAATAATCATTTAAACAAAAACAAAACTGAAAGACTTAAACAAATGAGAGTTACCACTGGAGGCAGAGGCATCATGCCCATTTAAACTGTTTTTTTGGTTTTTCTTGGTTTTTTGAGCCTCAAAATCAAAGCAGCGTCCATTAATCTGTTATTTGTCTTTTAATCTGTTTAATATGCACAATATTATTAATTCTTTGCTGCATCCTTGTACCTTTTCGGAGATTTTTGCCGTTTTGATAGGGTTTTGATCGTGTTACATTACTTCTGGCGGTAGGCGCTGCATTCAGTGCAGTCGCTGACGTCATCAACGTCTGAGCGCGCTACCGAGCTCTTTGCTGTTGCTGCTGCATTTTGTTATCTGAGGAATTAAAACGTTTCCAAGCCCCAGTACGGTAATGTGCAGTTAACCTCCTCTGTGTAGAAAATGTATGGTTTAAAATGTGACAGTCTTGACGTTATATTAGTAGAGATTTCTAGATTCATCTTCTTGGTACAACGCCAAAGTTCGCCAGAATTCACGGGAACGCGGAATCACACATGTTCACATATGAGGTAAAGTTGAATGCAAATATCCGTTCCTCTAATATAATTTTTATCTAAACATTTTTTTAATCATTATTGAACATTAAACTCAATCACGTGGCTATAGCTTATGTAATTTTCGTTGTTTATAAACTTTATGGATTTAAAATTACATTAATTTTCATTAACAACTGCATAGACACAATTAAACAAGTCATTTAACAAATATGATGCCAATATGTCATAATTCCGATTGAATATTTGATATGAAAGTTAGTCAACACTTTTATTTTGGAGGTTTTTGTCATGAAGGCTCAAAATAAAGCCATGGAAAAGACTGAAAGCTCTATAATATTTCGTTTGCTGTCCGTGTATGAACACATTTCTGTAAGCTGTGCACACTGTGCCCCCTTAAAAAAAATTGGTGCACGCCCCTGACTGGAAGTTAGATAAAAAAGCCACAGATCTACACAATTCATCATTATAATATAGAGCCATATTTTTATACTTTTAGATTTACTTGACTTTTTATTTTACTTAGTTTTTAAAATGTAGTACACCAGTCCCTTTGACTGTTTAGGGACCAGTAGCTTTACACTAACCCACAGAAATTTACTATGAATGTACTGCACTAATAAACGGTCACCTACTGTATTACTGGTAAGAAATCGGTAGAAACATAACTGCATGTAAATGACAATTTCAGTTGACTGTTTGACATGATAAGGGTTAGAAGTGCCAACTGTGGGACAATAAGGAAACATTAACTGCACATCCTCTAATATCTGTGCCTACTGTGAAGTATACAGTAAACTGCTGTAGTGCATACTAGCCCTTATTATCTTTTTAGACATATCTCTTTAATTTAATGCTACTGTATAAGAATGTCTAGGTTTGTGAAGTACAAAAGATTTTTCAATTCACGTGTCACTACACATAAAGTAAGGTGTGCAATATAATAAAATATATGTATTCTCATTTTAATGAATTAAAATATTAAAATGCCATTGTAAATAATTTGTTGATTCTTTGATTATTAATGTATTGATATGATATTAACAGCACACAAGAACAGAGACTTATATAGGTGTTCAATACATCATTACGCAGCAACAGTTTTCTTTCTTACTAAAAACAAGTACTGTAGTTGAACATTTTAACTCAGAAGTTACTTTTTCTAGGTGTGCATAGTCTCTACATTAGCAGGACTTTTGGCTGATAGTGAAGTAATGGCCAATGTACAGTAACCCATACTTGGAATGTGACCTCTTTAACTCATCCAGTGAAGAGTTCAAGTCGTAAACACACACAAACCCTCCCAGAGCAGTGATAGACAGATTCCACAGCAACAAAAGACACAAAAGCAAGCAAATATCTATTTGCGCTAAAAAATAAACTATAAAAATGCAATACTGTTCAGCAAAGGAAGATCTCTTAGATGCTCGTACTGCTGCTACATATGTTTTAGTGTATCTACACAATCTTTGTCTAGCTGATATCATATCTGATCGCTGTCGCTGTTTCAGAGTAAAGCACTACTAAAGTGCATGATGCCAGTGGAAAGACAATACAGTAATGGTGAGGTCTTGTTGAGACTCTCAAGAGCAGGGGTGCTCAGACTCGGTCCTGGAGGTCCAGTGTCCTGCAGAGTTTAGCTCCAACTTGCCTCACACCTATCAATTAGGGTAGGTATCAATTCCACCCCTTTGTGATTATTTACCATACAGCCTGTCCAAATGTGTTTCCAAGAGCTGCCTTCATGCCGCCAAAGTCATGGCCTCATGAGGCAGCGAGGGAACAAGTGAGCTGCCTTGGGTTTCGGACGCAGCCGGAGAGATAGGAAGGTTGCCCCTCGAATGGACCATGCAAACAGCTGCTAATGAAGTATCTACCTGTAGTTATACATATGGACTGAACGGGAACAGAAAGTTTCACATGTTTACATCGCTAAGGGGGATGCACAAAATCGTTGAGTGCAGATCAGTCATATTTTATCATAAATCAAATGTATTAACATAACATAAATGTATTCAATTTATTAACATTAACAAATTGACTAGAATTAATATAAATAATATAAAAGAATGTACATTCATCAGTGTTCACAAAATAAAGAAAATATGCCACAAAATATGGTTTTTAGCTGTTTTGTTTCTGAGTAGTGTGATGGACTGATTGGTCAACAGAAGATCATGTGACCCTGCTTCCAGACAACAAAATCACAGTTGTAAAGTATTTTGGTATTACATTGTATACATTTACATTTAAAGTGTAAGACACAGCAGCACGGTTCTGTGCATATGGCAATGCTTAAAGGTAAATGTAAAACTGTATTTATCTAGGGCATAGATGAATAATACGAGTTCTGTTCATGGTAATGACATATTGTGAGCCTCAAACGCAATTGTTTCCTCCTAATGTAAACCTTGTGCATGCAAAAGACAGCTGTATGACAGGGCAATATCAACACTACAACAACTGTGACCTTACAGTCAGGATGTACGCCCAAACCGGTGGCGGCTGGTCAATAGGGGGTGCCCCCCCCAAAGTTGGTCAGAGAAGAAAGCTACTTTAACATGTTATCAAAAAGTTAAATACATAATGCAAATTAATACAAAATAAAATAATTTAGTTGTAATATTTTACTGTTAGTCATGTTACCATTTATTAAAAAAATCAAAACTGAGTTTGTTGTGTGTGTGTGTCTGGGGTGTCACCCAAACGTGTATGTAGGTCAGTAAATGTGGTTAAAGCATGACTTGACGCTGAGCTCTAATTGGCTAGTTAAGATCCGTCTTGGGGCGCAGGACTGTGCGCCCCAAACCCTCCCACTTATGTTGTAAGCAAATTAATATTGTTTTTTATGTCTTTGAACTCATATGATTGGATCGTTCTCTGAGTCTCATAACCGCATTGCAGATTGCCATGTAACTGCTAGATACAGAACTGATCAGTGGAAGCAAGTGAAATACTTTTAGATTAACTAATATAATTTTATCCTTACAAAATCATTCATTACAAGGCGTTCAGTTGAATAATAAATGAAGGATTAAGGAGTTTGGACCAGATTGAGCAGCAGGAAGTGATCGTGGTCGAGTTTACACTGTGTGCTTTTCCAGCACTTATGACAAACGGAGTTGGCTGACATTAGCTGGATGCTAAGTCGGGACTTTTATTGTTTTACCCGTTTTCTGTTTCAAAATCTGTGTGATAGACTGCGTAAAATTATGTGCCACATTTGAGCTGCCTTTCGTGGACATGATGCTCAGATAATCCGGTATTTTCCGTGGCTTGGTTAACTTTTTTGCAACATACTGGTCTGTGATCAGGCAATCAGAGCAGAGCTCAACATTATTATTCATGACCCTTTCAAATAAGGTAATAAAAGACCATTTCATTCTAAAGGCAAATCCTAGGGTTGTTATTGGACATGTAAAACCATTTCTGAATAATTTTGGCACTTAATAAAACAACACACCTTCTATATAGATGTCAGACAACTATTTAACATATTGTTTCAATGTATTCTTTGGTACATTTGAAACTTTAAAATCAAATGTCTTTTATTACCAGTGAGGATTTTTCTCTGCTATTCTGTGTCTATGTATTATCTTCAAGGTTAGTTGATAAGAGATATGGATGAAACATCTCTGCATATCAGGCTGCTGCTGGAATTCTTGCACCCTGTGTCATCACACTTTTAATGCATGTTTGACAAATTAAAGAAATTGGGTGGGACCCTGCAGCCATAAGCGTGAACTGGGGTGATTTCCCGGACAGGGCGTGGAATTATCCAGGACTAGGCCTTATTTATATTAGGACATTTAAGTAGTTTTCACAAACAAACCTTACAAATAAAAAACGTAAAATAGTACAGGGAATTTCCCTTCTGCACTAAACTGAGGAAATAAGATTCACCTGCAGAAGCCTTTGTAAGGAATCAACAGTGCATATAAGGTAAATAATAATAATTATATTCAAATAATAATTATGTCAAGTAGACCTTACAAGCAAGATTTGCAGGATTTTTTTCTCTTTGATTTTAGGGTGTAGCAGACGTTGCCAAGCCTTATGTAAACGGTTTTGATTGGAGAAAAGTTTAATCAGAAAGTGAAAGAACATTGAAAACCAGTTCTGCACAGTGGCAGTCTGCTCTTAAAAGTAAGCCGTTTTATTTCTATCAAATACATGTTCTATCTAGGACTTTTTTTAGTAAATGTAACTAATATGTTTTTTTAGGCTATTTATATGCAACCATTTTTTTCATACGATAAGGGCATTTATAGCAACTGCTGATTAAAAGTCTTTAAAACGGCACTATGTAAAGGGCGGATAACACAAAACGCGTTTATGGCAGTTGTAACCATGGGCGTGGGTGCGGACGTCGGTAGAATTTTCACATTTAAAAATAAAATTTGAAGATACTCGTATTGGTATCTGCATATATAATTAAGTTTGGACAGTTTACTGTAGGCTATAGTTTAGCGTAAAATGACAGAGACTGCTCAAGCAGCTGTGAGAATGTGCAGGTTACTGTTAGCAATGTCTCTGATGTAAGGTCTGAACTGATTTTTTTTCTTTATGGCCTATTTTGTTTGTTTTCGTACTAATATCTGGCAACATGGGGTGACTAGCACCTAAACAGTAATCAAACAAATGGCACATCATTCAGTGTGGGCAGGTTTTTGCTGAAGTGATACTACATTCGGTAAGACACACGCAATAATCATCATGATTATGTAGGCCTAAGAAATGCTTTCAACATTAAAAATAAGTAGAAAATAACCGAGATAGATTTAGATCAACTGGGTTTAAATGAAATATGCCAAATATGTAAACATTAGCCATTAAGAAGGCTATGTTATTTTATTTAGTTTATTTAGTAGTTAGCATTTCAAACATTGCTGTCATTCTGAAAACATTCATAAGAGCACTAAACAAAGTTATTGTTTACATTGCCTAATATTGCTTGTTATTACGATTAATATAATGATTAATATAATACCATAATAAGCATTGTTTGCATGAAAATGAATACATTATCCACCCTAAATCAACAGTAAGGAATTAACAAATTGTAATCTAATAAATAGGGGATAGAATAACAATGTCCAGCCCCAAAAACATATAGACTGAGTGTGTGTATCCAAAGTGTAAAATGGCAAAAAAGGTTTAGACAGAATACATAAGATCCCATGTAAAAAAGTAGTATTTGGTAAAAGTTCTGCATTATAAATATACTAATAAAATATATAATTGCACCTGAAAAGGTATACAATACCAGTAACATCTAATGAAATAAATGTTGTCTCAAGATCAACGGTGAATCACTAATTTTGTACTAAATATACTAAAAATTATTCTTTAGTACTCTTTAAGATGTTTTAAGATGAAAATACAAAAAGTGGTACCTAAATGCATTTTTTATTACTTTTTTAGCACATTTTAGTTCATATTCATGATGTCTTAAAAAGCACAGATAAGTACACTTAGATTATCTCAACAAGTACTAAAAATACTTTTTTTGTGTATTAAGTACACAATAAGTGGGCAAAAAGATCACTTTAGTACACTATGGAAGTGTACTCCTTTGAAGTGTGTAATAATAAAATCATTTTAATTTGCTTTGTAGATCAACATGAGTGCCGTTTTATCCAGCCTTACTATAGAGCAAAGGAAGAAGCTGCGCTCTATGTTTCATAGAAGCAAACTGAGCCTGTTGTTCAAAGCCAGTGTGCATGGGTATCACTCTGCGTACTTTCATCAGAAGTGTGACAGGCAGGGACCCACTGTCGCTGTGGCTTACAATAACTCAGGCTATGTATTCGGAGCATTCACTAATACCGATTACGCTCAGACAGAGACAAATGTAGTGGACAACAAAGCCTTCCTGTTTAGCTTCAATGACAGAATGGGTAATGCAGATCCCCTGCGTGTGTTCAGTGAAAATCCCCAGTTCACTTTCCATGACGGAAATACTGGTCCAAATTTTGGATCTTTGTTTTTCATCTATAATAATACGGCCACAGTCTACAGCAATCCTGGACAGTACTTCCAGTTTGATCCAATGCAGATGCATGGGAATAACTTAAATCTGACCGAGTTCGAGGTGTACAGAGTTGAAGGTTTGTGTTCATAATTTGCATTGAAATACCAATAAGAGTATAAAGAGAGCATACAGTTGTTGAAAGTATGAATATTTTTAACACCCTGGTTGTGGTTCCCTTTCAGACTATGGAGATATTATGGATAAACCATGGAGAAATGTCCAGTGGACTCCTGAGTGAGTGTCTTCTCCGACCAGTTATTTCAGCTTCACTTCTCCTTAAAGGGGCCATGTCACAAGACTTTTTAAAGATGTAAAATAAATCTTTGAAGTTTTAGCTCAAAATACCATATAAATAAATTATAATAAAATCTTAAAATTGACACTTACTTGGTGTGAGCAAAAAAAGTGCTGTTTTGGATGTGGCCTTTGAAATGCGAAGGAGCTGATGAAATTTAAACACTGATCGCAATGATGGTGGTTTGTTGCAATTGAAACTCAATTGTGCTGTGAATTATTTTCTCTCTCTCTCTTCACTAAATTGCAGTGGCGTGATTGGATAGTGCACATTAAGGGGTGGTATTATTATAATAAGATCTCCTTATGACATCATAAAGAGAGAAAATTTTCAATGGCCTATTTTTCACGTTTTCACGGAGAATGGTTTACCAAAACTAAGTTCGGGTTGATCTTTTCACATTTTCTAGGTAGAATCAGGGGAACCCAATTAACATGGAAAAAGTCAGATTTTCATGCCATGGCCCCTTTAATAAATACAATAAACAAATGAATTAATGTAATTGATTTGCATACTGTTGTGATGTGATTATAGGCGCAGAAAGGAAATCTCTTGCTCTGTTTCTGAGTGGAAACCTTCTGTTAGCTCAGTGAAACAAGCCCGGATTTTAATGGTGGGCCCTGTTGGTGCCGGCAAATCAAGTTTTTTCAACTCCATCAACTCTGTATTTAAAGGTTATGTGAGCACTCAGGCCAACACTGGCATTGCCAGCTCCAGCTTGACTACTCAGGTAAAAATTAATCACTTTATATTAGAGTTGTTCCGATTCCGATACCAGTATCGGAAATATGGCCGATACCACAAAAAATTCTGGCATCGGAATCGGCGAGTACTTGACCCCATGTACCGATCCGATACCATTTTCTTAATAAACGTAGTTATGCCCGTTATAGCTTACACTAAAGCTAACACTGCAAAGCGAAACTCATTTCTTCTTCGCTGCTCTGAATGCAAACACCAGGAAGTTACCTCATGCGTGACGCAACCATTGTTTACTTAGAGCGGCGAAGGAATGAAAGCATGCAGCCGTATGTCCGCTGTTTGTTAGTATTTCAGACTAATAAAACATCGACATGTCTCAACGGAATCCGCGCCCGCAGATTTCCGCGGAGAACTCGATGGATTTAATGCCCGTGATTGACAAGCACACATACCCCGCGCTTGAGCGTGTTTGTGACCAGTCCCGTCAATAGCCTCTTTCACACAGTAATTCTGGTAAATTACCATGAATTTACCAGAATGAATTTACCAGTAAATACAAAAATGTGCTGTTCACACATGCAGTGACGTTCCGTCTTTTTACCAGTAAGACATCATTCACACATCAGTATCAAAATACCGGTAAACTCGGAGGGAAAGCGGAAGTTACCTGTGGCGCGCGGCCGGCGAGCTCCGTCCGTGTCGTATTTGTAAACGGCGGGTTATGACTTAATATCCACGGTCCGTATTTTGTTGTTTTCACATCTCTGGCAAGCGGTCGCGAAGTTGCACGTGACCAAACAACATTGCGTTAGGCGGCGTCAAACGGAACCTGCGCGTTTGCACATTAGGCTTCACAGATGGTGTGCTAAGGACGTCGGCAATTTGGCAATTAGATGGTAAGCTGTTTTAAACAACTTTGGTGAAGAAATGTGGATGTTAACTTCAGGTGTGCTCGACTTTTAAGCAACATGTGTGTGGAAACGTCTGTAAACAGTCTGGGGGATACCGCGTCACCTGTATAAAAAACTTTCTGATTGGCCCGCCCGATCTGTCAGCGCGGTCTGACGTCATCTAAATGCCGGTAATGCTATATTTTTCGTTCACACACAGCGCTTACCGGCAAATTACCGTTAATCTTACAACCTGTCTTAAGCCCTTTTCACACAGATATTCCGTAAGATACACGGGACAGGCATCCTGGAATTTTACGGGACCGCTTGATATTTTATTCATTCACACTGCCAAGTTTACACGGCATCTGATGGTCCCGGAAAGACACGTGACATGTTGAAAGTCCCGCCCTCTCTTCTACGCAGCGTCTGAAGTTTGCATATTATTTATTATTTCTCTCTCCAGAAACAACTCGCGTGCATTTTTGTTTATGATAAGACTACAAAGGAGCGCGTGAATGCACAGTTCTATTCTGGTGAATGATCTCAGCTTCAGAGTGGATATTTGACAAGCTCCCTGATTTCTGCTTTGATACAGTTTTCAGACATTTCTCATCGTGATTGTTTATATGCATTTAAAACCCGCATTTTGAGGAGCTGAACAATATATCTCGTTGGGATGACATGCGGGTATTTTCCTTTATTATAGCTCAAATGAGCACGTGACGCGATATTCTTTTATGCTGCTGAATGATCTCCGTTTCAACGCAGTAAGTAACGAGCTAACTTACCTTATATCTGCTTCAGTCCAGTTTGCTGACATTTCTCGTAGTGAATGTTGTAAATCCCTGATTTTAAAGAGTTGAACCAACTTCATGTTGCCATGACACGCGCGTCCTCACTACGGCACGTGCGTCATTGTTTATGCGTCTCATATATCATTTCCTGATAACTGCTTCAATCTAGTTTGCAACATTTCTCGTGGTGAATGTTTATATACATGTTAGTTTGCAACATTTCTCGTGGTGAATGTTTATATGCACGTTATCTCTCGTTGTAAGGAGCTGAACCATAACTTGTGTTGTGATAATGACGCGCGCGTCCTCACTTCGACACGCCCTTTATGGCATTCTTGTTCACACAGAGGGTTACCCGCGTATCTTACTAGGTCCTCTTTCCGGCAACGATCCCAGAAGATTAACGGAACGAGTTTTTGTTCACACAGACGCTTGTCTGGCAATTTTACGGGTATTTTCTGGGACCAGAGGTCTGTGTGAATGAGGTTTCTCTGGTAAATTGGGAGCACTGATTTACCAGAAAGGTTCTGTTCACACATGACATGTTAACTGCAATTTACCAGTAAATTACCAGTAAAGACTGTATGTGTGAAAGGGACTATTGACAACAAGCAAACATACATAGCCCCGCGCGTTTGTGAGCAGCATTGATAAGTACATAAACCCTGCGTGTGCTGTTTGCTGTGATTGTTTTTAATGATAAGAGCATGAACCGTTTGATATATGAGATGAAATAAAACTTACCACTGAGTTTCACCGCAGATCTTACTTGTCTCTGTCGTCTATGTGACGCGACAGTCAGCACATCATCATTTCAAATCAGTTTACAAGACGAATGCTCTTGTTATGTTTAATATAAAGTTTACATTGCGTTGTCAAAATGATGAAATTATCTTCATACGTGCTTAATTCATAATGAGAACGTATTAACACAAGCTTTTTATTCTGCTATAATATATATTAACAATAATATATGTAAATTTATATAGGCTACAAACTAGAATTCTATCTTGACATGCACATTATCTGGTTCATGTTGGTCCAGTTTAATTCAGAGGACTCATTGGTTTGGTGTATTCATTTTAATTGTAAGCCTTTAAAAAGTAATTATTTTAGATGCAATTTTGTAATATTTAATAGCTTAAATAATTTAATTTAAAACCATCCTGCAGAATTCCGCAGATTTTTTCCAATTATTCCTAAAACTAAAATACCCTTTCAGTTTACAGTGTTCGATTTGTGGCTGATTTTCTCATAGGAAAAATAAATATTAGTGTCAAATGTCTTTCAGATAATAAAAATACTGTGGTTCACTGTATGTATTTGTTCATGTTTTATACAGGAATAAGTCTGAAGCACACCATAAAACAGTTATATCCATTCATACAGGGCTAGTAGTATGTACAGCTGTATATTATACAGATACACATGCAGGTATCGGATCGGTACTCGGTATCGGCCGATACCCTGAGCCCAGGTATCGGAATCGGTATCGGGAAGAGAAAAATGGTATCGGAACATCTCTACTTTATATGCTCTTATTTGGCTGTAGCATATTTGTTAAATAATACTTATCTTGATTATACATTAAAAATGATTAATGGACATCTGTACTGGGTAGTTTCGTACCTATCGCATCAAGGCAGGCAAGGAAAACTTTCTTCCCATGATGCTGTGTGATACAATGGGACTGGAAGAAGGTGTGAATGCTGGAATGGATATAGATGATTTCACCAATATTCTGAAGGGCCACATTCAGGACAAGTATCAGGTAAGCACTCATGGCTATTTAATGTGCATTGAAATAATACGTTAACCCTTTAACTGCCACACCAAGAAAAAGGCATTTGAAAAAAAATTGTTTGCATTTCTTATCTCCTTATGTCACCACTTAACACAATCAATGTATTTTTTTCAACACATCCCATCATTTTTTTTAAATCGGCCTCTACCAAACGGTTGATATGTCACTTAAAGGAATTCAAATACATACTATGGAAATTAGAAAATATGAACTATAATACTAATTTTTTACAAACATAATCAAAATAAAATGGTTTTGTATGTTAAATCTTCTTTATTTATTGAAGTATAACATATTAAAATATTTCAGGTTTTCATTTTAACACAGGACATGAAATGTTTTCATGCTTTTTGCAATAAAAATGACCAAAAGTAACAAAAATAAGGACTTTCTGCATTTAAAACCTAAAATAAAAGAAGGCAAAAGATAGTAATACAATGGCATTTTAGTATTTTATGATTTAAGAACCACACTGTCAAGTTTGGTAGTGCAACATAATTTTTTTTGTCTTTTTTTAGATAAATTAAAGGGGTCATGGAATGAAAATCTGAGATTTTCCATGTTAAAGTGCTATGATTGGGTCCCCAGTGCTTCTATCAACCTAGAAAATGTGAGAAAGATCAACCCAGTAACTTAGTTTTAGTAAACCATTCTCTGTAAGCATGTGAAAAAATAGGTCATTGAAATTTGGCTCCCCTTGTGATGTCAGAAGGAGCTCTTATTATAATAATACCACCCCTTAATTTGCACTTTCCAACCACAGCACTGCCATTTCCAGTGTTTTAATCCAGAGAGGGGGAGACAGAGAAAATAATTCACAGCACAACTAAGTTTCAATTTCAACAAACCACCATCATTGTGATCGGTGTTTGCACTTCATCCGCTCATTTGCATTTTAAAGGACACACCCAAAACTGCACATTTTTGCCCACACCTACAAAGTAGCAATTTTAACATGCTATAATAAATTATTTATATGATATTTTGAGCTAAAACATCACATATGTGCTCTGGGGACACCAAAGATTTATTTGACATCTTAAAAAAGTCTGGTGACATGGCCCCTTTAACATTTCTTTGTAAACCAGCAATGCTGTGTAGAGTAAGCCAACGTTGCAAACAATCCTTCAAACAATTTAAAACATCATTTAAGAAGTAATTATTGATTAATTAATCAGTAATTATGATTTCCATACATTAATTATATGAATTCATTATAGTTATTTCAAATATCCAGAAGTGGCAAAAATACCTACTTAAGAAATTATCTCAATATATTAAATAAGAAATAACAATAGCTGTTTCATATTCATAGCTGTGAATGATCAGAAATAAATATTTCATAGCAAATAATACACTCTGACTGCAGAAATGGATGATCTGAAAACATTACCTTAGCTTTTCTACTTTTACCATTAAGTGACAAATCAACCGTTTGGTTGAGCATGTTTTTGAAAAATTATTCAAAACATACGAAAGTTTTTACATGGCACCAAGTAACATCATTTTGTAAAGTTAGGGCTCTTACAGTGTAATATGTCAAAAAAATATGGTTTCCTTGCAAAATTTAAACAAGAACAGTTCATATAACAGAAGTGATTTTTTTCTTTCTAAAATCCACATAACAAGATGTGTTGTGACAAGTGCTGTTGATTGACACATTGATATCTAGTGGATTTTTTTGGCAAAACATATCTTACACAAATAGTAGAGATGGCTCAATCAGCTTGAGTTAAGTTAGGTAATCCTCTCAATAAAATATAGGGACTCAAAATGTGCTCAACCGTTTGGTTGAGCTGGCAGTTAAAGGGTTAAATTGTTCTCTTATATTGTGATGAATCAGGCGTCTGCCTTGTCCTCCAATCAGCACTAGAGGGAGCCACCCCAGTATTAGTTTATTCCGGACTGCATTTCCCATAATCCCACATACCGGGACTGATTGCACTGCCACCTGTTTCCCATCATCCACTGCCTATAGACCGTTTCAGCAGTAACAACATAAACAAGCGGCTGTCGCAGTCCGCACGTAACTTCCGGTAAACTCCGCTAAGAATAAATAACAACAAAGTTCTTTAAACGTAGTTTATTTATAAAACAAGCAAAAAAACAACACATAGATTACCTAGGAAACCAAAACATTTGTTATTTTCGACGAGGCATTCGTTCAAGAGATCAGTTTAGTAACTAGTCAGACCATTAAAAAAACAAAACCGGAAGTAAGGTTCGGATCCAGACGTGTATCACGTGCGTCCGATGAAACCGTCTATATAAACTGAACTTGAACTTGACTTCAGTGCGAAGTCTCGATTTGCTATGGCTATCTTTCTGAGTGTTATTCTGACTGTGATTACCCGTTTTGTTACTTTGATCTGTTTATACTGTTATTAAGATTGTTTGCTGCCTGCCCTGACCCTTCTGTCTGTATTATTGACGACGAGATTTGCCTTACCTGCATTGCTGTGTTTGCTGTCATTGACCCTTAACTGTTTGCACAAAAAAATGTCTGCTGTATAATTGGGACGCACGAACATCAAGAATCAAGAGTATGAATCTCAACCATGGTGACAATTAATTGAAAAACTTCATGCTGCATGCTGGGTATCAACAAATTACAAATCTCATTCAGGACTCCCAGCATGCACTGCAACATGGATAAATAAGGATTTTTTTTACAATTTTCTTTGTCACCATGGTTGAGATTCATACTCTGATTCTTGATGTTTGTGTGCCCCAATTATACAACTGATATTTTTTGTCTAAAGTTTCTAAAACTCCTTAATGACAAACTGCTGTGAAAGTGCTGGATCTCATATACATTATTGATAAAAAAAATAACTTTTGATTAGTAAATTAATTAGGTGATGATCTTTACCATTATGAACCAACCACCACAGAATTACACTATTAACTTTACATGCTCATAACTAATGTGGTGCATTAACACAAAGTTAACACAACCAGGGAAAAAACTAGCAAGCAAGGGTCAATAGTCCAACTAAAACAAACACTAATCACAATAATGCCGACTTAAAATGAAACAAAACATCAACATCTAAACCTAATAACTGAATTGTGTTTTCTACAGCAATTTATTTACTGAACATTCAGAAATAATGTTTTATAAAATATATAACAATATATAATAAAATAAAATAATATAAATATAAAAATAAATATAATAAAATGCAACGTTTCTCTATCATTTACATAACAATCAAACAAGTCAATATAATAAACAGTTGTTGTTTTAAACATTGTGTGAACATTAAAACATGACATTGTCATAACGTTTAAAAATGGTAAAATGTAACATTCCTCTAACGTTCAGACAACCCAGAAACATTCTTAGAATGTCAAGAAAACTGGACACTTTTTATGTTGGCAGAATGTTTTTGGGAACATTGGGAACTTTCAGGGAACGTTCTGATAACTTTTTTCTGTTAGTTGGGGAATTAATTAAAGCACTGTCAAAAAAAACCACATTCTGCGCTCACTGTAAACACCTTGCTGTTGTCTTAAAAGTAACTCTAAAAGTAAAAATAACTCGCAATGTATGCAGTGTCTCTCTTCCTATCAGTGCCGGGCAGGAAGGCTAGAGGGGATTACTTTTTATTTTTATTTTTATTACTCTTCGTGTTCTGTTATAGATTAACACACGGATACATACAAACATCTTAATACAAGCATAAGATTGGCTAAATTAAACTGCCCATATTGTGTAAAAGTTCACAGCCCACTTTGTCGGAATGGAGGGACTGAAACGCCTCTGAGCTTTTCAGGTTATTAATGGCATTCCCATCCACTGCCATGGAATCAATAAAATAAGAAAAGATCTTGGATGTTGTGATGCTGGGCCATATCGACATGTTGTCCGCCCATGATGTTACCTTACTTGGATGCGGAATGGTCAAAACACCATTTTTAACAAGATTTTCGGTCGAATATTGCCATTCCAAAGCCATTTTTACACCACTACTCAGCCTGCGCAGGAAGTTCTTGGCAGAAACAGGAAGTAAACCGGAAGTGCCCGGGAAACTTGTCTATAGAAACCATTGAACCATCAGCTGGACCCGTAATCGTATAAAACTTTCAGAAACTTGTACGAACCCTGGCGATGTGCATTCGGCACAGAAATACTCTTTAACATGCCCAACTGCTTTTTGACACTTTGCCTACGTTTAACATGAGAAAACAACTATATAACTGTGTTAATAAGTCAGAATGCATGAAATTCCATTGAACCACCCCTTTAAGTGCAAATATTATCCAGAGACAGTTTTACATGTCTATTTACAACCCTAGGATTTTTCCTTAGAATTAAATGGTCTATTATTACCTTATTTGAGAGGATCATGAATAATAATGTTGAGCTCTGCTCTGATTGGCTGTTTCACAGAGCAGTTCAGTTAGAGAAGATACATAATTTGAGGAAAAATCAATTGTTTGGAGATTCTTAATAGATGTTTCTAAACTCTAAGTTTGTGTTTTTTTCCAAGTATGGACCTGCAAAACGTAACTGTGACATCAATAGTAGAACTTCAGCCTAAACGTTAGCATATAGCATTAACTAGCATATAGCACTAACTCAACAGTCACAACTTTGTTTTCAGCATTGTAACACCGTTGTACTTAATTTAATGTGTAATTTAGTGTTAGGGGTGTACATCTCAACTGTTACGTCACAGTCGGTGTTATGTTATGACAGATTTTTAAATGCAGTGCTCCATAAAACACTCCATATGCAACTGCACAGGTAAGAAACTGACTAGCAAAATTTAAACAGCATAATAATGATAGATCATGAGATATTATTTGATAGACTCAGAGGTGTCAAATCCATGTGCCAGGAGTAAAAGTCCTCCCCAGTATTTTGTTCCAATCACCTGGATTTGCTAATTAGCACAGTTTTTCAGCAGGAGGTGACCTCCTGACTCGTTGGTGTTTTAAGCCCTCAACCAAGCCTTCAAGGCAGTGCTGTCTGGAAGGCACTCCCCATGCCCCGAGCGTTTCAGCCAATCACAGCACTGGTGCTAGATATTGAGCCTTCCACCAGCTTCTGGCAGTTTGGCTCACCGTTGGTCAGGTGAGTAGTGCAGATATGGTAAGATAGGAATGTGACTGTATTTGAATTCAGCGTTTAAGGGACGTGTTACCACGTTTTCACGTGTCTGTGGTGCATTTTTTTTTATGCCAGTGTCACGTATAGGTTGCTCAATTGATTTTCCTAATTTCTTACCATTGTTGCTTGTGATTGGGGTTAGAACAACTTTCTGTTACATAAAATGACATCCTCACCTTAACCCAACTCCAAGCGAAAGCAGTTTAAAATTCTGACAAATAAACCGATGCTTAAAATGACATCCGCATTTATGCCAATCGCAACTTTATCCTTGCTTGAAAACAGTTTAAAAATCAGACAAAAAATCTAAGCATCTAAAAACAATTGAGCAACCAATACGTGAAACAAGCACGAAAAAAAGTTGTGCCACAGACACATGAAAACGCGGTAACACTTCCCTTAAATGCTCGAAACATTTCAAGCTGTATTCAAATACAGTCACATTCCTATCTTACCATATCTGCACTACTCACCTGACCAACGGTGAGCTCAAACTGCCAGAAGCTGGCGGAAGGCTCGATATCTAGCACCAGTGCTGTGATTGGCTGAAACGCTCGGGGCATGGGGAGTGCCTTCCAGACAGCGCTGCCTTGAAGGCTTGGTTGAGGGCTTAAAACACCAACGAGCCAGGAGGTCACCTCCTGCTGAAAAACTGTGCTAATTAGCAAATCCAGGTGATTGGAACAAAATACTGGGGAGGACTTTTACTCCTGGCACATGGATTTGACACCTCTGGATAGACTAGTAAGTGTGGGTTTAAAATCTCTAGCCTGGTGGTCAGGACATGAATGGATCAAATCAGCAGATTTGCAAAGGTTTATTTATCTCCACATATATCATAAATAAAAATAACAGGGTAACTTTGCAGTACACCATAATATATTTCCTATGTGATTTCCATATTATAGACGAGAGTATTCAAAGGCAATAAACGTCTCATATGGCAATAAATATCCTTACAACATATCATTTCTCAAAACTTTAACAACAATTATTTTCAAAGGAACTGTATTCTTACAGTTATTCAAAGATGCACACATTATTCCGCATATGATTTGATTATTAAACGAGAGTATTCATATAATGGCAATGAACGTCTCATATGGCAATAAATATCCACATATAACTTAAAATAACAGCATAATGAAATTAATAAACAGACAAGGAAGCAGAATTGACATGTAAATTGTAAACTCTAAGGTAAATGCACCAAACAAACTATTAACCGCAAGTCTAAATAAGCAATATCAGTGGATAAAACATTATTATCTCTTAATACTTTATATGACAAAAATTATATTTAAAGGAAATATTCTTACAGTTATTCAAAGATGCACAAATTATTCCATATATTATTTCCTGTTTAAGAGCACTTTCATCTCTGGCCTCGCTCTGTTCTAATAGCTGCTTGACAGGTGCGCATCCTCGTCTTTCAAACAAGTATCATTATAACCTTTATAATAATAAAGTAAACTTTATAGTTACTTCCACTGTGTTTGTCTTATATGAATAACACACGTCAGCAAATTATTATTATTTGAAAATAATATTTATTTATTATTTGCAAATTATTATCTTATTTGAATAGATATTTATTGCTGCTTGCTTCCACAGATATCAGTGTGTATTTTACAAACTAAATGTAGGCTATTGTTTTACCAGTGCTTATGTGTATGTAAATGTCTATAATCTAAAATAAACATTATGAGGTTAAAAACACTGCATACACAGCAAAACCCCCACAGTTAAATCAACTCTGCTGGGTGTGTACATATTGTCCCAATCTTACAGAGAGTTAAAAGTAACTCTGAAGTTGAGTTAAAGCTGCAATCTGTAACTTTATCCTCTCTATCCCCATCTTTCACCTAAAATTGCATTTACATCTTACTTGTAGAGTAATTTTCTTAACTTAGGTTTAGATGTTGGCTGTTTCATTTAAGTCACCATTATTGTGATCAGTGTTTGTTTTAGTATGACTTGACTCTTAGTTGTTAGTTTTTTCCAACTGCTATAATTTTGTGTGTTTAAAACATGTTATGTTATAGCAAAGAAAGGACAATACTGCAATTCCATAGTGATGTTTAGTACATAAATTCTAAGCATTGTCAGCATCTAGAAAATGTATGTACAAGTGTAATGTTTGCACTCTTAAGTGTTCTTTTCTGTTGATCTGAACGATTTTGAAGCACTTAAAACCTAACCACAGGACAATGTAGACACACAAACATCAAGAATCAGAGTATGAATTACAATGATGGTGACAATAAAATGAAAAGCTTTATGCTGCAATGCATGCTGGATATTAACTCTTTCCCCGCCATTGACGAGATATCTCGTCAATCAAGAGAAAACTCTTCCACGCCAATGACAAGTTTTTCCGTCTTTCCGCAATACCGCTATTATCCATTAGGTGGTGCCCTTCCGCAACTTTTTAGACCCGGAAGTATTGCCCTTTGGCAAGGTGCTGCATGTCCGTGTCTGTTTTAAAGATCGCTCTGAATGGGATCTCTATGAAAAGTCCGTCTCAAAAATGGAATTATCTCTGCTTTTTGCTCAAAATGTGGTGTTTTTGCAGAAACCTACCCATATTCAAAAGCTGATTACAAAAGAACTACTGAAGGTAGGATGAAACGGTTTTTTGTTTGAAAGCAGAGGGTCTGTTCTTTCATTTGGTATATTGTATGTTTATATATTTGAAGAAGAAAATTTTCTGGAAGACATTAAACTTTTGTAAAAATCATGAAAAACGCTGGCGCTGGCTGGCAACTTTTTTTAAAAACGCTGGCGGTGAAAGAGTTAAAGGGGACATATTATGAGATAATTTTTAAGATGTAAACTAAGTCTTAATCTAGGTCTGAGCAAAAGTGTGCCGTTTTTGGTGTGTCATTTAAAATGCAAATGAGCGGCTGAAGTGCAAACACTGATCACAATGATGGTGGTTTGTTGTAATTGAAACTCAATTGTGCTGTCAAGTCCTTCTTTTCTCTCTCTTTCTCTCTGAACTAAATGGCAGTGCTGTGTTTGGATAGTGCACATAAAGGGGGCAGTATTACCTTATTCTGACATCACAATAGTAGCCAAATTACAATGACCTATTTTTTCACATGCTTGCAGAGAATGGTTTACCAAAACTAAGTTACTGGGTTGATCTTTTTCACATTTTCTAGGTTGATAGAAGCACTGGGGACACAATTATAGCAGTTAAACATGGAAAAAGTCCCCTGGTGTTTGTCCCCTTTAATAATTTATAAATCTTATCCAAATCTCCCAGAATGCACTGTGGTAGGAATAAATAATGAAAATTTTTACCATTTTCTTTGTAACCCTTGTTGAGATTCATACTCTGATTATTGATGTTTGTGTGTCTACATAATACTGCGGTTAATTTTTAATCCATCAAAATTGATGTTTGTATATTGCACAGTGGTCAACTTTTTAGGAATCAGTGTTTCAATATAGTTCAGAATGACAAAATGCTATGAGAGTGCTGAATTTTATACTACAGTCTCACATAATTAACAGCAAAGGATACTTCTGATAAGTGTGCAAACACTACACTTGCACATAAGTTTTCTAGATGCTGATGATGTTTAGACTTTAGGTACTAAACACCACTATGGAATTGTGCCATTGTCTTTTCTCTGCTATATTAAAACATGTTTTTAAACACAGAAAGTTATAGCATTTGGAAAAATTAATAACTAAGAGTCAAGTCCTACTAAAACAAACACTGATCACAATAATGGTGAACTTAAATGAAACAGCCAACATCTAAACCTAAGTTAAGAAAATAATTCTACAAGTTAGATGTAAAATGCAATTTTAGGTTTCAAACAGAGATGGTGACAGAGAGGGTTACAGTTACAGATTGCAGCTTTTAACTCTGCTTCAGAGTTAATTTTTAACTCTCTGTAACATTGGGACAATATGTACACCCAGCAGAGTTCATTTAACTCTGGGCATTTGGCTAGTGTTGATATATGACAGCGTTGATCTCATCCATCTGGCTCAGTGTGAACCAACGCGAAAGACGCAACAGTTTGAATCTGGCAGTAATGTCACGTCACTGAACATTTTAAATCCCATATGGGGATAAGATTAAATTATATTTAACTCAAAAGGTTGAACATTTTATTTGTAACCATGAATACAATAATGAAACAGAGGGGGCACAAATCAGATCTGAGGGGGCAATGCCCCCTTTTGACCCCTTGTGGCGCCGGGCCTCATGAGAAAACAATTGCGTTTGAGGCCACGATATGTCATTACCATGTAAAGAGTTTGTATTATTCATTTATACCTATGTAAATACATTATACATTCTATGGCACCTTTAAAACATAAAGCCAAAAATTGGTACAGTTACAGTATGTAGTATAAACTGTTTTTTTTTGTTTGTTTATTGACCTTTGCTAAAATAATTCTTTGTTATTCAAAAAATGTATTACAATAAATAAATGAATATTATTATGCCTTCATAGTTTAATCCATCAGCGCCTCTGCAAGACGATTCCCCCCATTTCCACAAAAGTCCCAGCCTCAAGGATGCGATTCACTGCGTTGTCTACGTGATAGACACCTGCAAAGTTAAAATCCTGTCGAAAAAAATGATAGAGAAGTTTGTGATACTTCGCAAAAAAGCCAACCAGCTGGGTAAGTAACAAATTCATTATGTAAGTAATAATTGACTCCGGTCCATTGAATTATTTAAAAATAATGAACATTATGTTGTAATACCGTCACGCCCCGATGCATAAGGACGTTAAACCTTGAGTGTGCATTATTTTCAAATAATTCAATGGACCGGAGTCAATTATTCAGCTTATACCACGGTAACTACACCATAACACATTGTTTGGATGTTTTATTTTAAAGCTCTCATAACACACGCTGTTTCTGCATATCTGATGTTAATCTAGAGTACCTATAGAGTAGTATTACACAGCAAAATCCCCAGTGTTAAATTAACACTGCTCGGTGTTTATATAATCCACACCAAGATTGGTGTTAAAAAAACACTAAATCAGTGTTAAAGTTAATAAGATAATGAAGTGATTGAGTCATTAATAGTGAACACCTGCTGGTCATTCCGTGTCAAATCAACTCAATTTTGGAATTGTTCCTCTCTTAAAATGTTTATTTTGTTGACTCTTTTTCTGGAGAAAGTAATACTAAACTGAGGAAGAAAGCCAAAATATTAAATGCAATAGATGAAATCACCATAGTTAAATGAACACTATCATCATCTCTGTTTGAAAACTAAAATTACAACTTGCTTGCAGAGTTACATGGATGATAGGTTTAACTTCTAGGGCCAGTTGTTCAAAAAGTTTAATCTGGATCAAAATGATCCGGATTTGGAAATCACATTTTTTCCTATTCAGGATCAGGTAATCCGTCTTACTTTTATGCCGGTTTTTCAAAGCAACATTGGATTGGATCACTCTGATCCAGATACACAGTTTTCACGATTACCAAATCCAGATTACCTGTGCTCTAAATGGGACAACATATCACAACATGTGCTACCAGCTATGTGAAGAACAGGTAGAAGAACCAATATGGGATCACTGTAAGAGTTTTTAATTTCGAGACAAAACACAAAAATAACATAAACATCCATTTATAATTTCTTTTATGAACCCTCATCTGAGTCACAAAAAAAATATATCCAATAATAAATACATTGTGGACGCACAAAGGACGCTTCAAGTGTCTTTTCTGAGCTCCTGTGACTGCTGGCTCTACCAGTGAGGGTCCAGGTTGTATTTCAATAACACAGTAGGGCTGAGATCCAGAATGAATGTTTCCTCACTTTCCTTTACAATCGTAGGCTCACCATCCCCTACAACACCCTGAATCCTATGCAGAGCTTTATAGTTTTCACCTCCAATAATGTCCAGAACCACATCTGTGTATTCATCAACACTACTCATTGCAAAACAAGATGTGCAATTGAGCTTTTAAATGGAGTTCTGAAGAGACGCTTTGCATGCCTTAACTACTTGCGAGTGGAACCACAGGGAGCATGCAACATAATACTAGCATGTAACGTCCTGCACAACATCGCTACCAGGTGCAATGTCCCTCCCTGTGATGATGTTTATGATGCACCTGAGCCGTTTGAAGAACCAGACCAACCTCTGGCATTCTGTCAGAATGAGGGACTGAGTGGACGTATAGTAAGGGATGCCATTGTTAGACATTGTTTTTGACAGGCTCATCTCTGATGATTGTTTCCTTGAAATTAATATACGGTGATGAATGACATAAAAATTGAATATATTATTTTTGTTTGTGATTGAAATCTGTTTGGGGGATTATTTCACATTTCATTATTTTTACTTTACTGAATAGCTTAATTGGTAGCCTATGTCTACTATATCTACTTTATCACTGTTACAACGGTTACACAAGTCAAGTGCAAAATATAAATAAAAGTATATACACTAAATCAAACAAATGTGTTATTTTACCAATTTTAAAGTTTCCCTCCTGGAATCCACCTTTAAATCCTACCCCCTGTTGGGATCAGGATAATCTAGTTTTTTTGGATCAAAGTTATCCAAATCCTACTGACAAGTTTTGAACAACACAAACTGAAGGTTTGATCCAGATTTAAACTAGGATTGGATTCTGTGATCTAATCTGATTTCAGATTCCTTCTTTCCCTTTTGAACAACCCATTTTCAAGATTTGATCCAATCCAATAACCAAAATCCGATCAGCTTACCTTTGAACAACTGGCCCCTAAAGAATGGCTGTAAATCTGGTTAATAAAGTAAGTCACCATTGCTCCGATTAGTGTTTCCTTTAATTGGGTACTTGGGTCTTGAAGTTTAGTGTTAGTTTTCTTCTGCTCAATGTGGCAGTGTGTTTATAAAACACATCTGTTAAAGCAGAGGAAGATGAGTTAAATGAAGTCTATATCTGTTACCATGCTTATTATTATGAAAGTATAAGTCTAGGGATTCAATAATATCATAAAAAAGTAATCACTGAATATAAGTGTTTAATTTATGTTCTGCCAACCCTGTGAGGCTCCCATGAAATCCAACAGTGCTGTAAAAGTCCACATACCCTGAAGAGTTAAATATTGTTTACCCAAATCTAATCTATGGTGCAAGTCAGACACACTGAGACATCAACAATCAGCCTATAAAACACAATCATGGTGACAAACAACAACAAAGCTTCATGCCGCAATGCATGCTGGGTACCAGGATTGTAGAAAACTCATTCATAAATCCCATCATGCATTGCAACATGACAAAAAAGTAGCAACTTTCTTACCATTAACTGTCACAATTGTTGAGATTTGTATCAGAAATCATGAAGGCTCTCTTAAGCAAAAAACAACAATAACACAAAATCACACCAAAGCACTACAGCAGTCTCATTCAATGTCATTTGCATAGAGCTTTTAATATGCCTGTTTCTTCGTAATTAATTTGTGATTAAATGTTTCAATGATTTGTAGAGTAGAATATAATAAAAATAAACTGAGAAGGTCTGGAAGGTTTCCTCCCTACATAAAGCAATGAACAAGTGGTCTTACTAAAACATTGTTGCTATTGCTAAAAGAGGAGAGTTAGATCAGTGTAGGTCAAGGGACAAATGCCTAACTAAAGGAAACACTAATCACAGTAATGGTGACTTCAAATGAACTCATAACAAACACAAACTTAAGATTTAATGTGCTACATTTTTTCGATAAATGTCTATTTTACTTGTGAGACATCATGTCAGAAAGAAGATTTGTCTACACGCGTGTGGATGCTGGAATAGTTGAGCACTTGTATTTTGTTCTGACAGCTGTTTAGAAGTTAAACTTATCCATTTAGAAAATAACTCTGCAAGTTATCATTTTATTTTTCAAACAGAGATGCTGATAGAGAGGCAAACGTGAAAGATTGCAGCTTTTGGAGGCATACACCCAACAGTATTCATCTATTGCGTTTAATAATTTGTCTTTCTTTATTATTTTAGTATTTTCTCCAGAAAACGAGTCATCAAAATAAAAATTTTGAGACAGGAAAATGTCCAAAATGTAATTGATTTGAATGACCAGCAGGTGTTCTCCATTAATGTCTTAATCATCACTTCATTATCTCATTAACTTTAACACTGATTCAGAGTTATATTTTTAACACCAGTCTTTTTTAACACCGATCTTGGTGTGGATTATATAAACACCAAATAGTGTTGATTTAACACTGGTAGAGTTAATTTAACACTGGGGATTTTCCTGTGTACAGTCTTGTTCAAAATAATAGCAGTACAATGTGACTAACCAGAATAATCAAGGTTTTTAGTATATTTTTTTATTGCTACGTGGCAAACAAGTTACCAGTAGGTTCAGTAGATTCTCAGAAAACAAATGAGACCCAGCATTCATGATATGCACGCTCTTAAGGCTGTGCAATTGGGCAATTAGTTGAATTAGTTGAAAGGGGTGTGTTCAAAAAAATAGCAGTATGGCATTCAATCACTGAGAAATCAATTTTGTGAAGAAACAGGTGTGAATCAGGTGGCCCCTATTTAAGGATGAAGCCAACACTTGTTGAACATGCATTTGAAAGCTGAGGAAAATGGGTCGTTCAAGACATTGTTCAGAAGAACAGCGTACTTTGATTAAAAAGTTGATTGGAGAGGGGAAAATCTATAAAGAGGTGCAAAAAATGATAGGCTGTTCAGCTAAAATGATCTCCAATGCCTTAAAATGGAGAGCAAAACCAGAGAGATGTGAAAGAAAACGGAAGACAACCATCAAAATGGATAGAAGAATAACCAGAATGGCAAAGGCTCAGCCAATGATCACCTCCAGGATGATCAAAGACAGCCTGGAGTTACCTGTAAGTACTGTGACAGTTAGAAGACGTCTGTGTGAAGCTAATCTATTTTCAAGAATCCCACGCAAAGTCCCTCTGTTAAAAAGGCATGTGCAGAAGAGGTTACAATTTGCCAAAGAACACATCAACTGGCCTAAAGAAAAATGGAGGAACATTGTGGACTGATGAGAGTAAAATTGTTCTTTTTGGGTCCAAGGGCCACAGGCAGTTTGTGAGACGACCCCCAAACTCTGAATTCAAGCCACAGTACACAGTGAAGACAGTGAAGCATGGAGCATGATATGGGCATGTTTCTCCTACTATGGTGTTGGGCCTATTTATCGCATACCAGGGATCATGGATCAGTTTGCATATGTTAAAATACTTGAAGAGGTCATGTTGCCCTATGCTGAAGAGGACATGCCCTTGAAATGGTTGTTTCACAAGACAATGACCCAAAACACACTAGTAAACGGGCAAAGTCTTGGTTCCAAACCAACAAAATTAATGTTATGGAGTGGCCAGCCCAATCTCCAGACCTTAATCCAATTGAGAACTTGTGGGGTGATATCAAAAATGCTGTTTCTGAAGCAAAACCAAGAAATGTGAATGAATTGTGGAATGTTGTTAAAGAATCATGGAGTGGAATAACAGCTGAGAGGTGCCACAAGTTGGTTGACTCCATGCCACACAGATGTCTAGCAGTTTTAAAAAACTGTGGTCATACAACTAAATATTAGTTTAGTGATTCACTGGATTGCTAAATCCCAGAAAAAAAATGTTTGTACAAAATAGTTTTGAGTTTGTACAGTCAAAGGTAGACACTGCTATTTTTTTGAACACACCCCTTTCAACTAATTGCCCAATTGCACAGCCTTAAGAGCGTGCATATCATGAATGCTGGGTCTTGTTTGTTTTCTGAGAATCTACTGAACCTACTGGTAACTTGTTTGCCACGTAGCATTAAAAAATATACTAAAAACCTTGATTATTCTGGTTAGTCACATTGTACTGCTATTATTTTGAACAAGACTGTACATCCTTCATATCTCAGAAGAGAGCCTTTAGTTTTATCAGATTTATAAAAGACAGATCAGCTCTAATGATCCTTTTCGATAACGTACGCAAAAATTCGGAAGAAGGAGTTATGAGCTGCAGGAGGAGCGAGTCACAAGCCAAGCAACACTTTATACAACACTGTTTAACTTATGATTCCTTACATGTTCAGGCCATTTACTTTATATACATTTACATGCCAATTTCCAACATAAAACAGAAGTCTTACTTACAGCATGCAACTCATGACCCGGTTGGGACTTTTTAACAATATCCAGCGTTAAACAAACACACGCGCACAACTCCGCTGCTACCCCAGATAAACAAATTATATTCATTGTTTCCATAAGGCTGGCTTTCTTCTCCTTACATCCAAAAACACACTTCTTCTTTCGTGCCATTGTTTTGATTAAAAAACAAAGCCGTCGCCTGAAACATCAGCTGGACCCATATTCGAAAAAAAAACTTTCCGAAACTTGTACGAACCCTGGCGAAGTGCATTCGGCACAGAAATACTCGGTAACACATCCAGCTGCTTTTTAGACACTTTGCCTATGTTTAGCATGAGGAAACCAACCCTTAAACTGTGTTAATATGTCAGAATGCAGGAAATTTGACCCCCCCCCTTTAAAATATTTGACAGGTTTTGTCCTTAAAATGCTATTGTTAGTATGACTCTGTTTGCAGTAATGGGAACAATGGGAACAAGTTGGGATATCAATATTTCTATATGATTTTTTCTTCAGTATGTATGTATAATTTGTTTTGGTTATATATAAGTTTCAGTGTTTATTTACTGTAGTCATTTTCTTCTCTTTAAAATTATTTTATTAATAACATTTTAATTCAATTGTTTTGCTACCACACATATTAATGTTTTATTTGTTGAAATTAAATAAATCTGGTATTTTAGGTAAACTTGTCTTGTGATATGAAACTGTAATGAGGTCATTATGACGTGTTTGTGAAAATCTCATGTTTTAGTTTAAAGTAATTAAAGAAAAAGTTCATCCCAAAATTAAAATTATCTCATACTTTCTTACCTTCACATCATGACTACACTCTAAAAAAATACTCCGTAAAAAATGGATAATGTCCTGGCAGAAAATTACTGGTACATTTTCCGTTATGTTTACAGACATTTCCATTTATTCAAAAACTGAACATTCTGTAGATTTATAGAACACTGTCCGTAGATTTACAGAACATTGTCCGTAGCCTTTAGAGACTTTCAATCTGCCTATGAAACGCAACAATCAACAACAAAGCGTCATGCCGCAATGCATGCTGGGCACCAGGATTGTAGAAAACTCTTTCTTACCATTTACTCTCACCATTGTTGAGATTTGTATCCAAAGTGTTGATGTCTCTCTGAAGCTTAAAAAACACACCTGACACAATACAGCATTATTAAATACAGCGTGTTTTTAGATCAGCATAGAGTGTCACTCTTACACATTTCAGTTCTTTATTCCTATTTCATATTTAAATGTTAGGCAGTATAACATAAAAACAACCAAGCTTGGATGACATTATCAACAATTCTCCTTCCTCAAGCAACAAACAAGTTGTAAATGCTAAAAGCAAAATCTCTGTTGCCATGTCAAAAGAGCAGAGTCAGTTCTGGAGGTCAAGGGACAAAAGCCTAACTAAAGGGAACACTAATCACCATAGTGGTGACTTCAAAGGAATCTAAAACGAACACAAACTGTAGATTTAATCTGATAAATGTTGTGGTAAATATCCATTTGACTTACACGTCACGTCAGAAAGAAGATTTGTCTACTAAATCACATGTGTGGATGCTGGAATAGTTGAGCATTTGTATCTTGTTCTGACAGCAGTTGTTTAGAAGTTAAACATCATCTTTGTTAGAAAATAACTCTACAAGCAAGTTGTAATTTTAGGTTTCAAACAGAGATGGTGATAGAGAGGCAAAAGTGAAAGATTGCAGCAGGGGTTATTGCACCCATAATGCAACATGTTATTAAAAAAAAAAAGTAAAAACGCCTGTAAAACAAAAATACGGAAAATTCCTTCATATTTACACAGTACTTTTTCCGTTTTTTTACGGATTGTTTTTAGAGTGTAGCTGTTTTATGTGAGAACCAAAGAGATTTGAAGTTAGCAGCACGCCATAACATTTTAATTTAGCTTTAACATAGGGTTACTTATAAGATAACACAGCAGCATTTATATATCACATTATTTGTTTGTGTTCAGCTGAGCAACGAAAGCATATACATGGGATGAGTACTGTATGAGTAAATAATAAGATAAATCTTCCTTTAACTATTCCTTTAACATGATCAAGCATCTTCCAGGTATCCCACAGCTGGTGCTGTTGACAAAGGTAGACGAGGCTTGTCCCTTAGTGACAGCAGATCTGAAAAATGTCTACCAGAGTCACTACATCAAGAGAATGGTAGGGCCAAATGCTTGACTATGGATTTGCAGTGTGTAGCCTTGATAAAATACTGCATGGGTAACATTCTTGTAATCTTTCTAGTAATCAAAGTTTTCTTGTGACAGATGCAAGAGGTGTGTGGTAAAATTGGAGTTTCTCTGTCTGCTGTTGTCCCAGTGAAGAACTACAGCGAGGAGGTTGAGTTGGATCCTGATACGGACATCTTGCTTTTGAATGCCTTAAATCATATTCTCAGAGCTGCTGAAGGATACTTTGATAATCAGTGTGAAGATGCAGTATCTGTTTAGACAGCTTTAAGAAGACATTTAAGGAAAGAAAACACATATTAATAAATGCTTTGCAACTAAAATAAGTTGTTAATATTAGGTATTCCACAATTATTTTCTCCAGATGGACAAAAAAGGTGCTACATGATTTCATAGAAAAAACACATTTGTGGCTGTATGGTTTGCAAAGAAACTTTCTGTTGAAGTTTCTTTGTAGTAAAAAAAGTTTGAAAACTTTATAAAAGCTAAGAAATAGCTCTCGAGGGATCCTTTGACTGAATGGTTCTTTGAAAAACCTGTGCTTTTTATGGCATCGCAGTCAAAAATCTTTTGCACCACCTTTATTTTTAAGAGTCTAACATATAATGATGCCTTTTTGCTAATTAGATGCTGCTATTGCTACCTTAAATGTGTTCGGATATAATAGTCTTAATGTTAACAATGTTTGAGATTCAATCTCTTTGTTTACAAAGATTAATAAATGATAAAGTGCAATTTTTGGTTGTTTGAAATGTTATACAGTAGCTTATATAATTCACAGCTTTCAAGATAAATATAACAGAAGTTAAACATAAGAGAAAATTAACCATTCAGTAAATGTACAAATATGTGACTTAAACTGGCAGAATCAGAAATTATGCATTTTTGGAGCTCATATTTCAAACTCAGAACAAAAAGCCTTGTGAGCTGTCTAGAAAGCATACACACACCTGACATGAGGACTGTGTTAAGCTCTTGTTTAGACAGGCAGCACTTGGCACCCAAACCCAATTTTATTATGAAGAGCATCTATATGAATTTGTTTTGTAATTTAATATTTTGTTAATGTTAACATGAGGTAAAAATTAACCTTTCACAATGTGTGTAACACAGATCTAGATAGGTCACAGAGGAAGTAAAATGTTGCAATATTCAATGGACACTGATATCAGGTTGGATTTGTGCCATTAATTTAGTAAACAACATTCGTACAGTATTTATTGATCAATAAAATATGCTTTTTATGACACTGCAACATTTTTGTTCTACATAAAATCATCCTACATAACGTAAAGAATATTGTGAAAATATAATCTTGATATCTTTATTATTGATTGAGTAAGATCATATGGAAGCCCATTTCCGCCACATAAGAAAAAAATTATGCTCTGATAAATCATAATTATGAGTTTAAAAGTCGAAATTATGAGTTTAAAAGTCGAAATTATGAGTTTAAAAGTCGAAATTATGAGTTTAAAAGTCGAAATTATGAGATAAAAAGTCAAAATTATGAGATAAAAAGTCATAATTATGAGATAAAAAGTCAAAATTATGATTTTAAAAGTCATAATTATGAGATAAAAAGTCAAAATTATGACTTTAAAAGTCATAATTATGAGATGATAAAAAGTCGAAATTATGAGTTTAAAAGTCAAAATTATGAGATAAAAAGTCATAATTATGACTTTTTATCTCATAATTATGACTTTTAAACTCATAATTTCGACTTATGATCTCATAATTATGACTTTTAAAGTCATAATTTCGACTTTTTATCTCATAATTATGACTTTTAAAGTCATAATTTCGACTTTTTATCTCATAATTTCGACTTTTAAACTCATAATTTCGACTTTTTATCTCATAATTTCGACTTTAAAAGTCATAATTTCGACTTTAAAAGTCATAATTATGAGATAAAAAGTCATAATTTCAACTTTTTATCATCTCCTAAGTATGACTTTTTATCTCATAATTATGACTTTTAAAGTCATAATTTCGATTTTTTTTATCTCATAATTTTGACTTTTAAACTCATAATTTCGACTTTTTATCTCATAATTATGACTTTAAAAGTCATAATTTCGACTTTTTATCTCATAATTATGACTTTAAAAGTCATAATTTCGACTTTTAAAGTCATAATTATGATTTATCAGAACGTGATTTTTTTTCTTATGTGGCGGAAATGGGCTTCCATAGGCAGTGGGCATGAAATGAAAGTAATGAAATAGTAAATCAAGACTTTAACATCAAGTCTTTAACTTCATTTACAATTCTGTGTAAAATACACACTGTAAAGTTTCAATTTAGACACTTAAGATACTTTTCGGTCGCACGTGTTGTTATAAAACAACGCTTCTCTTTTTTCTTGACGTATTGTAAAACGGTCCCTTGCATTTCTTTAGAAACGAAAGTAGGCTGGATGTGACGTTGCGCGCGCGGGCACAGAGCGTGAAAGAAGAAAGGCAAAAAAAAAAAAAAAAGAAGAAAGGCAAACGAACTTAACGCCCTGGTCCAAGGTAAGCACCGTTATTTGTGATTTTATTTCTCTGTTTTGCATTCGCTATTCCAGTCAAAATGAATATAATCTGGGCCATTCAGGCGATATACATGGACATGAGGTAAAAAGGAACAACCTTTCACAATGTGTGTATAATAAGATCTAGGGCTGGATAGGTCACAGAGGAAGTCGCGATATGCAATGGACACAGAGTAAATCATTATACAACATTATATAACTTTATTTCTGTAACAAGACATTAAAGTTCAACATTTCTCCACTAAGTGGAGCCGTCGTCCTACATTGCTCGGCTAAAAGAAGATTTTCGGGTGGTGTCCACCGAGTTTTTTGTGTTTAATGGCAGTTGACAAACCAGGTTTTGATAGGATGGAGTGTGAATACATAGGATGGAAAGAAAAATAATACTAGCTACCAAAATAAGAAAAAAAAAACTATTAAATAAATAAATAAATTAATTGAATAAATCCCTTACATTATGTATATGAAACTTTTATATCCCAATAAAAATGGGCAGTACTCTTTTTCCAGAGCACTTGAAATAAATCTTTAATTGCTTATTGAACTTTATATCCCCTTAGTTCTTCCACAAGTTGAGCTCGTTCACTTTATCCCTCACAGTGAACAAGCACATGCTTCACTGTTTCTGCCACCCCACAATGGAATGGATGCACCCGTCTGTCTCACTGTTTCCTGTCATGTGTACTGTAAATAAAAATGTAACCCAGCAAACACAGAACGTTCCCCTAACGTTAGTTTTTGGTTATATTTTGGTTATTTTTTTGGGAACCAAATAATAACATTCTGGGAACGTTCTTTTTAGGTTTTATTTTTTGCAACCATAAAATAACATTCCCATAACGTTGCAGGGTGGTTATTTTTAAATAACCTAAAAATAACTTATACAGAACGTTATTTTTTTGTTATTTTTTGGTTATTTTTTGGGAACCATAAAATAACGTTCCCATAACGTTGCTGGGTGGTTATTTTTAAAATAACCTAAAAATAACTTATACCTAACGTTCTCTAATGGTTATTTTTTGGTTATGTTTTTTTTTAGGAAATTAAGTAAAAGCATAATTAAACCCATTATTTCTGAAGTGAGCACGTCTGTTATGCGCGTGCTCCTCTGCACGCGTTTACCTCGCTTTTCACGAGCACCCGCTTTCTCTTGTACGCGAATTCGCATAATTTAAAAAATAACGGTCGTTAACGGTTTTCTTTCCTCAGAGACATCCCAGCTAACAGAAAAAAGTTCTAAGAACGTTCCCTGAAAGTTCCCAAGGTTCCCAAAAACGTTCTGCCAACGGAAAAAGTGTCCAGTTTTCTTGACGTTCTAAGAACGTTTTTGTGTTGTCTGAACGTTAGAGGAATGTTACATTTTACCATTTTTAAACGTTATGACAATGTCATGTTTTAATGTTCACACAATGTTTAAAACAACAACTGTTTATTATATTGACTTGTTTGACTGTTATGTAAATGATAGAGAAACATTGCATTTTAATATTTTATAAAACATTATTTCTGAATGTTCAGTAAAATTATTGCTGTAGAAAACACAATTCACTTATTAGGTTTAGATGTTGATGTTTTGTTTAATTTTAAGTCACCATTATTGTGATTAGTGTTTGTTTTAGTTGGACACTTGACTTTTTGCTTGCTTGTTTATTCTCTGGTTGTGTTAACTTTGTGTTAATACACCACATTTGGTATGAACATGTACAGTTAATAGTGTAATTCTGTGGTAGTTGGTACATAATAGTAAAGATCATCACCTAATTAGTTTACCAATCAAAAGTTTATTTTCTGTCAATGATGTAAATGAGATCCTGCACTTTCATTGCACATCAAAAACTTTTGATTAGTAAATTAATTAGGTGATGATCTTGACCATTATGTACCAACTACCACAGAACTACACTATTAACTTTAAATGTCATAATAAATGTGGTGTATTAACACAAAGTTAACACAACCAGAGAATAAACAAGCAAGCAAAAAGTCAAGAGTCAATAGTCCAACTAAAACAAACACTAATCACAATAATGGTGACTTAAAATTAAATTAAACAAAACATCAACATCTAAGCCTAATAAGTGAATTGTGTTTTCTACAGCAATAAATTTACTGAACATTCAGAAATAATGTTTTAGAGTATAACGGTTTTAAAATAATATAATGTAATGTTTCTCTGTCATTTACATAACAAGCAAAAAAGTTTTTAAAATATACAAAACGGGTGTTTGCAAGAACATAAAACATAACATTGTCATAAGGTTTGAAAATGCTAGAATGTAACATTCCTCTAATATTCACACAGCCAAGAAATGTTTTTAAAACGTTAAAAAAACTGGACACTTTTTATGTTGGGATAACTTTTTTGGGAACTTTAGGAACTTTCAAGGAACGTCCTTAGAATTTTTTCTGTTACTGTGGATTCACACCAGCCGCGGAAGAGGCGGCAAGCGCGGATGATTTACATGTTAAGTCAATGCAAACACGCGATTAGGCATCCTGCGGCGCGGTACACGCGGTAGCCGCGGCGCGGATGTCGCGGAACGCGCGGAAGGCGCGGGGCGTTCCGCGCGTTCCGCGCAAATTGAGCGTTGCCGCGGGAAACGCGCAAGTTCAAAAATCTGAACTTTGGCGGAATTCCGCGCCGCGTTAACCAATCAGGAGCTTGCTGTAGTAGTGACGTGATCACAGGAAGCGAGCGGAGTGGTGTAGTCTCCGCGGAGTCGCAGAAGCCCCTCCCATGACGCGGATTTCCGCGTGAATTTCTCGAATGACTAGAATTTCACGCGCGGCGTTCACGCGCGGATTAAGCGAGTAAACTCAAAATGTTCAAGCGGCAAACTGGACGCGGTTCACGCGTTTTTGCCGCCTCTTCCGCGGCTGGTGTGAACCTACAGTTAGCTGGTGTACTACAGTTGAATTAGAAGTTAAATGTATCTTGCATGTTGACATCTTGATTATGGGTGGGGGGGAAATGTATATGCTGCACTTATGTAAAACAAATATTTTCAAATTGCTTACTTTTAGGTCATCATCATGAGCACATCCATCACATCCAGGTTGTCCGATTGGCAGAAGAAGAAGCTGCGATCAATACTGAACCATGCCAACATCAGCCTGCTGTTTAAAGCCAGCGTGCATGGTTACAGTACCACTACTTTCCACCAAAAGTGTAACAGACAGGGACCCACTGTTGTTGTTGCTTACAATAACTCTGGTTATGTTTTTGGAGCTTACACTAGCAAAGATTATGGTCAGACAGGCCAGAACGTTGTAGATGAGAAAGCTTTTCTCTTCAGTTATAATGACAACAAAGTGAAAGCAGATCCAATGCGTGTGGTCAGTGGAAATCCTCAGTATGCTTTTACTGATTCAGGTCCACACTTTGGCTCTTTAGTGTTTCTTTATAACAACACGGCCACAGTCTACAGTAATCCTGCTGGGCAATACCAGTTTGATCCACTGCTGATGCATGGGAATGATTTACAGCTGGTTGAGTGTGAGGTGTACAGGGTGGAGGGTGAGTATATTTTGACCAAATTACATGATTTATTTAATCAGAAAAAGACTATAATGATGTTTTCTGTTATTGTATGTGTGAATACTGTAGTTTTTTGTTCTGGTCTGTGTTTTCACCAGACTGTGGAGCTCTTATGGAGAAACCATGGAGAAATGTCCAGTGGAACGCTGAGTTAGTCAAACTTAATATTTTCTTCAAAAACATTCAGAGTTACTTTACATTGTTGTTTTAGGTCCACATCATTTAACCGATTGCTTCAGTTTAATTTGATTCATAATGTTTATTAGGAGAAGGAAGGGACTCCTGGGCACTATTTCTGAGTGGAAGCCTTCTTTTAGCTCAGTGAAACAGGCTCGGATTTTAATGGTGGGCCCTGTTGGTGCCGGCAAATCAAGTTTCTTCAACTCCATCAACTCTGTATTTAAAGGTTATGTGAGCGGTCAGGCCAACACTGGCACTGCTGGCTCCAGTTTAACTACTCAGGTAAAGGTGCTTTGGATAAAAGTGTCTGCTTACTGTAATAATTTGATGCAGGTTTAACAGTAAACAGTAATATTTGTGTCATAGTTTCGTACCTACAGCATAAAACCAACCTGCAGTGTAACTCATATTCCATTCGCACTGTGTGACACGATGGGTCTGGAGGAGGGATTGAACGCCGGGCTGGATCTAGATGATTTTTCTAATATTTTGAGAGGTCACGTTCAAGACAGGTATCAGGTGAGAACTTTTGAACTAGACACATCTAGTGTTTGTTTGAAGTCTGATATTAAATGTGTTCTCAGTTTGTCACACCTCAGAAAAATTTGATATTAACCACCCAGCCAAATTTGATTGACTAAAAAAATCTTTGAAAATCATGCAGGATTCTTGTCACCTAATCGTTGAGGGCCAGTAACTAATTACTAGTAATAATATTATAAGGCTCTAGAGTGCGACCAATTTGCGACCAAATTTTTTTATGGAGCGACTTGACAGAAAAAAGTCTCTGCAAGTCTCCCTGCGGTTTGACAACAGACACTCATTGGCCCTCATTTATCAAAAGTGCGTACACCAAAATTCCAGCGTACACCTGGCGTACACCCAAAACCACGGTGACTTTGAGATTTATCAATATGGACGTTGGCGTACGGTACGCTCAAATCCTACGCCTGCTCAGGAGGTGGTGTACGCAAATTTTGAGTAAGTGCAGAAATGCGGAAACACTTCCTAACACCACAAAACGCACTGACAAACTAAAATATATGATATATTATGACCCACTGTAAAAAAACAAAACATAATAATTACAAACTTCAGTGTTTATTTTTATGCAACATGGACTTAATGTTTAATTTGAGAGACTTTACCAAAGCATTTGATTTGTATGCATATGTATTCCTTCAGTTGAGAGCCTGGGCACTTTACCTGACGTTTCAGGGCAAAGCATGTGAGCGGAGCCTTGAGCGGTGCGGTAATATTACCATCAAAGCGCCTTTCTAAAAAGTCCGCTCGCTCAGCACCGCTCGTTGAACCCAGAACGCCCTTTGATGTAAAGTAAAAATCAAAGTTAAGATTGGACAGGAAGAAAACATTAAAAGGAAGTGCGGAGAGACTGTAAAAGTTAGCAAATATTCATCCTGGAATCTGAAGCGGCACATTGCAAGAAAGCACAAGGATGTGCTACGAAAACATGGTAATAATGCATCAAAAGGTAAGCTAGTTACATACCATTCGATGATAAATAAATAGCTACACAAGAATAGGTAAGGTAAAATGCTTGTGTTGAATGGAACCATAAATCCGATCATGATGACATGCGGACAAAATCATGGCCACGAATTATCTTTTATGCTATATTATGGACACTTCTTTTTCTTATTTAGTCTAAAGTATGGCCATAAATATAAAATTCGTTCCCAATATTCAACAGTTTGTTCCTTGGGATTAATTATTATAATATTTCGTCATTACTATTAGGCTACAATTATTATTACTTAAAATTATGAATTAGCCTAGTAAAACATGTGGATGTCGTGGAAACAGATTGTTAATTTGAATTATACACGGAGCTCCGTATGAAACTGGATCTTAGCTAACAAACAACTGTATGTAAATACAGAAAACCACACTACAAAAGTTACTACATCATTTTAAAATATTATTTTAAAAAAACTTAACCGAACCATTAAGCAGACATATAATTTAGATGTAAGCAACAGTAAATAATAATAATAATAATAATCAATAATTATTATTCTAAATATCAATTAAGCGTCATTAATAATAAAAATAATAATACAAATATTACAAAATGTCATGCAATTATTAATGTGTCTTTAATCCCGCTCTTTAAACTCCCAAATAAAACAATTTTGTTTCTTTCCACTTCCCCGGTTTGTCTTCTTTGCCGTCTTCCATGTGTCAATGTCGTAAAATGAGGGCGTGGGGGAGGTGGAGACTTGAATTTATATGGGCGTGTTATTCTAATGACGATCGTTTTCACCGCAGCATTTATGAAGGGCAGGTATTGCGTACACCTGAATATCAACGGTACGCACAGTTTCATAAATCAGGCGGTGAGAGGAGTGTAAGCATAATCTTACGCCAACATATACGCCCGTTTCTACGCAAGAATGATAAATGAGGGCCATTAGGTCCATGTCGTGGTCTAAACCGGCCATTCCCAAACTGTGGTCCGCGGACCACTAGTGGTCCGTGAGGGTACTGCAGGTGGTCCGTGTAAAGGCAAAATAAGAATATGTATATTTTGAGAATATGCTGTGTTGTGCTTGAACGAGTTCATTGAACAAAAGTTGAAAGTGAACTGAACGTACTGTATTACTACCTGATGAACGTTACTGTGAACTCGTTGATTCTGGTGCCTGTGAACGGCACGCTCTTTCAGTTAAACGTCGTTCAATAGGGTGCCAGATTTCTATATTCTTCCAGGCGAAAATCCGACTAAAACACACTGTAAACAGGCCTTAATGTGTAGCGGAAAAACACCCAATCTGGCAACACTGCCACCAGTTACCCTGCAAGTAAGCCTACGATGGACCTTTATGGGCCCACTTAGGGCTAGTCTAAGGGCCCCGCACAGGTTTGCTCATTGGCAAAACGTTGGCCCTTTAGCGCTGGCCCTGCGCGGGCAGCCCTCACTTAGCCCCCAGGAAGCCCTCATACACAAAAATCCCCAGAGTTAAATGAACACTGCTGGATGTATATATTGTCCCATCTTACAGAGTGTTAAAAAGTAACAATGAAGCAGAATTAAAAGCTCAGCTATCCTCTTTCTCAACATCTCTGTCTGAAATCTAAAATTGCATTTCACATCTTACTTGTAGAGTAATTTTCTTAACTTATGTTAAGATGTTGGCTGTTTCATTTAAAGTCACCATTATTGTGATCAGTGGTTGTTTTAATTGGACTTTGACTCTTGACCATTGGATTGTTAGTGTTTTCTGGCTGCTTTATCTAAGTGTGTTTAAAACACATGTTATAGCAAAGAAAAGGCAATAGTAATTGAATATTGATGGTTGGTATATAAACATCAAACGTAATCATTTAATGAACAGATTTATTAATATAGTTTTCCCCCTTATCAGAAGCATCATTTTCTGTTAATAATGAAATACTACAGTGTAAGGTCCAGAACTCTCATAGCAGTTAATTATTCTGAAGGATTTTGATAGTTTGCACATAAACATTAACCGCTGAATAATGTAGATGCACAGACATCAAAAATCAGAGTATGAATCTCAACAATGGTGACAAAGAAAATGGTAATAAAGGTCATTATTTATTCATGCTGCAGTGCATTCTGGGAGTTCTGGATGAGATTTGTAATTTGTTGATACCCAGCATGCATTGCAGCATGAAGCTTTTCATTTTATTGTCACCACCATTGTGATTCATACTCTAATTCTGGATATTTGTGTGTCTACATTGTAGAGCAGTTAATTTTGAGTGTCAGTGTTTCAAAATTCTTCAGAAAGACAAACTGCTAAGAGAGAGCTGGATCTCATACTATAGTATCACATTGTCAGAGATAGAACCTTCTGATAAGTGTGCAAATAATAAATTAATACATACGTTTTTATATGATGATATTAAGACTTTATTTACTGAACTGACCACCACCAAAGTATCGCACTCTGCCATAACAAACATGTCTTAAACACACAAAGTTATAGCAATCAAATAATTGAACAATGTCAGAGTCACGAGTCAAGTTTAACTAAATCAAACACTGATCACAATAGTGGTGACTTTAAATGAAACAAAATCTACACCTAAAGTAAGAAAATGACTCTACCAATAAGATGTAAAAATGCAATTTTAGGTTTCAGACAGAGATGGTGAGAGAGAGGATAACAGCGCTTTTAATTCTGCTTCATTGTTACTTTTTAACACTCTGTAAGATTGGGACAATATATACATCCAGCAGTGTTCATTAAACTCCGGGGATTTCTCTATGTGAGGGCTTCCTGGGGGCTAAGTGAGGGCTGCCCATGCAGGGCCAGCGCTAAGGGGCCAACGTTTTGCCAGTGAGCAAACCTGTGCGGGGCCCTTAGGCTATGCCCATACAGGCCCATCGTAAGCTTACTTGCAGGGTAGTGTTCACCAGTCACGCTGCATGCGTCATCAAAACAACACAGGCTGCTGAAATTCCTGCCGCGCCACTCAAATAGTTTAACATTAAATAACATAATATTTGTCTTAAATCGTTAACGATTAACATAGGCTGCTAACGCATATTCTGGATCTTGAAATAGACTCTGACTAAGCTCACGCTTAGCCGTGCACGTGTGCTGTGCAATACCTGCGAGTTGTCATACATGCAATGCCTCGCAGCCTTCTCGCCCCGGGGTGCGACCCCCACCCAGCTAGCCTATCAAGGTATGTGTAAGCAAATACAAAAATTAAAAGACAGTCAATGCTTATGTAAACCCTGGTTGGATAAGGATTTAAAGTTGGATATGAAGATGAAATCTGATGCATTTAGCTTCAGTGTTAAAACTTATGAAATAATTGCTGTCTGTGGTTCTATATGGGCTATAATGGCAATAATTAAAAAAATAATAATATGGGGAAAAAGAACTATAAATTAGTTCATTTTTGGAACTGTGAACTAGTTCAAAATTTTGAAATATGAACTGAACTAGTTCATTTTAAAATTTGTGAACTGTGAACTGAACTAGTTCATGTAGAAAGTGAACTTTCCCAACATTGAGAATATGTATATAAGTAATATTGATATAAATTTTAAATTAAATTGTCAAGTTATTGTGTGATTACTAAAATAAGCCATTGGCGCTCGGCCGTGACATTCAAATTCAGTGCCGTACAAAATGGATTGGTGTATGAATATGTGGCAGCTGTTTTGTGCAGTAAACTTTCTTTTAAGAAACCTGTTGTACTGATCTGATGACCAGTTATAGTTTTAGTGCTAGTAAGACTATTTAGATGTGCAGATTAATTCAGGACTTTGTGTAAACATATTTTATGATGAGTATTATGAGGTTGTTCGCGAAAATTCTTGATTACAAATAGTGGTCCACACACACAAAAAGTTTGAAAACCCCTGGTCTAAACCCCTGGTCCAGAAATTCCTGTACGTCAGTGATGCGTGGGTCAATATATAAACAACCTGCACCCAACCTGATAAACATTTGAAATATATCAGTGTGTGTATGAATATATATAAACTTTTTGATATTGATATTTATGATATTCGGTAACACTTTATTTCGATAGTCCACTTTAGACATTTTACTGATTATAAGAAACTTTGCAACTACTTATCAACTACTTATCAACTACCAATCTTTAGATAATTAGTAAACTGTCTGCTTAATATTTACTAACACTTGATTGCGATGATATCTCAACAGACATTCAACTGTCTAGAAGTATCTTTGCATGTGCATGTCAACTTATTCCACTAACCCAAACCTCTTCCCTAACCCCAACCCTTACAGTCTACTAATACTCTAATGACAGTTAGTTGACGTATAGTTGCAAATTATTGAAAGTTAGTTGACATGTAGTTGCAAAGTTATTTTTAGTTAGTAGAATGTCTAAAGTGGACTATCAAAATAAAGTGTAACCTGATATTCTAATTATATGACCAGCACCTGTACATCTACAAACCTGAACAGATGCTTGCGATTGTATTAGGGGCGGGGCCATGTTCAGTTGCTCCAGTATACCACTGAGCCACCGTTTTAGCCCTGCTTAAATAATCCTGAACACAGAAATGTGGAAAAACTTTTTATAACACCACAATTCAGTATATAGTATTTGTATTGTGTTTCAACAATACATTTCTAGCATTTATTATGTGTTTAGAAACAATTCTCTAAATGACTTTACACAGACTTTAACAGATATTTGACTTGCCAGTTACGTATGATAATAAATAAAAGAAAAATATGAGAGAAAAAGATTAACATTAATGCCTCAGAAAATATTTTAGTAGTTTGGGTATAATTGTATTTTCTTTGTTTTTGTAGTTTAATCCATCAATGCCTATCCAGCCAGGCATGCCTCATTTCATTAACTCCCCTGGCTTAAAGGATAAGATTCATTGTGTTGTATATGTCATCGATGCCTGCAAAGTTAAGATTCTCTCTGACAAAATGATCGACAAGTTTGCAGTTTTCAGAAGGAAAGCCAACCAGCTGAGTGAGTTAACTATATCTTAAACTAAAACTTAGTCATTATTTACTCAACCTAATTTCATTTGAACCCCCATTTTCTTTTTTACTCTTCAGAACCCAAACAGCTCTTTTAAAAAATTTGCTTTTGGGTTCTGAAGAACAAATTAAGACAATGTGTGGTCAAACAACATGAGAGTAAATAATGAGAAAGTTTTCATTTTTGGGTGAACTATCCCTTTAACTACAACTGAGTCTTGGGCTTGATTTAAAATGACATGTATTTTGTGGTTTTGGTGTTCTTCAGACGTTCCTCAGCTGGTCCTGCTGACTAAGGTGGATGAAGCGTGCCCATTTGTGGCAGAGGACCTGAAGAACGTCTATCAGAGTCATTACATTAACAGAATGGTAAGCTTTGTGCTCGGTGTTCTGGGGCCTCATTTATAAAGCCTGCGTACGCACAGATTTGATCGTAAAGTTCAAGTTCATTTCTGATTTATAGATTTGAAAGGGGTATGCGCGTTTTCTGCGTGTACGTTCAGTTTATGAATCACACGTACGCATTTTTGTTAAATGATCGTAAGATCAAATTTAGGATGGTTTTTACGCAGCATTTTATAAATAAGGCCCCGGGTCTGATGATGTTTCTGAGTGTTGATTCTGATGAATATATTGTGTGTGACAGATGCAGGAGGTGAGCGCTCAGCTTGGGGTTTCTCTTTCTGCTGTGGTCCCAGTAAAGAATTACAGCAAAGAAGTTGATATAGAGCCGCAAAATGACATCTTGCTTCTGACCGCTGTTATTCAGATGCTCAGAGCAGCTGAGGGATACTTTGATGATTATGACAACGTGGTGGAAAAGTCTGTCTATCAAGTCATTTCAACAAAATAATGTCTTAAATCACCGGGATCTCTGTTTTACAGTACCAATATGCTGTTAAAAAATGTGTTATGTTTAGCGCATATTAAAGGAATAGTCTACCCTTTTGCTATATTAAACTATGTTATTACCTCAACTTAGACAAACTAATACATATCTATCTTTTTTCAATGCGTTCACTCTACAGCGCGTTGTGAATGTGTTAGCATTTATACTCTAACAGAGATACAGCTGCCACCTTAAGCATCTACTATAATCTGCCTCTTAAAGGAGTAGTCTACCCTTTTGCCATATTAAACTATGTTATTACCTCAACCTAGACTAATTAATACATACCTATCTTTTTTCAATGCGTGCACTGTACAGCGCGTTGTGAATGTGTTAGCATTTAGCCTAGCCCCATTCATTCCTATGGTTCCAAACAGGGAAGCCACCGAACACTTCTGTGTTTTCCCTATTTACATGAGGAGTTATACCAGTAAGTTTGGTGCCACAAAATAAAACTTTTTTGGTACCATAGGAGTGAATGGGGCTAGGCTAAATGCTAACACATTCACAACGCGCTGTACAGTGCACGCATTGAAAAAAGATAGGTATGTATTAATTAGTCTAGGTTGAGGTAATAACATAGTTTAATATGGCAAAAGGGTAGACTATTCCTTTAAGAGGCAGATTATAGTAGATGCTTAAGGTGGCAGCTGTATCTCTGTTAGAGTATTATAAGGTTATTTCTCTTTGCTTGTTACTCTGAAAATGCAAATAATAAAATAAAACCACATGATGTTCAAATGTCCAAAGCTTTATTTTTTGCTTATGGAAACTAATATTGGAGTTTCTCTGACTGCTGTTGTCCCAGTGAAGAACAACAGCCAGGAGGTTGGGTATGAACATCCTGCTATTAAATGCCTTGAATCATATTCTCAGAGCTGCTGAGGGATACTTTGATGATCAGGGTAAAGATGCAGTATCTGTTTAAGTAGACAGAGTTAATACTGTACCAGATCTCCCAGATAGCAAAATTGCTGTGGCCCAGATCTGGTTCACATCTGACACCTTCATCTGGCCCACCTTTGGCATGGAATGATGGCACTTGAGCGCACGTAGGAGTTTTCCTTACTCAAACATGTTCTGAGGGCAGAAAGAATGTGATTGGTTCACAAAAACGACCAATCAAAATGCTCGTTACTGGTTTAAGCCCTCAGCGGAGCCTCCAAGGCAGCTTCTGCAGTGAAGCAGTTCGAGCTCACCGTTGGTCAGATGAGTAGCGCAGATATGGTTAGATAGGAATGAGACTGTTTTTGAATTCAGCTCGAAACGTTTCGAGTATTTAAGTGACGCGTTTTCACGTGTCCGTGGCACGACTTTCTTTTTCGTGCCAGTTTCACGTATTGGTTACTCAATTGTTTTTCCTATTTTCTTACCATTGTCGCTTGGGATTGGGGTTAGAACAACTTTCTGTTACATAAAATGACATCCTCACCCTAACCCAACTCTAACCCCAACTCCAAGCAAGAACAATTTAATTTTCTGACAAATAAATGTGTAAACAATGTCATTTTAACCCAAACCCAACTTTATCCTCGCGCGAGAATAGTTTAAAAATGTGACGAAAACCACAAATCTAACCCCAATCCCAATCGACAATGGTTTGAAAAAAGGAAAAAAAATTGAGTAACCAATCCTTGAAACTGGCACGAAAAAGAAAGTCGTGCCACGGACACGTGAAAACGCGTCACTTAAATACTCGGAACGTTTCGAGCTGAATTCAAAAACAGTCTCATTCCTATCTTACCATATCTGCGCTACTCATCTGATCAACGGTGAGCTCGAACTGCTTCACTGCAGAAGCTGCCTTGGAGGCTCCGCTGAGGGCTTAAACCAGTAACGAGCATTTTGATTGGTCGTTTTTGTGAACCAATCACATTCTTTCTGCCCTCAGAACATGTTTGAGTAAGGAAAACTCCTATCTACCACTTGCGCGGTCCACCTCTTTTTTCCTGATCTTTACCACAAGCAAACCATAGAAACGCCACATGTCAGCCAAACACAAAGCAAATAAAGCAGATCTGGCCCAAATCTGGGTAATAGTTAATTTAAATTTTGTCCCAGATTCGGCCCAGATCCAACACCATTCTTTGTGGCCTTCACTGGCCCACACCTGGCATGGATTGATGGCACTTGTGTGGTCCACTCCTGTTTGACACGTCTCACCCACGAGCAAGCCAGAGTGATGCCACAAACAGAGTATTAATCTCAACCATGGTGACAATTCAATTAAAAACTTCATGCTGCAATGCATGCTGGGTATTAACAAATTACAAATCTCATTCAGGACTCCCAGCATGCACTGCGACATGGATAAATAATTCACTTTTTACAATTTTCTTTGTCACCATGGTTGAGATTCATAGTCTGATTCTTGATGTTTGTACGTCCCAAATATACAACGGTTATTTTTTGCCAAAATTTCTAAAACTCCTTAATGACAAACTGCTGTGAAAGTGCTGGATCTCATATACAACATTGACAGAAAATAAACTTTTGTAAATCCTTTACTTATATTATGATTTTTACCATTATATACTAACACCACAGAATTGCACTGTTGACTTTGCACTACCATATCAAATGTGTTTTTTACTCACAAAGTAAGGTAACCAGGAAAAAATGGAGAAGTCAATGGTCCAACTAAAACAAACACCAATCACAATAATGGTGACTTAAAATTAAACAAAGCATCAACATCTAAACCTAATAAGTGAATTGTGTTTTCTACAGCAATATTTTTACTGAACATTCAGAAATAATGTTTTATAACAGTATTAAAATAATAAAATGCAATTTTTCTCTATCATTCACATAACAAGCAAAAAAGTCAATATAAAAAACAGTTGTTGTTTTAAACATTGTGTTAACATTTAAATAGGACATTCATAATGTTTGACAATGGTAAAATGTCTAACGTTCAGACAACACAGAAATGTTCTTAGAATGTCAAGAAAACTGGACACTTTTTATGTTGGCAGAAAGTTTTTGGGAACGTTGGGAACTTTCAGGGAACGTTCTTAGAACTTTTCTCTGTTAGCTGGGTATTTGGATCACTTCAGACTCACACACATATGAGCCGGTGCTTACTGTGCAATATCTTTGCCAAAACTGGCCCTGATGCGTCTTTATACAGCTGGGCCACATTTGCTACATCATATGTGGGCCACTTCAGATTCACACCAATATGAGCCGGTGCTTACTGTGCCATATCTTTGCCAAAACTGGCCCTGATGCATCTTTATACAGCTGGGCCACATTTACAGCATCATATATGGGCCACTTCCGACTCACACCCACATGAGTTGGTGCTTACTGTGCCACATGTTTGCCAAAACCGGGCCGGATATGTTTTAAAAGAACTGGGCCACATTTACTGCAACATATATGGGCCACTTTAGACACAAACCCACATGACCAGTGCTTACCGTGCCATATCGATGCCAAAACTGGCCCAGACATGTTTGTAAAGAGCTGGGCCACATTTGCTGCAACATGTGAGGGCCACATTTGTTTTTTTCCAAGATTAGCCCGTGACTGCTGTGCAGCATTTTTGCCAAAGGTGGTCCATATTTGTTGTTTGATATTTGGGCCATATTCACTATTTGTCGGATGGGCCACTTTTGGTTCATATTCAGATGACATGTTGCCGTGGGCACCACATTTTTGCCTTAAAAGGCCCACATATAATATGATATATTTGGCCCATTTTTGCTATTTTACATGTGAGCCACTTTAGGTTCACATCCCTTTTATTCGGGCCATAAGAAGGCCAGCAGTGTCGCATCTTTGCCTGAAGTGGCCCACATGTGCTTGCTATCTGGGCTGCACGTTGTATAGACATACAGATAAGGGCCTGGACCAACCGACCTAATATAGACATGATCTGCACGTCCTTCACGGGCTCCTCTTCTCAGCCGAAGCCCAGGCTCCGGCCTACTCCTCGGGCTTCTGTTCCTCCATCTGCCTCAGCTCTTTGCTGTATTGTGGCTCATAAAGGTGCAATGAGCAGCGGATTAGAGCATCACGCTTGCAAAATCACCCTCTTCTATGTCATATTGATTCACTTCCGCTGTTATTGTAACACAAAGTCTGGCTCGCTCCACAACGTCTGTTTAGCTTAGCTTAGCATAAAGATGGCGGCTGATCGTTTTTTTCGTCTGTGTTCGTATATTTTCGTAAGTCCCACCCACTGATCTGTAAAAGGTCTTTAGCGTGAGTGGGTCCCACCCATAGCCCCCACCCATATCCCCCACCTTGGAAAAATGAGGAATGAGTGTCTGTAGTCTTTCACACTCAACAGAGATACAGGATTTGCTTCTTTCAATGACGCAAAATGACGATTTTTACATCATTGAAAGAAGGAAGTGCCTCACTGAAATGAGTATTTCTCCCCTCTCAGGGGAAACTGAGGGAATGATGCAGACCATTTAAAAACATGACTGGGGTCCTAACGATACAAAGCTTAATGCAAATGGGTGAAGTTTCCCTTTAAATGCAGATGCAGTATTTGGAATTTCTTTTTTTTTTATTTCATTTAAATAGACAATATCATATGTTTCTTTAACTGTCTAGCTGTATACATTTTTTAACCTAGGAAAATTCTGAAATTCAGTTTAATTGACATGGGTCTGGGACTTACATTGGCTTTATAAAAAAGGGATCAAATGTGGATTATATGCATGTTTGCCCCTAAATACTTTAAGATGCATATGGGCTAATTTAGGTACATATATTAAGCCCATATGGGACCTAAAAAATGTTGTCTGGGTTTTACGATAGAATTCGAAAGTTGAAATGTATCTTGCACATTAGATTATTTTTAGTGATGCACCGATGTATTGGCAGCCGATATTTATCGGCTGATTTTGATGAATTTGAAACCATTAGCATATCTGCAATAGCACGAGAAAGGCCAATACCCAGATAGCAAGCACATGTGGGCCACTTCAGGCAAAGATGCGACACTGCTGGCCTTCTTATGGCCCGAATAAATGGGATGTGAACCTAAAGTGGCTCACATGTAAAATAGCAAAAATGGGCCAAATATATCATATTATATGTGGGCCTTTTAAGGCAAAGATGTGGTGCCCACGGCAACATGTCATCTGAATATGAACCAAAAGTGGCCCATCCGACAAATAGTGAATATGGCCCAAATATCAAACAACAAATATGGACCACCTTTGGCAAAAATGCTGCACAGCAGTCACAGGCTAATCTTGGAAAAAAACAAATGTGGCCCTCACATGTTGCAGCAAATGTGGCCCAGCTTTTTACAAACATGTCTGGGCCAGTTTTGGCATAGATATGGCACGGTAAGCACTGGTCATGTGGGTTTGTGTCTAAAGTGGCCCACATATGATGCAGTAAATGTGGCCCAGTTCTTTTAAAACATATCCGGCCCGGTTTTGGCAAACATGTGGCACAGTAAGCACCAACTCATGTGGGTGTGAGTCGAAAGTGTCCCATATATGATGCTCTAAATGTGGCCCAGCTGTATAAAGATGCATCAGGGCCAGTTTTGGCAAAGATATGGCACAGTAAGCACCGGCTCATATTGGTGTGAATCTGAAGTGGCCCACATATGATGTAGCAAATGTGGCCCAGCTGTATAAAGACGCATCAGGGCCAGTTTTGGCAAAGATATTGCACAGTAAGCACTGGCTCATATGTGTGTGAGTCTGAAGTGATCCAAATACCCAGCTAACAGAGAAAAGTTCTAAGAACGTTCCCTGAAAGTTCCCAACGTTCCCAAAAACTTTCTGCCAACATAAAAAGTGTCCAGTTTTCTTGACATTCTAAGAACATTTCTGTGTTGTCTGAACGTTAGAGGAAAGTTACATTTTACCATTGTCAAACATTATGAATGTCCTATTTAAATGTTAACACAATGTTTAAAACAACAACTGTTTTTTATATTGACTTTTTTGCTTGTTATGTCAATGATAGAGAAAAATTGCATTTTATTATTTTAATACTGTTATAAAACATTATTTCTGAATGTTCAGTAAAAATATTGCTGTAGAAAACACAATTCACTTATTAGGTTTAGATGTTAATGCTTTGTTTAATTTTAAGTCACCATTATTGTGATTGGTGTTTGTTTTAGTTGGACCATTGACTTCTCCATTTTTTCCTGGTTACCTTACTTTGTGTGTAAAAAACACATTTGTTTTGGTAGTGCAAAGTTAACAGTGCAATTCTGTGGTGTTAGTATATAATGGTAAAAATCATAATCTAAGTAAAGGATTTACAAAAGTATATTTTCTGTCAATGTTGTATATGAGATCCAGCACTTTCACAGCAGTTTGTCATTAAGGTGTTTTAGAAATTTTGGCAAAATATAGACGTTGTATATTTGGGACGTACAAACATCAAGAATCAGACTATGAATCTCAACCATGGTGACAAAGAAAATTGTAAAAAGTGAATTATTTATCCATGTCGCAGTGCATGCTGGGAGTCCTGAATGAGATTTGTAATTTGTTAATACCCAGCATGCATTGCAGCATGAAGTTTTTAATTGAATTGTCACCATGGTTGAGATTCATACTCTGTTTGTGGCATCACTCTGGCTTGCTCGTGGGCGAGACGTGTCTAACAGGAGTGGACCGCACAAGTGCCATCAATCCATGCCAGGTGTGGGCCAGTGAAGGCCACAAAGAATGGTGTTGGATCTGGGCCGAATCTGGGACAAAATTTAAATTAACTATTACCCAGATTTGGGCCAGATCTGCTTTATTTGCTTTGTGTTTGGCTGACATGTGGCGTTTCTATGGTTTGCTTGTGGTAAAGATCAGGAAAAAAGAGGTGGACCGCTCAAGTGCCATCATTCCATGCCAAAGGTGGGCGAGATGAAGGTGTCAGATGTGAACCAGATCTGGGCCACAGCAATTTTGCTATCTGGGTATCGATTGTTTATTAATTAACTGCATAAAGAAATCCATTATATGTAAAAAAAATGAGAATGTTGTTAATAAAATAAATGCTGAATAGCAAAAACTTCCTATGAAGGTTGTCATGTTGTCTTAGAAATAAACTAGCTAATAGACCAACTGTATAGGATTGTATACAAGTGTTTAATATCGGTATTGGCTAGTTATCGGCCAGAAGTTGTCTGTTCAAATCGGTATCGGCCCAAAAAATCCTATCGGTGCATCCCCAATTATTATTTTAAATTTTTTTCAAGTTGACATCTTGATGTTCGGTGGTGGAAACTTATGCAAAATATATATTTTCAAATTGCTTACTTTTAGGTCATCATCATGAGCACATCCATCACATCCAGGTTGTCCGATTGGCAAAAGAAGAAGCTGCGATAATTACTGAACCATGCCAACCTCAGCTTTTTAAAGCCAGTGTGCATGATTACAGTACCACTACTTTCCACCAAAAGTGTAACAGACAGAGGCCGACTGTTGTTGTTGCTTACAATAAATCTGGTTTTGTTTTTGGAGCTTACACTAGCAAATGGCCAGACAAAGCAGAATATTGCAGATGACAAAGCCTTTCTATTCAGCTTTAATGGGAAAAACATCAAAGCAGATCCAATGCGCGTGGTCAGTGAAACTTCTCAGTATGCTTTTACTGATTCAGGTCCAAACTTTGGCTATTTAATCTTTCTCTATAACAACACGGCCACAGTCTACAGTGATCCTGATGACTACGAGTTTGATCCACTGCTGATGCATGGTGATGATTTACAGCTGGTTGAGTTTGAGGTGTATAGGGTGGAGGGTGAGTATTGTTTTGACCAGATTATTTGAACAGAAAATTACTAAAAGGGCACCTAGTGATGTTTTTTTATTGTGTGTATGTTTGTGAATACTGTGTGCATTTTCACCAGACTGTGGAGGTTTCATGGAGAAACCATGGAGAAATGTCCAGTGGAACGCTGAGTGAGTTAAATTTAACATTATTTTACATTTTTCATTGTTTAAGGTCCACATCATTTAACAGATTGCTTCAGTTTGATTTGATTCATAATTTTTATTAGGAGAAGGAAGGGACTCCTGGGCCAGAGGTGTCAAATCCATGTGCCAGGAGTAAAAGTCCTCCCCAGGATTTTGTTCTAATCACATGGATTTGCTAATTAGCACAGTTTTTCAGCAGGAGGTGACCTCCTGGCTCGTTGGTGTTTTAAGCCCTCAACCAAGCCTTCAAGGCAGCGCTGCCGAGCGTTTCAGCCAATCACAGCACTGGTGCTAGATATCAAGCCTTCCGCCAGCTTCTGGCAGTTTGAGCTCACCGGTGGTCAGGTGAGTAGCACAGATATGCTAAGATAGGAATGTGACCGTATTTGAATTCAGCTCGAAAAGTTTCGAGCGTTTAAGGGACGTGTTACCGTGTTTTCATGTGTCTGTGGCACAACTTTTTTTCGTGCCAGTTTCTCGTATTGGTTGCTCAATTGTTTTTAGATTTTAGGTTTTTGTCTGATTTTTAAACTGTTTTCAAGCAAGGATAGAGTTGCGTTTGGCATAAATGCGGATGTCATTTTAAGCATTGGTTTATTTGTCAGAATTTTAAACCGTTCCCACGGGTTAAGGTGAGGATGTCATTTTATGTAACAGAAAGTTGTTCTAACCCCAATCACAAGCAACAATGGTAAGAAATTAAGAAAATCAACTGAGCAACCAATACGTGAAACTAGCATGAAAAAAAATGCGCCACAGACACGTGAAAACATGGCAACACGTCCCTTAAACGCTCGAAACATTTCGAGCTGAAATTTAAATACAGTCACATTCCTATCTTACCATATCTGCGCTACTCACCTGACCAACGGTGAACTCAAACTGCCAGAAGCTGGCGGAAGGCTTGATATCTAGCACGAGTGCTGTGATTGGCTGAAACACTCGTGGCATTGGCAGTGCCTTCCAGACAGCGCTGCCTTGAAGGCTTGGTTGAGGGCTTAAAACACCAACGAGCGAGGAGGTCACCTCCTGCTGAAAAACTGTGCTAATTAGCAAATCCTGGTGATTGGAAAAAAATACTGGGGAGGACTTTTACTCCTGGCACATGGATTTGACACCTCTGTCCTGGGCACTATTTCTGAGTGGAAGCCTTCTGTTAGCTCAGTGAAACAGGCTCGGATTTTAATGGTGGGCCCTGTTGGTGCCGGCAAATCAAGTTTCTTCAACTCCATCAACTCTGTATTTAAAGGTTATGTGAGCGGTCAGGCCAACACTGGCACTGCTGGCTCCAGTTTAACTACTCAGGTAAAGGTGCTTTGGATAAAAGTGTCTGCTTACTTTAATAATTTGCTGCAGGTTTAAATAGTTAATATTTGTGTCATAGTTTCGTACCTACAGTATAAAACCAACCAGCACTGTAACTCATATTCCATTCACACTGTGTGACACGATGGGTCTGGAGGAGGGATTGAACGCTGGGCTGGATGTAGATGACAGGTATGAGGTGAGAACTTTTGAACTAGACACATCTTGTGTTTGTTTGAAGTCTGATATTAAATGTGTTCAGTTTGTCACACCACAGACAAACATGTGATCAACTTTGAATGATGAAAAATGGAAATTAAAAAAGTTATAAAAATCTTAGAAAAACAAACTATAGGGGGCGTGTCCGCTGTCTGCACTGAAACCACACCCACTGGGAAAGCTGATGTTTCTCAAATTTTAAATACTTCTGCAACCTGAAGGACTCCTCAAAAAAAAAACTGAACAGGTGATTTTGTGTTGGGGCGGGGTCATTGAGCAACAGTTTTAGCCCCACCTAAATACTCCTGAATACAAAAATATGGTAAAACGTTTTAATGGTGTTTCGTACTACACATAGTTCACAGTCTTTGTGTTGTGTTTCCTCGTACATTTCTTACATTTATTATGTGTTTAGAAACAATTCTCTAAAATGACTTTAAACAGACTTTAAAATATATTTGACTCACCAGTTATGCATGATAATATATAAAAGAAAAATATGACACAAAATATTTTAGTAGGTTTTTTTTTAGTATAATTGTATTTTCTTAGTTTTTGTAGTTTAATCCATCAATGCCTATCCAGCCAAGCATGCCTTATTTCATTAACTCACCTGACTTAAACAATAAGATTCATTGTGTTGTATTCGTCATTGATGCCTGCAAAGTCAAAATTCTCTCTGACAAAATGATCGACAAGTTTTTGGTTTTACGAAGGAAAGCCAACCAGCTGAGTGAGTTAACTATAACTTAAACTAAAACTTTGTCATTATTTACTCAACCTAATTTCATTTGGACCCCCATTGTCCTTCCTTTTTTGCTCTTCAGAACCCATTTTTATTCAAAAGTGTTGTTTTGGGTATTATGTGAATGGATGGTTACTGAGGCGGCCCATTGTAACCAGTAGGTCACTTTAGGACACTTAGAGGCCTTTACACCTGGTATTAAGATGCATTTTGGTCAATCGGATCACAAGTGGACGACACTAAATACAGGTGTAAACAAGGTGTTAAACATTTTGAGCTTGTCCAATTTCGAACACATACAGAGGTTGTTGAAAACGCATTCAACCTTATTGCTTTAGGGGCTGTCCACACGGAGACGCATATCACTGCATACGTATAAATTTGTTATCGTATTGGCGTATCATCCACACGGATCCGGCGTTTTGGGAGACCGAATCCGCTATTTTTTGAAACCGGGTCCTAAAGTGGATAAATCTGAAACCGACACCTTTGCGGTTTCGTCTGTACAGCCAATCCGTATATTTTGTGAAGCGAAAACGTCATCACATCATGTGTCGGAAGCGTCACACGTAACAGCAACAACAATAACGGCGGATTACGTGATTTTGTTCGTGCTACAGAAGCTACTAAAGCCTACTAGCTTTATTACAGCAAAATCTATAGACCAATTTAGAGTAGACGTCACAGTTACGTCACTGCAAGCTGCGCGCGCAATGCGGTTGCAGAAAAACAGTGGAAATGAATTAGACACGAGTGAAAAGAGCAAGATAACTCCCTGGAAAATGTCCTGTTGTGCTGTTAAGTGTCAGAATAAGAATGCCAAAAAAGATGGATTTCATTTTTATAGAATACCTTCGTCGAAGACATCATTTGAAGATAAACGTAGGTGTTTATGATTACAATAAGCCCTTAAACGGACAGAATGGAGCGAGGAAATCATCTGGAAATCTTTTAATAATTAGAATAGAAAATAAGTAGAGAAGATGTCCGATGTTCTGTCGAAGTCTGTTCCCTCCATGTGTTTCTGTAGCGTTTTTATCACGTTACAATTATAATTTATTAAGGAAGAAATAATAGAAAACAGGAAAATTATGAAATATTTAATAAACGCTATTATATATAATACATGATAGTATTGCTTTTACATGTACTTTTAGCGATTCAGACTGTAAAAATAATTGATTTAGCAAAAAAGAACAATACATATACATTACATACATGCATATCAGTAGCCAAGCCATTTAAACTTTTTATCTATCTAAAAAAATAAACGTAATGTGATTAAAATGCTATAAGAAACATTGCACTAAAGGAAAACATAAAGGAATCAGACTTCGACAGAACACCGGATCCATAAAAATCACGGTTTAATGCTAAAACACTTCACAACCCTACTGCGGAGCAGTCACTTTCTGCAACCAGTTTGGCTCCGCCCACAAAAAACGTCATCTCTGTTTGCAAACACGAAATTGGTCTATTGCTTCTATGCAATTGTGGTGACCAACAAGCGATAATGGACAACACCATACGTTGGTTATGCGCATGCTCAAAGTCTTCTTCTCCGTGTATAGTGTATATCTGTGGCAGAATTACAGCGCCCCATACTGGTCCGGCAAATATACTACACCGCTTTCAGTCGGTTTCAGTGGTTTCGTGTTTACGGATTATTTTTTTAGAGCAAGGAAAAAAAATGATCGGATAGGAAATGCACCGGCTTCGTGTGGATTATAGCCTTAGTGGTGTAGTGCACCTTAATTAGCTGCTTCAGGTGTGTTTGATTAGGGTTGAAGCTACCCAGCTAACAGAAAAAGTTCTAAGAACGTTCCCTGAAAGTTTCCAACGTTCCCAAAAACGTTCTGCCAACATAGAAAGTGTCCAGTTTTCTTGACATTCTAAGAACGTTTTTGTGTTGTCTGAACGTTAGAGGAATGTTACATTTTACCATTTTTAAACGTTATGACAATGTCATGTTTTAATGTTCACAGAATGTTTAAAACAACAACTGTTTATTATATTGACTTATTTGATTGTTATGTAAAGATAGAGAAATATTGCATTTTATTGTTTTATAAAACATTATTTCTGAATGTTTAGTAAATATATTGCTGTAGAAAACACAATTCACTTATTAGGTTTAGATGTTGATGTTAGTTTCATTTTAAGTCACAATTATTGTGATTAGTGTTTGTTTTAGTTGGACTCTTAACACTTGACTCTTTGCTTGCTAGATATTTTTCCCTGTTTGTGTTAATATAACACATTTATTATGAACGTGTAAAGTTATTAGTGTAATACTGTGGTGGTTGGTACTTAATGGTAAAGATCCCCACCTAATAAATTTACTAATCAAAAGTTTATTTTCTGTCATTAATTTATATGAGATCCAACACTTTCATGGCAGTTTGTCATTAAGGAGTTTTAGAAACTTTGTACAAAAGAAATATGTGCCTTATAATTGTGACGCACAAACATCAAGAATCAGAGTATAAATCTCAACCATGGTGACAAATAAAATTGTAAAAGAAACATTATTTATCCATGCTGCAGTGCATGCTGGGAGTCCTGAATGAGATTTGTAATTTGTTGATACCCAGCAAGCATTGCAGCATGAAGTTTTTCATTTATTTGTCACCATGGTTGAGATTCATAGTCTGATTCTTGATGTTTGTGGGTCCCCATTATGCAGCAGGTATTTTTTGTCCGAAGTTTCTAAAACTCCATAATGATAAACTGCTATTGACACCTTTGACAGAAAATAAGCTTTTGATTAGTAAATTAATTAGGTGATGATCTGTAACATTACATACAGTGATACCTAGTGGTCATTTGCACGTATTGCCATAGCGCAGCCTTGACAAGGTTTTAGACGAGTGGATAGTGTCCTCGACTCTCATGCAAAAGCCCTTTGGATCAAACCCCGGGAAACGCATTGTTGTTACCGTCGTCACAATTAAGTTACATATTTTTTGTTGTTGTTTTAACATCTGTTTGACAACTACATGAGCTTTTAGGCTCATCATTGTCAATAACTATAAGCTGGTCTATTTAATAAATAAATTGAATAGAGATAAATACCACATAAACAATAAGAAATTAATAAAATATATCAAGCCACCATGTCACATCTGCTGTGTGTGGAAGGACTTAGCCTACTTCTTTTTTACAGATAATTTCTCCAGCCTTTGAAAAACTCCTCTCACAAAAACCCACAAGGTCTATATGCGTTTATTTCACTTTTATACAGATGTGCGATTGTGTTGTCTGTTCCCGACCGTGCCAATCAAACGCTGATTCGGCAGACCACACCTGATGAAACATTTAGTGAAACACTTCGAGGCTTCGTTTGGTCATAGTCACGTGACATGGGTGTTTTGAATCACGCTTCGGATCAGTGTTTCGACACATCTGCGCTTCGAGATCTCGCAAAGCTTCGGAACGACTGTTTCGCGTCAGCCATCCCTACCCACCACCACATTATTACACTAATAACTTTACATGTTCATAATAAATGTGGTATATTAACACAAAGTTAACACACCCAGGGAAAAAACTAACAAGCAAAAGTCAAGGGTCAGAGTCCAACTAAAACAAACACTAATCACAATAATGGTGACTTAAAATGAAACAAAACATCAACATCTAAACCTAATAAGTGAATTCTGTTTTCTACAGCAATAAATTTACTGAACATTCAGAAATAATGTTTTATAAAAAAATAAAATGCAATGTTTCTCTATCATTTACATAACAGTCAAACAAGTCAGCATAATAAACAGTTGTTGTTTTAAACATTGTGTGAACATTAAAACATGACATTGTCATAACGTTTATAAATGGTAAAATGTAACATTCCTCTAACATTCAGACAACACAAAAACGTTCTTAGAACGTCAAGAAAACTGGATACTTTTCATGTTGGCAGAACGTTTTTGGGAACGTTGGGAACTTTCAGGGAACGTTCTTAGAACTTTTTTCTGTTAGCTGGGTAAACACCCCAGAAGCACCGGCCCTCCAAGAGCAGGATTGGTGACCCCTGGTGTAGACGCTCATGTGGTTAAAGGGATACTTCACCGATTTAGCATTCAGCTTTGTATCAGTAAAAAAACAGTATTTCTGAATGACCGTGTTTCCCTCCCTCATGTCCCCCTGAGAGGAGCGATATCTGTATTTTGGTTCTGGAAAAAAGTCCTCCGATGACGCAAAATGATGATTTTTGCGTCATTGGAGGACTTTTTTAGGCCAGAGGGAAAGACTACAGCCAGTAGCAGGAGCTATTTCCGCATGTTTTCAACCTGCCCATAGGGGTTGCACTGCTGAGTCTATTAGGAAAAGTATTAATCAGAGTCAGCCATCTTGAATCTTCGCTCTCTCTTTTCAGCAGTAAACATTTATAACAACAGGCAATAAACAGTGTCAGCTAAGACAATATGACATAAGGGGATTTTGAAGATCTGGTGGCGAATACGATGCTTGTGGCTACATGTACAAGCCGCAATACAGCGAGAAACAAGTGGATGCCGGAGTGGCTGCTTTAGCCGAGGAGGGAGCCTTGCCTGGCGGTCAGGAAGAATGGCCAGAGCCCGGGCAGACTCGAGTTATACTAAATCCGATAGAATATAAATATTTCTCATATGTAACACGTTAAATACTACCAGAGGCGGACAATCCATGTGCCATGAGTAAAAGTCCTCTCCAGTATTTTGTTCCAATCACCTGGATTTGCTAATTAGCACAGTTTTTCAGCAGGAGGTGACCTCCTGGCTCGTTGGTGTTTTAAGCCCTCAACGAAGCCTTCAAGGCAGCGCTGCCTGGAAGGCACTCCACGTGCCCTGAGCGTTTCAGCCAATCACAGCACTGGTGCTAGATATTGAGCCTTCCACCAGCTTCTGGCAGTTTGAGCTCACCGTTGAAAAAACGCGTCACAGCACACCGACGTGAAATCTGTAGGAGGACAGACAATGACAGAACTTACCTTGGACAGCCGCATAACCAGCATCATCGGCGCGATCTCTGAAAACGCGCTCCCGGCGGAATGGATGATTTGCAAAGTCTTCCAATAATGCAAGATAAGCCACTGTGTCAAGCATTTGATGGAGCTTTCTTATATAGGGTTAGACACTTATTTCATTAATTAACTTCAACACTGTTTTGCAGTTACTTTATTAACAGTAATCATTTTTAACACCTTGGGGTGGATAATAAATAGGCAAAGTGTTCTTTTAACGCTGGGGATGGACGGTCCTGTGTAATATCGCTGTTCTACCACTAGATGCACTGCGTACGCATACTCCGAGGTGTGCGTATATTTACACACATTTCTACGTATAAGTACAATTTGATAAATTCCACACTTTGCGTAAAACTGTTCCTACGCACACTTTACGCACACTTCTGTTCGTACGCACGCTTGATAAATGAGGCCCCAGGAGCTCACCTCCTGCTGAAAAACTGTGCTTATTAGCAAATAAAGGTGATTGGAACAAAATACTGGAGAGGACTTTTACTCATGGCACATGGATTGTCTGCCTCTGAATACTACACAAATGGATGTTATATTGTGAACGCTTAGCATGGACATTTCAGTAACGCGAACTCGCCTTTGGTTACGACTGACGCGCTGTTTTATAATCCTGTGGATAATCTGTGTGTGTTTTTAGTAATTGTTGGTTTGGTGTGTTTGAGTGCTCGTTGTTGCAATTACACAGCAAAAGTTCAGTGGCATTTTTATTTGTTCATGGTAGAAAGAAAATATTGAAACTGACATAATGATATACAAAAAAGGGAGAAACGGAGGGCGAGAGTATAAAGTGAGTATTTTGTTTCTTTTTCACATCTGTCAGCTAAGCTATGGTTGTTATATTTACATCTATAAACCGTCAAAACCGGCAAATGATGGAAACTTACTGCTTGTCCTTTCCTGGTTTTGACTGTACATCCCGGTACAAAGCAACTTATCACAATTTCGATGGAAAAAAAGTAGTATTTAAAATAATCTATCAACTAAATCATCATAGAGACCCACTTTAACTGGTGTCATTTCAGTTTTCGAGTCAACTTGCTAGTAGCTAGCGTAGTTGAATGTCTCTCCCTCCTTTCCTCTCGAACCGGTAGGCGTGGCCCTGTAGAGCAGCGAAGCAATGCATTCTGGGATTTGGTGTTTTTCTTCCACATAAGCCAAAAACACATTTTCTGGCTTTTCTCAGCCTAGAAGGCACCAATTTCTTAAATATCTTTAGGCTGTTGTTAATAAACCTAAAGCGGCTGCTCCGTCTCTTTAATTTTTGTTTCATTTTGCGAGCGAGTGAAAGTTGTGCAAGCTTATTTTATCAATTGCTCTGAAATATCAGAGAAAGCTCTTACATATCTGTACAAAACACTGTGCAGCATGTTTACTAACAACACAAGCAGTGGACTCTGACATAATATTAGTTCACATCAATTTAAACTCTTAATTTCTCTTGCTTGGATTTAAAGGGCCCATGGCATGAACATGTTAGCATTGCCACTTTGTAGGTGTGAGCAAAAATTAGGTTATTGAAATTTAGCCCTCCTTATGATGTTATAAGGAGCTCTTATTTTAATAATACCGCCCCCTTAATCTGCAGTATTCAACCACAGCACTGCCATTTAGTGCAGAAAGAAAGAGAGAAAATAATTGACAGCACAATTTAGTTTGAATTGCATCAAACCGACATCACTGTGATCAGTGTTTGCACTTCATCTGCTCATTTGCATTTTAAAGGACACACTCAAAAACAACAAATTTTTGCTCACACCTACAAAGTGGCAATGCTAACATTTTCATGCCGCGCGTCATAACCTGAAAACCACGGCCACCGGGGGGGGACAATCCATCCGTCTCCATTGACTTTGAATTGCGAGAGGCTGTTCTTTCTCATTTCTGGCTTATAACAAAAAACAGAATAATGCCTAAATGCTGCTGTGTGACAGGATGTATAGCCAACAAGCCAAAAAACCCAGAAATAAGTTTTTATAAGCTGTCGACCCCAACAAACGAGCATTTAAAGACACAAAAGTGGAAACAGGCAACTTTTCATAGTACTACTATAAGTAGAACTGCGCCAACTAGGGGGAAACATAGTCGGCAATCCACTTTTTTCTCCTTAAAGGCTAAGTTTTATGGCTCGACAGCTTATAAAAACTTTTTTCTGGGTTTTTTGGCTTGTTAGCTGTACATCTTGTCACACAGCAGCTTTATTCTGTTTTTTGCAATCGCAATAAAAAGTCAATGAAGACGGTTGGATTGTTTCCCCCCGGTGGGCGTGGTTTTCAAATTAGCAAAACTGCACTCTGTCTCAATGTGCCAAGTTATTTATTTAAAATTTTTGAGTTCTTTTGAAGTTCGGAAAGGCCACCATCACCATCCACTCCAATAGTAATCAGAAAACTTTGAAACAAATTGCGTTTCGGTTCTGAAGAACAATGTAAGACAATGTGTGATTAAACAACACAAGGGTGAGAAAATAATGACAACGTTTTTGGGTGAACTATCCCTTTAACTACAACTGAGTCTTGGGCTTGATTTAAAATGACATCTTTTTTGTGGTTTTGGTGTTCTTCAGATGTTCCTCAGCTGGTCCTGCTGACTAAGGTGGATGAAGCGTGCCCATTAGTGGCAGAGGACCTGAAGAACGTCTATCAGAGTCATTACATTAACAGAATGGTAAGTTTTGTGCTCTGTGTTCTGGTCTGATGATGTTTCTGAGTGTTGAGTCTGATGAATATATTGTGTGTGACAGATGCAGGAGGTGAGCGCTCAGCTTGGAGTTTCTCTTTCTGCTGTGGTCCCAGTAAAGAATTACAGCAAAGAAGTTGATATAGAGCCGCAAAATGACATCTTGCTTCTGACCGCTGTTATTCAGATGCTCAGAGCTGCTGAGGGATACTTTGATGATCTTTACAACGTGGAGGAAAAGTCTGTCTAGATCAAATCATTTCAGTTCTACAAAATAATGTCTTAAATCAATGGGATCTCGATTTTACAGTACCAATACGCTGTTAAAAAATGTGTTATGTTTAGGGCATGTATAGAGGCAGATTATAGTAGAAGGTAGATAAATTTGTATGCATTATGTTTAATGATGCTTAAAGTGGCAGCTGTATCTCTGTTAGAGTATTATAAGGTTCGCAGTTTTTTCTCTTGTTCGCTTGTTACTCTGAAAATGCAAATAATAAATAAAACCACATGATGTTCAAATGTCCAAAGCTTTATTTTTTTTGCTTAAGTTAATATGCAATACAGTTATTGTTATAGATGAACTTGCTTTATAAAGTTTTTTTGAGTAAAATTAAATAAATACATTTACAACTGACTAACAGTGACATCACTGTATTTAAGTTATTTATGCTTAATTTATATTTAAATAGAAAAACCCTTCATACTGTATAGTATTCATGTCAGAGTACCTTAACTCATCTGTCACCCTCTTAATCTAACAGGAGCTTTCTGTAGCTCTTCTGCTAGTGCTCGTAGCAACACCAAGGTCATGGGTTCAACACCTGGCAAAACCTTGAACCTCGTCGACTTTGAATGCAGTATATCTGCCAAAGTATCCTTATAGGGGCAGATATTCCTCACTGCATCCTCTGAGAAAACTTCATTCCCCAGTATTAAATCTGCATGGATTTGTCTCTCATTGAGACAATAGCCTTTTCATTGTTCGTGAGGATCTCCATTAGCATGCATGCATTTGTCATACTTTGGCGGCTCGTTCTTCTCGATGTGCCCAGGAGAGTCTTCTAGTGACCCAGTTGGACTGAGGATTATGTGTGTAGCTCCACACAGGGTCTGTTTGAGAGGAGCTCTGATGGTTGCTGGTAGCCGTCCTGATGGAGCCCAGAGTTTTGCTGAGCCAGGTGTTTTTAGCAGCTTGAAGTTCATTCAGCAGAACCGCATTCTGGTGCTCCAACTCCTTGGGTCAACATGATTTGCAAGACAGGAAAAAGTGATGCAAACACAGGTTAGTGATATGGCTCTTAACAGAGTGGTTTCAATTGCAGTAACAAAAAAATTGTAAGACCACACTTATTGGTTACTCATGAAAGATTTTCCTAAAAACATGTCTTTTATAAGGTGCCTGTGAAGTTCACAACATTTAAAATGCATTAAATTAATATTCAAATACTGTCAGGAAAAAATGGTCTCTAGCTGTCACTGGGATGGCACCCTTTCAAAAATATATTTTTTAAATGATATTGCCCCAGTGACAGCTTGGGACCATTTTGTGACCCAGAACTTATGTATCATGGGTAAATTTGTAGCAATAGCCAGCAATACGTTGAATGGGTCAAAATGATCAATTTTACTTTTATGCCAAAAAACATTAGTATATTATGTAAAGATCATGTTCAATGAAGATATTTTGTAAATGGGTGGAATAGATGCAGTTGCTAAGGACTTCATTTTGGAGAACTTTAAAGGCAATTTTCTCAATATTCAGATTTTTTGCACCCTCGGATTATTAAATAGTTGTATCTCGGCCAAATATTGTCCTATTCTAACAAACCAAACATCAATGGAAAGCTTATGTAACTTTAAGATGTATAAATCTCAATAAACAAATTGACACGTATGACTGGTTTTGTGGTCCAGGATCACATTTTTTCTGACAGTGTAAGCTAAAGTTAAGCAGCTAAGATTTAGCATAATACTTAATGTATACATTAAATAAAGTTGCACTGTGAATTAAGTTGTACTGAAAAAAAACTATAGACTGAGCTGTATCTGATTTTTAAGTCTAATCACATTTTCTGTGCAAGTCCACTTAAGCAGTTTCAATCTAAAGTTACAGCAACTCAACACAGGTTTTTTTTACAGTGTCAGTAATGATAATTTCAATACATTTGCCAGTATATAAAATAGCACCTTGAATGTGCATTTTGTATAATACCACAGGCTGTTTAAATACAGGATTCTGATTGGCTAGAAGGTGTGCAGTAAAACCTTTAAAGCACAGGTAGTTCCAGTGAGTTTGATAACAGTTAGAAATTAATCCGCTACTATAAACATTGGTAATCATAGTAACACAGTTACACTTGCAAACTGAGTGAGAGACACATATGAAAACGCTACGGCGTAGGACCTACGCACGACTATAAATCGCCCTTTAGATCCTCAACAAGATTATTTTGTTGATATGACTTGACCAGTGTTTAAGTCTCTCTTGGAGAATATAAATTATAATTATAAAAAAAGTAGCAATAAAACAAAGTTTTGTAGTGTATTTAAATAATCTATATGGCCTGTTTATATTTTGTTCTGTCATAAGATAAACATTACTATTTATGTTGAGAACGATTTTAACATAATCTTATGAGTTGTTTGAGATAACTTCTAAAAGTGCTTGTGATTGGTTGTCTTATTATTTAAAGTTGCTTCAACTTTTTTACACCTTATAATAGTGCATCTCAGGTCTGAATAAGATTAAAAGTTGAGCCTGTCTTACCTGGATCTTGCATTCAGACTCCACCATCTGTAGTTTGGTCTGTGCCAACTCTCTCTCTAACTCCTGAACTTGTTGTCTGTGAGAAGCCTGGACTTCATTCTGAGCGGAGCTCTCATCACACTTCACAAACAACTGAACGGATCCATCACTGCTAAAGATCCGACTGCACTGCCGACACTCCTGCATCTTACTCTGAAACGATACAGTGAATCGTATGTAAAGAGAGAGAGATGGTTGACATGCGTCACAAAAAAAACAACCGGAAGAGAAGCAAGAATAAAGTTTAAGTGACCCTGGACCACAATAATCTTTGTCTTAAGTCGTACGTGTATATGTAGCCAATTGTATGGGTGAGAATTATCAATTTTGTATGCCCAAAATTTTTAAGATATTATGTAAAGATCATGTTCCGTGAAGATATTTTTTACATTTCCTACCATATAAAAAATGTATTTATCATTAGTAATATGTGTTGCTAAGGACTTCTTTTGGACAACTTTAAAGGCGATTTTCTCAATATTTAGATTTTTTGCACGCTCATATTCCAGATATTTAAATAGTTGTATCTCGGCCAAATATTGTCCTATCCCAACAAACCAATAGAAATCTTATTTATTCAATATTTATTATCCATATTTATTTCAGATCATGTATAAATCTTAATTTGACTTGACTTATGACTGGTTTTGTGGTCCAGGGTCACATATGGCAGTTGTGTTTCTAACCTTAATAACAGCCAGCTCCTCATCTGTTTGACTTTTTTGCTTTTCAAGTTTAGCGTTCAATTGAGAGCAAATCTAAAAGATGCAAAAAAAACATTGTCTTGTATAAATACAAACATATATTCAGTACATAATATGCAAGTTAGGAGTCATGCGTTAGAATTGAATGAATGTTTACCTGCTTGTATTCAGCAATGATGTTATTTGATCTCTTTATATCCGATTCAGCTTTTTCCAACTCTTTCCTAAACATTTCCTTCAGCTGTAAAACACATCAAGGGCAGTCATGAGCTGAGCTCCATACGTGTTTGTTCAAACACCTCATTGTGTCGATCAGTGATTTTACAACCCACCTGTGAAGCTTCCTCCTCTTTCCCCCTCTTCTGTTCCTCTGTCATCTTCAGCACTTGTTTGGTTTTTAAAAGCTCGTTTCTTAACTCCTCCACTTGATCCTCCGTCTAAAACAACACCAAAGCTACTAAACAAACGTTTCCACAAGACGAGTAACACAAGCCATGCATGAAATGCTGTTATTTATAATTGCATAATGCTATAAAACACAAGGTGTCAGCCCATTTGTCAGACCTGGTCTAGCGCAGCCCTCAGGGCAATCTTGCTGGAGACGAGTTTTTGTGCAAGGTCATCATTCTCCTGCTCCAGGCGCAAACTGGCTTCATGAAGCTTACGGTTTTCTCTCTGAAAAAAAAACACATTTCCACGTATGGGATGCGCAGTCCTGATCCTGAGATTTGTAGAGTACAGACTTAACCCCTAATAAAGCACACCTGGTATAGTCACAGTCTTAAAGGGATAGTTCACCCAAAAAAAAAATTATGTCATCTTTTACTCATCCTCAAGTTGTTCTGAATCTGTATGAATTTCTTTTATCTGATGACCACAAAAGAAGATATTTTGATGAATGATCCTAAGCACATAGATGATTGTAATCATTGACTTTTATAGGAAAAACAAATACGATGGAATTTAATGGGTACCATCAACTGTTTGCTTACCATCGTTTATCACAATACTTCCGAAATATTTGTTTTCCTACTATGGACATCAATGATTACAATCAGCTGTGTGCTTATCATCATTTATCAAAATATCTTTGTTTTGTGGTCATCAGACAAAAAAATTCATACAGATTAAGAACAACGTGAGGATGAGTAAATTATGCATTTTTCGGTGAACTATCCTTTGAAAGTTCACTTGAAAAGTACAGGCAGGTGTGGTTGTGTGTGAATCTCTTACCAGAAATCTGTCAAGTGGATCGTCTGGCTGATCTTGGTTATCTCTTATTTTTGGCTTTATAGATGACACCTAAAGATAAGAGGCAAACTTTAGATTTATATCTTGGAAAACAACAACAAAGGAATGTACACTGATAACAGCTAATTATATACAGAACTGTATTAATAGTTACATAAAATAATATTATTTCACAATGTTTTGAAGTCACACACGCACATTTACGTTATATATGCACTGTAAAAAATACTTTGCGGCCTTACATGTTTTTGTTGAATCAACTCAGATTTACAAGTCATTTCAACTAACTATTATTTATCTTGACCAGAGGTACTACTTAAGTATTTTTACTTTCTAAAGGTAAATGTTCATTTTTCGTATTTTATTAGTGTTTTCCAAAGCATATTATCATAATTTTTACTCCACTACATTTCATAATTTCAAGTTTTTGGTTTATATTTAATATTTAAGTACATTGAACATCTACTCCATTTTTTTACAAACACTTGGAAAATGTAACTAAAATACTTAGTAAAATACGTAGTATACACCTCTGATCTTGACTAGATATGAGTTGTTATAACTTATAAAACATAGTTGAAAAAAGTCTTACTTTTAAAAGTTATATAGCAACTCATCTCTTGTCAAGATAAACAATAGTAAGTTAATATAACTTGTGAATCTGAGTTGATTTAACAAAACAATTTAAGGCGGCAAAGATTTTTTGCAGTGTGAGAATGAATTCTATAATATTTGTTTATTGTTGACTTTAAGACTTTAATAACAGCGCAAGTATGCAGTCTTTCAACATCTTAACATTCCTCCATGCCAGCTTTGCATCAACATGTGACAAAATAAGTGTCAAAGTGCAATGAACTTACCACTTGTTTTGGTAGGGACTCCGCCACCAGACTAGCCAAGATTTCCTCCTCTGACATTTGATCGATAATATAAGCATCGTAAGCGACCGCAATAGACACTTCTTCCATCATTTTGACAACTGGATAGAGGTGATCTCAAAATGAAGAGGACGTAGCTGAACCTGTCTGGACTGAAAAATGACAACAGGTTTGACATGCATCGATCTATATCTGTCTCAATGCAAGCCCTGCCCTACCAGAAGACCATGGGAGGAGTTGTGGGAGTTAACAGTTCACCTTTGTTCAGTTCACTTAACAAAAGTAAAACAAAACAAAAGTAAAACACGTGAAAAGCAAAAACATAAAGGTGATGTCAAGTCAAGCCAAGCCAGGAAAGTTTTAATTATAACCTGTATTGGTTAAGAAAAAACATCAGTTTGAGGTTTTTATTAAAAGACTAAATAATCCTGGAGGTCCGCTTAAACAAAAGCACTGCAGTTTGGACAAGAAGATTCCAGTACATTCCTCCACGTCTTAAGCTGCTTATAGCTGCTGTATTGCTTTTCAGAGGGATTGACTGAGGCTGGGAACAACTTATATACAATTTTCATCGCACTACAGCTTCAGAAAGAAACATAATGAAGATAAAATAAAAACATAATGTTTATAAAATTGATAGGCTTTTTATACTTAAGGTCTTTTAGAGTTGCAAACACAGTAGCAACCTGTATAAGATTTACTAAAGGCAAGTTCAACACCTCTCAGAAATAAAGGCACAAAAGCTGTCACTGGGGTGATACCTTTTCAAAAGGTACACCTTTGTACCTAAAGGGTAAACATTGGTACCTCAAAGGTAGAATCACAGTTTTGGCAAAACTGCCTTTGGACACTTTCTATTTAATACACAAATAATCTTTATAGTCATCAGACTGAACAAAGCTCAGTTAAGAAGGCAAAATCTCAAAGAGAAAGAGAGTGAGAAGAGGTAGTGAATAAGGGTGGGGAACAATGGTGTAAGTAATTGAAAGAAGGGAGGAGAAAAGCGCAGCAAAGTGTCACCGTGTTCAAAGGTTTCTGCATTGGAGGAGGGGGACATCTCAGTGTCCAGGTTTCATCATGAACCTGCGAAACAAACAAAGGCACAACTGTCTCTATTACACATTCACTCAGAGGTGGGAGTGTGTTATCACATCCATATGACAAGTGTGTCGCCATGGTTGGATATATCAGTCAAACCCAGGCACGGTGCAAAATGTAGGCCAAAGCAAGAGCAATACCCAAGTCTTTAAAATGTTGCATGTTTGTGTGCGTGTTTTATGGTTTAAACCTCTGCAGACATAGTAGCGACCTGTATAAGATGTTTATTTACTAAAGACAAGTTTAACACAGATAACATGAGTTTTGAGATATAAAAAAGGCACAAAAGCTGTCACTGGGGTGGGAGCCTATATATTGGGGTTTCCTGTACAAGGTTAAGGTTAATTCAGGACTAAGCATTAGTATTATTAGGACATTTAAGTAGTTTTTACAAAACAATACTGGTGTGCATCTTAAGATAAAACAATGGCACTTTGGGACTAAAATAAGCCCTGTATGGGAAACCACCCCATAGGACCGTTTTAAAAGGTACTGCTCCAGTGAAAACTTTTGTCCCTTTATTTCTGACATTTAATTTGTCTTAAAAAGTCCAAAACTTAAAAAGCGACTACATTGAAATCATCTTTAACAGGTATTTTGGGTACAGACTGATCTCACGGAAAGTCGTGATATAGACATGAAACATTTGATTAATTTATTCGTGTCTGTTGCACAAATTTCAGCTTTTTCGTGCCTTGAGCACATGCTTTTTTCGTGTCAAATTTCTATGAATAGTTTTTCATGGTCGTGGCACGACTTTCTTTTTGTGTCACTTTATATATTGTTTTCTCATAGTTTTTTCCTATTTTCTTACCATTGTCGCTTGGGATTAGAATCACTTTTTGTTACATTTTTAGACATCCTAACCCAAACCCCAACACCAGGCGAGAATAGTTTTAAAAGCCGAAGAAAAACATTACCAAAATAAAAGTACATCCTAACCCAAATCCCAAATCTAACCCCAATAACCCCTAGCGACAATGATTTCAAAATGGAAAAATAAAATGAGAAAACAATACATAAAATGACACAAAGAGAAAGTCGTGCTTAATTAATCACGTTTTTAATGACTATAACATGACTTGCCGTGAGATCATGTTGTTTAGGTATTGTGTAATATCTTGAACATTACTTATAGCTGGCTTTGTATTTGATTTTGACTTCATAAGAAACTGCCATAACAGCTCCACAAATAAATTAATTCAAGACAGAAACTGAAAGCATGCACTGACTTTAGTTTATGCACTCATAAGACAAAAATAAGTTAATTTCTGTCACTGCTACCAGTCTGCGATTAAAAAGCTTCTTCATGCTGACAATAAAATACTTATCCATGTACTGCATGGTATGGCTTACATGCACTGAAGACTTATGAAACAGCTGTTTAACAAGAACTCAAACAAGTCTTTCAAGTAGTTGAACTTAATACAAAGAGACAATGCGGTCCCAATCATAACAACTTTCTTGACACACCCTCTCAATTCCAGCAGAACCTGCCATTCATCCTCTTTAATGCTTTTACATTACAAAGCTAAAGGTTACAGAGAAAGGGAAAATGCAAGATGTTGATATTATCAAATGGGGTATATTGTTTATTATAAGCACAATAGCTTCTTAACAAATGCCAGTGCTGTTTGTTTAAATAGTTTGCCAGAAAGTTATAATATAAAGTATAACTATTATAATTTAATGCTATGGGAGAATAGCATTCAGGGCCGCATTAACACTGTAAGGGGCCCCTGGGCTTTACCCTTTTGTGGGGCCCTTCATCCACCAGAATTACAGCCTACATTCAATCTTTATAATAACCCTGCTGAAAAAAACAGCATCAAACCAGCATGAGAATTATGCTGGTCTATGCTGGTTTAGCTGGTGGTCACCAGCATACCAGCACCAAAACACAACATATGCCGGTCTTGCTGGTATGACCAGCATGGGATGCTGGTGCTAATGCTGGTTTGGTGCTGGTATAGCTGGTGCTTACGCTGGTTTGGTCCTTGTTTAGCTGGTGCTAATGCTGGTGCTAATGCTGGTTTAGCTGGTGTTCAGTAGCAAACCAGCACCAAAACACAACATATACTGGTCTTGCTGGTATGCTGTTTTTTTAGCAGGGCACTAAGTGCAAGTTGTCAGGCTTTTATTTTGCTGGAAAAAATGCAATAACAAAATATTAAAACCATATCAGAATGCTCACAATATACACAAATATCACTGCATAACATATGCACATAGTCCTAGCTAGAGGTGACCCGAATAGTCTAAGATTCGATGCTTTGACAGGAGAAGCCTGATTCGACTACTGCACAGTCGAATCGTCGCAGATGTGTTATAAAATGAGGATCATTTAATTTTGGCTGTATAAGAGTGCACATTATCTGATTTCACATATAACAGCTTTCTCCCAACATAAAAAATATACAGCCTATTATGATAATACTAAGTAAATAATATGTGAAAAAGTAGCTTTCAATAAATATTTTTAAAGTCTGTTAATTGCCTATATCCCATGACAGGGCTACACGTCCATATCCAGAAACCATTGCAAAGTCTCTTTGTTTCTGCAATTTAAAAGACATCTATACTTTCGTTATTTTAAAGTTTATTTTAATATTTCTTTGTTTTTATTTAATTTATAGATTATTTAGTGTTATCTGATTAAACTATTTGTGGCTTGTGTTTTATTCCCCTGCGCATTTAGGCATTTTGCACCCATGTTCTGCACCTTATTGATTCCGACTTCATTTTGTTTTTATTTTTTATTAATTATAAAGGTAAATTCTGATCTAATTTAAGTTCTGTAAGTTTTGGATTGCTTTCCGTTGTGTCGATGTTACGCTGCTGCATGCTGTCACATTAAATTAAGCCGAAGAGCTAGGTGTTCTGCGTGATCATATTTAGGCATTCATCAAACTAAACATCAAAAAACAGATTTTTTTCGACAAGTATAAGTTTTAAAATGTATTTAAAAAGGTTGCTTAACTTGTCAAAAGTTGAGGTACAAAACAGGTAAGTCGGTTTTTTTTCGGTGATGACACCGAATATCTCTACCGAATCTGACACAATTGTCTCTCTTGTGATTTAATAATATGGTCGGTGTTAACTTTCAAATGATTGAAAAGAGATTCCTGAAACAAATGTTATAAGAAACATCAGATGTTTCAAGTGAATACAGAGATGATCAAAGTGAAAGTAAGCAATCAGATATTTCTGTGCAAAATAATAAAGCATATATAGTGTCTATGAAATTATTAATTTCAGTGTTTTCTTGTTATAAATGAACCGTTTAAGGAATTGTATATAAAGCTTGTTTTTTTATAATTTACAGTAACAAATTATATGTAATTTCTCGTCTTTTATTTTCTTGCCACGCTAAATCTCAAAATGAAATAAGATCGCTGAACTTAGTCGTGGCTTCCGAGGCAGAATCTAATTTGTTATTTATTAGATTTAGTTATCAAAAATGTTTTGTGTAATATCTTTGGGTGCACAGCAAAATTCCCAGTGTTAAATTAACACTGCTCGGTGTTTATATAATCCACACCAAGATTGGTGTTAAAAAAACACTAAATCAGTGTTAAAGTTAATAAGATAATGAAGTGATTGAGTCATTAATAGTAAACACCTGCTGGTCATTCCGTGTCAAATCAACTCAATTTTGGAATTGTTCCTGTCTTAAAATTTTTATTTTGTTGACTCTTTTTCTGGAGAAAGTAATACTAAAATCAGGAAGAAAGCCAAATTATGAAATGCAATAGATGAAATCACCATAGTTAAATGAACACTATCATCATCTCTGTTTGAAAACTAAAATTACAACTTGCTTGCAGAGTTACATGGATGATAGGTTTAACTTCTAAAGAACTGCTGTAAATCTGGTTAATAAAGTAAGTCACCATTGCTCCGATTAGTGTTTCCTTTAGTTGGGTACTTGGGTCTTAAAGTTTAGTGTAAGTTTTCTTCTGTTAATTGTGGCAGTGTGTTTATAAAACACATCTGTTAAAGCAGAGGAAGATGAGAGAACTGAAGTCTTTAACTGTTTAAGTTTATTATTATGAAAGTACAAGTTTTGGGATTCAATGATATCATAAAAAAGTAATCACTGAATATAAGTTTTTAATTTATGTTCTGCCAACCCTGTGAGGCTCCCATGAAATCCAATAGTGCTGTAAAAGTCCACATACCCTGAAGAGTTAAATATTGTTTTCCCAAATCTAATCTGTGGTGTAAGTCAGAAACACTGAGACTTCAACAATCAGCCTATAAAACACAATCATGGTGACAAACAACAACAAAGCTTCATGCCGCAATGCATGCTGGGTACCAGGATTGTAGAAAACTCATTGATAAATCCCATCATGCATTGCAACATGACAAAAATTTTGCAACTTTCTTACCATTAACTGTCACCATTGTTGAGATTTGTATCAGAAATCATGAAGTATCTCTTAAGCAAACAACAACAATAACCTAAAGCATTACAGCAGTCTCATTCAATGTAATTTGCATAGAGTTTTTTATATGCATGTTTCTTCATAATAAATTTGTGATCAAATGTTTCAATGATTTGTAGAGTAGAATATAATAAAAATAAACTGAGAAGATCTGGAAGGTTTTCCCTCTACATGAAGCAACAAACAAGTGGTCTTAATAAAACATTGTTGCTATTGCTATCAGAGGAGAGTTAGATCAGTGAAGGTCAAGGGACAAATGCCTAACTAAAGGAAACACTAATCACAGTAATGGTGACTTCAAATGAACTCATAACAAACACAAACTTAACATTTAATGTGATACATTTTGTGATAAATGTCTATTTGACTTGTGAGATATCACATCAGAAAGAAGATTTGTGTACTAAATCACGCGTGTGGATACTGGAATAGTTGAGCACTTGTATTTTGTTCTGACAGCTGTGTAGAAGTCAAACTTATCCATTTAGAAAATAACTCTGCAAGTTATCATTTTATTTTTCAAACAGAGATGCTGATAGAGAGGCAAACGTGAAAGATTGCAGCTTTTGGAGGCATACACCCAACAGTATTCATCTATTACATTTAATAATTTGTCTTTATTATTTTAGTATTTTCTCCAGAAAACGAGTCATCAAAATAAAAATTTAGAGACAGGAAAATGTCCAAAATGTAATTGATTTGAATGACCAGCAGGTGTTCACCATTAATGTCTTAATCATCACTTCATTATCTCATTAACTTTAACACTGATTCAGAGTTATATTTTTAACACCAGTCTTTTTTAACACCGATCTTGGTGTGGATTATATAAACACCAAATAGTGTTGATTTAACACTGGTAGAGTTAATTTAACACTGGGGATTTTCCTGTGTGCTGTTCTGTACATCTTGGCTTTAAAATGTTACGAGGAATTATTTAATGAATGTTTACACGTTGTCTTTCATATTAAGATAAAAACGCGTCCTCAGTTTCGTCTTTGTTCATCAGAAATGCTACGCATATTGATGAGAACGGGTTGTTCAGACAGAAATTTTAAAAAGCTCACTAATGATTGCAGGGTAGCCTACATTAAGTGAGAGATTTTCTTGCGCAGGAACTGCATTCACGCACGGACATTCAAAGCAAAGCGATTAAGCATAATTTTAAAGGGAGTATCAACTTTTTATAAAATGCGGTTGTTATTTTTTTCCGGCATCTCGGGGCCCTTTCCAGCCCGAGGCCCTGGGCTTAAGCCCAGGTAAGCCCATGCATTAATGCGGCCCTGAGCATACTTCATAAATTAACAACAAAGAAGAATGCAACTGGTTTAAAAAACTGGACAGGAAACATTTCAATCATTGAAATAATCTTTATGTATTTGTATAGAGGTGAAATAGCTTTTTAGTACTCTGATCACAATTGACCAATTATATAAAAGTCTACAGGCATTTATAAATGCATCATTTATATTCAAAAGCACGTGAAATATGTGGACTATAGGCTACTCCTTTATCTGAATGTTTAGACTTATATACTTCTTTCTCTTCACATGTAAAACGGAAGTGCCATCCTGCGTTTTATAACTAACAAAGAGTGCTTCAGACAGTGGTAATAAGAACAATAATATTAAATAAACAAATCTCCAAAGACAAATGGTCATATAGGCTACTGTACGTTTTATAATGCGATTCCTTTTAAATCACATAACAATCTTTACAAATGTTGTTTTCAATAATTTTTTTAACAGTATCTCCCAGAAATATTATCATTGAGTGCATCTCAAAAATTGGAAAAGTTATAAAGTCATTGGGATTGCATCGTAAATTATACAGTACGACATTAGATCAATAACAGCAATTAAATGTTGTAGATACATATCACAATTTAAAAATCCATAATATGTAGTCAGCATGGTATGGATAAACAATAAAACCAAAAGAGAGAATAGACAGCATATATCAGGAATATATTATCTTAAATAATTATAATTAAATAGTTAATCTCAATCTGTTTCATTTTTAACTTTACTTAATAGTGTCACATACCATATATTCATATGAAACATATTCAAATGAGTTAAATATTCTGCATATAATAGTGCATATTCAGAAGATGAAACATAAAATGTACACTCTCTAACTAAAAGCTATTATATATATTCACTATTTCTGTGGAATGCTTGTCTTCTTTATCACAATAAACAAAGACAGAAATACTTAAATACTGGCCCATTCTACAGAATTGGTGCAATCCGCTGTCCCACATCCAAAAAACCCAATTTAAAAACCATTTAAGTATTTAAATCTTAGATGTTTACTAAGATCCTTTTATTGTCTATTAATACCCACAATAATATATAAATTATCATTTATTAGGTATGTTCATTCGGGAGTGCACTGTCTGGACTTTAATCCTTACATTTCCACCTGTGAAAATGATATTAAAAAACTAAAATATTTAGCTTGTTTTTCCCATTGTTTTTAAAAAATATCTTTTTGATAAAAAAAAGTGAATTTAATTTTTTTTAATCATAAAAAATTGTAAAACGTATCCCGCATTTTCATGTCACTACCGAGGCAGTGTATGTTTGAGTCTATAGGCTGAGACTGATTTTAACAACACCCCTAATTTTGTTATATATTCCTGTGTCCCCCTCTCTCATGTAGCTATATGGTGAGTATGTCCCATTGTTTTGAGATAAATGTGTTTAAAAGTCTAAAAATCTGTGTGTAACTATACGGAACGTCATTACCAAACATTTTCTCTGCATTTTTTTGGGTGTTTTTCCATAAAATTTAGTTTTAGGCTTTTTTATGTGGCGGCTACAACTGTTTAGAACTGTGTGAACTTTCTAACCATGCAACACACACAAACACACACAGATGTGCAACATTGTTAACAGTTTGATTAAGCCATGGCAAACTAAATATTGTGGTCACTACACAAACACGTTTTCGTCACTACTAAAAATGTGCTGTCACTACCGAAACGAAACATTGGATGTTTTGTCAAAAATAAAGTATATTGAATTATCAACTAAGATGTTTTGATAGTTTTTGATTGAATGTGTATTTAAAGGTCACGTTCACATTTTTTAAACCCTAATTAGTGTGTAATGTTGCTGTAAGATCATAAATAATACCTGTAAAATGATAAAGCTCAAAGTTCACTGCCAGGCGATATATTTTCTTTAACAAAATTCGCCTTTCAAAGCCTACAGCGAACGGCCGATTTTGACTACAGCCCTCTACTTCCTGCTTTAATGACGTCACTAGAACAGTTTTTTAACTAAACTCCGCCCACAGGAATACGTCAGTTGCCAGCTAAGCTAACGGCAAGCTAAGCTGCTATCGAATCAAAACGCACTAAACGTATTTCTGAAGGAGGGACTTCATAGAACAAGAAAGACATCAGCCTGTTTTGAGGACAGTGAAAACAGCGCAATACAGATAAGTAAATTGTGTGAAAAATACCGCCTTTTTTACACATAAAACATAAACACGTGTTATATTCCCAACTGTAAACGCAATCAAAGCTTCAAAAACACAGAAAGAATGGGACCTTTAAACGAATGAATCTTTAACTTTGAAATCAGTATGATCAACTTTATGCTTTTTACAAAGAAATATTGTATTCAAAACATCCATTGTATTAAAAAATCCCATAAATTACACTTGAAATATTGTAAAAATGTAAATGTTATTGATTGACCTGTACAAACATGTTTAAAAATAGCAAGGTAGACGTAAACTCTTAATAGGTCAATATAACCCTTCTTAATAAATGACATATCACTGTTTCGGTAGTGACAAATTCGCGGAGAGGAAAATATTCCCAAACTTTCTGAAAAAACAATATGAGAATTAACTGCATAATTACTAGAAATGTGTACCTCGGTATATTATACAATTTAAGTACATCCAAATTTTGTGAGGACATTTTTTTTCAAAAGGTTTTTAACTCTTACTTTGGACTAATTCTGTAGAATGGCCCATATATGACCCTTTCAATATCTACTTTCAAAATGTCATTTATGCTTGATCTGTTATAATATTGTCTTTGCATTTAACCTATTATAATGCTAAGTAAAACCCAAACATCATATAGCCCTCAATGTTCTTATTTTGAAACCAGTACAGCAGAAAGAGGAAGTGGTGTGCAAGAGAGAAAAAAAAAAAGATAAGGAAGACTAAAACAGATGTGAAAGACTTAAATGCCATCCCGTAAGTCCTTTGCATCCTGGCTTCGTGGAGAAGACACTGCTCCAGTAGCTTTACAGGTGGCCGGTTGAGGCCTGGTCCATAGTGCCGTCCCTGGGTCCACCTCCATGTTTGTGAGGGTCAGACGTCAGTGCTGATGGCTCGTGTGTTGGTGTAAAAGTCCGGTGTACTCCGCTGGCTCAGCACGGGGCCGTACATGGCGGCCAGACCAAGGGCGGTAGCGCCATGATTCTCGTAATGAGCGGGCATGTAAGACAGGCGTTCGCCACCGTTACGCATCTCATCCATGCCACGGAGGTAGTGGGGTGAACAGGTGGGGCAGTATTTGTGCGTTGCAGCAGGGTCGTACGGCAGGGTGAGAGGGGTAACGGCCGCCCCATCCACCCCTGGAGCACTGCATGCATTGCAGGCAAACTGCGGCTGAGGATCTCCGACTGAACCCGCCTCCCCTTCAGAATCATTCTTCTTACAGCAGTAATACTGAGATAAAGACATGTATTAGAAGTAAAAGGTATTAATGCATCAGGTTTTTGGCTAGCATACTGATGTTGGGTTAAATTAACCCAGAATATATGTACTGTAAGGGCAATTCACCTGGAGTCTACAGTAACAAAGCACTGCAATGATACAAAGAAGTATCACTGTTGCGAGAATTCCTCCGGTTATGACAACAGTTCCAGCTGTCATCCGACCAGATCTCCATCAAACCCTTAAAGCCAGAGAGAAACGGACATTATTGTTTGAAGCCAAACCTCATTTCCATATGTGAAATCAGACAGATACTGTGCTGTTAGTTCATTAACAACACCACAATTCACAAGGAATTTAGATGGCTGAACTGTTTGTATTATGCGTCTCAATGCTGTGGATGGATTGTGTACATCACTTACATTAGAAGAGAGCAGAGGAGATACGAGACCACAGAGAGATTGAACGGCTGTTTCTCTTGATGTGAGGATCATGGGGTGCAAAAGTTTCTGCAAAACATGTAAACAGTGAAACCTATGAAGGGAGCATAATAACAATGGACTTTAATACAGGATTTCAGCATTAGAATAACAAGAACGCAATAGCAATTCCATCCACATGGTGGCAGTATAAAATAAGACAAAGATTAAGCATATGTGACCAGTCACGGAAAGTAGTGATACAAGTCGGATCTGGGCATTTTGAGTTATTCACAGATTCTGAAAGTGCAGTTTCTAAGCTTTCCAACGATGTGTAACACATGGAAATCTGATAAGATTTTGAGAAGTTGTGGCCATTTGAATATAGGAACTCAGAAATACTCAAACCGAGAAAATCGAGACGAAAGGGACTCTTCTTTTCAGCTGGGGGAGACAATAGGGCTCATTTACATCTCATTTAGCTAAGCCATGCCCCCTGTAAAACCCTTTTTGAGATGTTCTAGCATCATATGTAGTATTTTATGACCAAATGACAACCCGCAAAAATAAACATGACTCTTTTACCTTTGTGGGGATCACAAGTCGAATCCAGTCTGTTTCAGATTATCCAATGACCATATTTGTCTACAAATGCGTATAATCCGTGAAATTTAGATTGTTTACATCAGATTTCGCATGAATGTCTGGTAATACAATATAATATATAATCTGAAGACTATTTAAATCGTAACATGTAAGGGTATATGAGCTTACACTCCGTTAAACACATGAACCCGCCTTCAAAGTTTGTATTTAAAATAGGGAAGTAGTATAATAGATCATCCAAACAGCGCCGTCGAAAACGTGACATCCTTTAGAGAGGTTACCAATAGGTGTGTTCGAGATCATCCGGCGCTGCGCAGACCGATCGGCGAGGTTTGCCGCTTGCAGTCGAGGGAGGAACTGAAGACGGAGCCGTCAAGCCGGACACCTGCTGCTTGCCGTAGTGACGTGTGCGCCGTGTTTCCTTGTTATTAATCGCGAATGAAGTGAATTAGATGCTGATTTTGATAAAAAAAAACCTTTTAATAAAAAGTTGCAACCAGAAACATTTTATATTGAATATTTTAATTGCTGCTTATACTGTATATCCGAAAATAACGGGAAACAAGCCTATATTATTAAAATACCAATAGAGTTTGTTATTTTCATTTTTATTTTATTACACGACACAATATAACATATTTATACATAATAACGTGTTTTCCCTGTTTTAAAACATTAATTTATAATGTTTATTAGTGGAACTAAAGGTTGGATTAAACTTGAGACGCACGTGATCATTGTCCTCAGTGAGGCGACCAATCACGTAAAGCTGTTACGTCATCACAACTCCGTGCAGCCCCTCAGGAGAGGCTGCACCGGCTGATCTAGCCGGCTACTCTCGAAACGCTCTCGCGGTACTTAAAAAACACATGACACAGTCACGTGCCTGCAGCGCCAGCTGAAGTCGGACAAAAATACTTACCGGAATGCACTGCTTCAAGTCAATCACCGATCAGTCTGCGCAGCGCCGCATGAAGTCGAACACACCTAATGGCTCGCTCGTTTCTCCATCAGCCAATGACTTCATGGAAAATATTGATAGACAAAACATGTAGCCAATTATATGAAGAATACAACGATATCTGTGTAACTTCTGTGTGTTTGGACTCATGCTGCGCTGCAAGAACTGACATGCATATGACGTCAAAGTACCGCGAGAGCGAGTCGAAATTAAACTACTGCGTAAGATTTCTTGAAGAGCTCTCGCGGTATTTTGACGTCATCCGACTGCAGCGTCGCATAAAGTCAGTGACGCGGCTGACGTACGATGCGGCTGACTGTTATTTGTTCCGCCCCAGCTTCTTTTATTTTTCTTTTGTTTTGTGCGCCCGAGCTTTACAGTCTGGGGAGACGCAGGCTATAAGTTTGAAAAAAAAAAAAAAAAAAAACTTAGCAAACATGTCTGAGGAACAGGGCAGCGCGTCACTACAGTCACGTGACTTCACGCTCGAGCCGGAAGAGAAGACAATGCTGAATAAAGTCGTAATTCTCCTATTTTTGGACCAAACTGTATTTTCGATGCATCAACACAATCTTACTGACCCACTGATGTCACATGGACTACTTTGATGATGTTTTTATTAACTTTCTGGACATGGAAACCATACATAGATTTACAATGAAGGGGAAAGCTCTCGGACTAAATCTAACGATAAAACATCTTAAACTGTGTTCCGAAGATGAACGGAGGTCTTCCGAGTTTAGAACGACATAAGGGTGAGTCATTAATTACATTATTTTCATTTTTGGGCGAACTATCCTTATTTAGTAGTCACGCTGTTCCCTTTGGGGGCGGAGGCGAAAACACAAGCTTATACAGTATGTAAATATACACACAGACAATGACGCCCCCCGCTGCACGCTAGAATCTCCGGAAAAACAAACTGCGGTAAAGTTGGTTTGATATTCAGACATTCGGACTTCCGGGGTCAATAACTTTCTTAGTAGACATGCTAGAAGTTTAATCTTAGCAATTTCTAATTACCAAGTGTCTTGCCTATAACCTACATTTTTCACAATCGCTTAAAATATCCTTGTATCGTTGTAATGTCCTACCTTGTTGCGAATGTCTGTTGAATATCCAACTGGGTGCTGAGAGAAGCCTAGGGACCGTCTACAAAGTGATATTTTTCTTCATTAAGTGCGACCACTTAATGATTGAAGCCGTTTTAATTACCTATATAGACCTATCAGAAACTATCAACTTGATTTGCTATGTCTGCTAATGATGTTTAATGACATTTTTAGCAAGAACATTTACATTACAATGATATGTCGAATGCCTAGAGAATGGAAAATATTAAAATGTAGAAGAGTAGTTATTTGTAAGCAGTCCAGACGGAAAGTCAAGTGTTACCTCAAGAACAAAGATAATCTCTGCATTTTACAACTCTTTATATGTTTCTGTTTGTCTCAAAATAAAGAGGCACTATGTTGGTTTTCTTAATCGTATGTTTCTGTTCAATAGGTTTGAAAGAAGAAGCCTGATAACCCTGAAATTTTCACTGGACCCTCAAGAAAATACTACAGGCCACATTTTGATGTTTTATTAAGTTCTAAATTTGCGGTTGTGAGTGTGGTAAAGAGCAGTTATATTATTAAAGCATGTAACAGTGTTCTCAATAAATGAAATTATGAATTTACTGTTTATGATTTTTGGGTGAATTTTTTTTATTACTTGTATTTCTAAAAAAAAAAGAAATTGTCACAGTTTCATAATTTTTTGTGCATGTATTGATTTTTGACATTTTGCAAAACAGTCGCCGTCCATGGTACTGAACATCATGTTCACACTTAAAATTGTAGACAAGCAAAACGTGTGGCATCAACCTGTATGTTTATTTGAAGTGAATGATACCCAAACTAGTTTTCAAAATGTTTAAGATGTGTAGTTGAGAATTATTTGTAGTAAAGTTTGACTAGAAATGCAGTGTGCATTTATTTAATGACACATGATACGGTTCAATAGCTTTTTAAACGTGGGATGCATGATCTTTATTGAACTCTAAAGAACATACTATATCTCTTCTATGTACAATTATTTATAGTGCAATTTATAACAGCACATTTATCTATTGGAAATCCCTATGCAACTACATTTTTTCCCATAACTTTACAGATAAGGGGTTCACCGCTCAATACAAGGATGGGAATTCATTAAAGTGGTCCAGGGAACATATTACAACTCTCAGATGTTCACTTTTTTGCTCACAAATGAATATTCATCACATCACATTTCTCTATGGGAAATCCCTATGCAAATACATTATTTTCAATAACTTTACAGATAAGGGGTTCACAGCTCAATACAAGGATGGGAATTCATCAATGTGCTCCAGGGAACATATTACAACTCTAAGATGATCACTTATTTGCTCACAAATGAATATTCATCACATCACATTTCTCTATCCCTATACAAATACATTATTTTCAATAACTTTACAGATAAGGGGTTCACCGCTCAATACAAGGATGGGAATTCATTAAAGTGGTCCAGGGAACATATTACAACTCTCAGATGTTCACTTTTTTTGCTCACAAATGAATATTCATCACAGAACATTTCTCTATAGGAAATCCCTATGCAAATACATTCTTTTCAATAACTTTACAGATAAGGGGTTCACCGCTCAATACAAGGATGGGAATTCATTAATGTGCTCCAGGGAACATATTACAACTCTCAGATGTTCACTTTTTTGCTCACAAATGAATATTCATCACATCACATTTCTCTATGGGAAATCCCTATGCAAATACATTCTTTTCAATAAATTTACAGATAAGGGGTTCACCGCTCAATACAAGGATGGGAATTCATCAATGTGCTCCAGGGAACATATTACAACTCTCAGATGTTCACTTATTTGCTCACAAATGAATATTCATCACAGAACATTTCTCTATAGGAAATGCCTATGCAAATACATTATTTTCAATAACTTTACAGATAAGGGGTTCACCGCTCAATACAAGGATGGGAATTCATCAATGTGCTCCAGGGAACATATTACAACTCTCAGATGTTCACTTATTTGCTCACAAATGAATATTCATCACATCACATGTTTCTATGGGAAATCCCTATGCAAATACATTCTTTTCAATAACTTTACAGATAAGGGGTTCACCGCTCAATACAAGGATGGGAATTCATCAATGTGCTCCAGGGAACATATTACAACTCTAAGATGATCACTTATTTGCTCACAAATGAATATTCATCACATCACATTTCTCTATAGGAAATCCCTATGCAAATACATTATTTTCAATAACTTTACAGATAGGGGGTTCACCGCTCAATACAAGGATGGGAATTCATTAAAGTGGTCCAGGGAACATATTACAACTCTCAGATGTTCACTTTTTTGCTCACAAATGAATATTCATCACAGAACATTTCTCTATGGGAAATCCCCATGCAAATACATTATTTTCAATAACTTTACAGATAGGGGGTTCACCGCTCAATACAAGGATGGGAATTCATCAATGTGCTCCAGGGAACATATTACAACTCTCAGATGTTTACTTATTTGCTCACAAGTGAATATTCATCACAGAACATTTCTCTATGGGAAATCCCTATGCAAATACATTCTTTTCAATAACTTTACAGATAAGGAGTTCACCCCTAAAAAACAACATGGGAATTCATCAATGTGCTCCAGGGAACATATTACAACTCTCAGTCTCAGATGTTCACTTATTTGCTCACAATTGAATATTTATCACAACATATTTCTCTATGGGAAATCCCTATGCAAGTTGTTTTTTCCAACAGCTTTGGAAACAACGGGCTTACTGTTCAGAAGCATGATCTGAAAATTATCATTGTACTCCAAAGAAAATATTACAACTCAAAAATGCACAATTATATGTCAAATTTTTAACAACACAGTTCTCTATGGGATTCTTCATTGCAAAATCATTTTGCTCAATAGCTCTTAAGAACAATAACCTGCTACTCTAAAACAAGATGGAAATGCTTATTGGACGCTTAAGAACATAATACAAGTTTAAAATGTACATTTATTTCCTTAGAATTCATTATCTATGACAGCACATTTCTCTATAGGAATTCTCTCTGCAACATCATTTTCTTTACTAGTTCTTAAGAACAGGAACATGCTTTTCCAAAGCAAGATGGAAAATGTGTTTTGGACCCTTAAGAATATATTACAACTTTTAAATGTACAATTATTTGCCTCAGTTGTTTCATTTCTTATACAAATCAAAGGACCTCAACACAGTCTTAATGCAGTCCAAGATAACATGAGAATTTAACTGACTGGTGCTTTAGGCCACCAGGTCATGGTGGTCACCACTGTATTTTGCAATATTTATTTACAATGTCAAACACCTTTTCCCATGGCAGTTTGTTTTCCATGACTTCTCGGACTTGATCTTTGTTACTCTAATATGAGGCATACCTCTTCAGATTTTGTTAAATTTCTTTATCATACTACTTCAAAAGGGAAAGGGTGCAATGTAGGTGTCAAAAGTAAGTTCAGAATTTCTGGACAAAGGTACAGATTGTATTCACTTGACATTGGCTTGTGTGACTGTCGTTCCAGGATCTCTTCAAACAGCTGAAGAAAAATGCTGTTAAAGGTTATTGACTTGCTTTTAAGTGATCCGCCTTTGGTTTTTCAAATGAGGCATTCACATAAATGCATACTTGGACACTTTTTATATTATGGTTAATCAACAGGACAGTTCACACAGCAGGGATTGGCATTGGAATTGCATGATATGAGTTGAGCAGAGCTGCAGTACAGTGTATTGCCTGTAAATATATTATTTTATTCCCCCAGCAAATTATATGCTTTGTACAGATCAGTGTTGGGCGAAAATATTATATTTTACCCATTACTAGTTACTACTTTCAAAAATAAAATGATTACTTATTACTGCAGCCAACAGTAGTTAGTTACAATACTAGTTACTATGGAAAATAATATTATTACTGAAACTTGTTAATATTAACTTGTTACTGCCCAACACTGGTCCACATAAGAAGTAATGTTTCCCTTATTAAACACTAAGAAAACAATTTGGAGCATTACACATTTCTATTCTGCTTCTGTTTTGTAGATTTGCAAATGGATGTACTTAATGCAGGGAAACCCACATCAAACAAAATCAAAATTCACTCAAAAAAATAAAATGTTGGGTTTAATTAAAAATATTATGTCAACAAGTTCCACGCAATTTGTTTAAGTAATCTAAAAAAAAACAATAATTTAGTTCATTTTACAAAAGATATTTACGTAAACTTAACAAACCTTAGTAGAGTCAACAAACAAAAATTTAGTTATTTGTACATGAAAAATGCAATTGATCACAATTTTTTTTAATAATGCCATTTTTAGTGATTTCGAAGCACACTTCATAAGGCTTCGAAACATTTACAAATCTTTTGTTTTGAATCATTGGTTCGGAGCTTGTTTCAAACTGGCAAAAGTCACGTGATTTTAGCAAACGAGGCTTCATTACGTCATAACTGTTTCGAAACGTTTCGACAATCCGACAATTCACCACTACGGGGAGTTGATCACATGACCAGTGTCTAATATGTTTAGGTGAACTCGGGTCAGTTTTATTATGAAAGTTCATAAAACATTTATCCTTCTGACTAATAACACTGCCATTTTGTCTACTTTTTGTTTATAGACAGATTTCATGACAAAAATGTGCATATTTAAAAGTGTAGTTAGTTTTAATGATTTGTTTGCCCTTAATAAAACTAAAAACACATAATAGACTTTTAACTATGTCTTAATTAAGTGAAACATTTTTTAAACATATTTTAATACAAATCTTGCTATTATTTTGTTAAAAAAAGTGTAAAATGTTTGGGCATATCTGCTTTTACACTATTTTGACCAGCAGGGGTCGCCAGCGTGTGTGGTGTTTCGAACTGCTTTGAAAAACTAAATCAATTTTCGGAGCAATTGGTTCAATTGATTCAAAGCTTTGTTTCTCCCATCACTATTTTTAATTAAGTAAAATTTACACTCAGTACTTGTACTTGTACTTGTACTTGTACTTGTACTTGTACTTGTACTTGTACTTGTACTTGTACTTGTACTTGTACTTGTACTTGTACTTGTACTTGTACTTGTACTTGTACTTGTACTTGTACTTGTACTTGTACTTGAGTAACATTTTTGAGGAATTTTACACCTCTGGCTATTTATAACTCACATACCTATCTAATGGTGCTACACTTCTGCAAGAGGGTGCCAGAACAACAATTACCCATAATACACTGCAAAATCCTCAGCCAATGAGATGCAAGTCTGTATTGGTTACTTAACTTAATCTGTTATGTTGGCTAAACAAATAATTTTAAAGTAAAGCTGACTAGCCACACTTTTTTGTTGAATGGACTAGATTAAATTAAGGTATATTATAAATATAAAATGTTTTACAGGCGTTTTGCCAGTTTTTACAATGCATTGCATTGTGGGTGCAATAACCCCTGCTGCACTTTTGCCACTCTATCGCCATCTCTGTTTGAAACCTAACATTACAACTTGTTTGCAAAGTTATTTTCTAAACATGGATGATAAATGTCAAACTTCTAAACTGCTGTGAGAACAAGATACAAGTGCTCAACTATTTTAGCATTCACACACGTTATTTAGTAGAAAGATATTATTTTCCCACCAATTTTGTTACATTAAATCAACAGTTTGTGTTTGTTTTAGATTCATTTGAAGTCACCATTATCGCGATTACTGTTTCCTTTAGTTAGGCATTTGTCCCTTGTCTCTTAATGAACTGATTCTCCTCTTTCAGTAATTGCAACAGTGTATCATTAAGACTGTTTGCTGGCTGGTGGAGGGAAAAAATATTGCAAATTACTCACAAGGAACATGGCATGAACGTCTGACTTATTTCATGTTAAGTGTTATAATTTGGATTCTAGTTTTCTCTTAATCTAGAAAATACAAAAAAGATTAACCTAGTACATTATTTTTGGTAAACCATTCTTTTAGCTTTGCAAATTGATTCAGTTATTCGAAGTGTTCCAAACACCATAGGCTACATACTGGTGACACCTGCTGGTCAAAAGAGTGTAAAAGCAGCAAGATTTGTCCAAACATTTTACACTTTTTATCAAATAATAGCAAAATTGCTCTAAAAATATGTTTTTAAGAAAAATACATTATTTAATTTAATTAAGACATAATTAAAAGTGTATTTAATGTGTTTTTAGTTTTATTTATGGCAAACAAACCATTAAAACAAACTCCCTTTTTAATTATGCACATTTTTGTCATTAAAACTGTCTATAAACAAAAAGTAGACAAATGGTTGTGTTATTAGTCAGAAGGATGAATGTTTATGAACTTTTATAATAAAACTGACCCGAGTTCACCGACACTGTTCATTAGTGATCAACTCCCCCTAGTGGTGAATTGTCGGATTTTCAAAACGTTTCGAAACAGTTATGACGTAATGAAGCCTAGTTTTCTAAAATCACGTGACTGGCCAGTTTGAAGCAAGCTCCGAACCAATGATTCGAATCAATAGATTCGTAAATGTTTCGAAGCCTCGTGAAGCGTGCTTCGAAATCGCCCATCACTACTGTGCTGTGGTTGGATAGTGCCGTTTAACGGGGCGGTATTATTATAATAAGATGTCCTTATGACATCATAAGGAGAACCAAATTTCAATGATCTAATTTTTCATGTATTTGCAGAGAATGGTTTACCAAAACTGTTACTGGGTTGATCTTTTTAACATTTTCTAGGTTGATAGAGGCACTGGGAACCCAATTATAGCACTTAAAACAAGATCAAGATTTAGCTTCCAGACTAAAGAATTCCAGAGTTTTAGGAATTTGTAAGTGCATATCACATTTTCACCCCCTTGAGTGTGTGTGTGTGTGGGGGGGGGTGACAGTTAAAGGGTTAAACATGGAAAAAGTCAGATTTTCATGTCAGGCCCTTGAAATGAAATGAGAAAAGAAGAATAAAGCATATAAAGTAGATACTCTATAAATGACACTATTGAATAAGACTGATGTAATGCGTTTTGTTTTTTGTTTGTTTCTATTGTTTACCTATTTCCTTAAAGCCACTTTCTATTTTGTGTAGCTTATCAATCTTTTGCTGACAGTCTTTGGTTTTACTCATTGTGATAAATGGATTTGTTACATCATATTTATTCTCCTGTGTAACTGGAAGATATGACTGTTGGGCAACATCATGTTTCTAGTTTCTTGATGTGCTAAGAAAATGTTTATATCAATGGGAATATACTTCAGAAATATTTTACTCATAAAAATGTCTGGGGGGGGGGTAATTGTATCCAGTGTGTATTAGAGAAAAACATTTATTTCTTAGTGTAATTCCCCCCACACTTTCTCCCACAATTGTTTAACATCATATTTTTTATCATATATTTATTCAAACTCAAAATGAGAAACATTGTGGGTTTATTTTCACAGCTTTCTTTGCTCATATTTACCAAGGGGGCTAATATTTTTGTTCACAACTGGTACCTTAAAGGTACACATCTCTAATAAAATGGGTGTGTAAATCTTCACATTGTCTTGGCCTGCATTAAGACTGTGTTTAAGTCCTTTGATTTGTATTAGAAATTAAACATCTGAGACAATATAATACAATATATTTTTGATGTTCCAATAAAGATTTTTTAACTTGTATAGGACCTGGAGGTACCTTATTTATTTAAAATTGTTTTTCATTGAATAATCTCATAAAGAAGCATTCTTTTATAAATTGGAAATATTAAACAAATAATTGTAAATTTCAAACTTGTAAACTTTTAGGGAAACAGGATCTTGTTCTTAAGAGCTATTGAACAAAAGGATTTTGCATTGAAGAATCCCACAGAGAACTCTGTTATTCTAAATTGGACATATTAAGCCAAAACTTTGCATTTCACCCTTGTAAAATGTTCTTGAGGGTTCAATACACATTTCCATCTTGTTTTAGAGTAGCAGGTTATTCTTAATTTGACATATAAGGGCCAAAACTTTATATTTAACCCTTGTAAAATATTCTTGAGGGTCCAATACATATTTTCCATCTTGTTTTAGAGTAACAGGTTCTTGTTCTTAAGAGCTTTCGAACCAAATGATTTTGCATTGAAGAATAAATTGAAGACATTAGGCAAATAATTGGTCATTTTAAACTTGTAATGTGTTCTTTGGAGTACAGTAAGCCTCTTGTTTCCAAAGCTATTAAATAAATAGTTGTATAGAGAATTCCTATAGATAAAATGTGCTGTGATAAATAATCAATTCTAAGCAAATAATTGTACATTTGAGAGTTGTATGTTCTTTGAAGTACAATGCTGATTTCCCATCATGCTTTTGACCAGTGAACCCATTGTTTTTAAAGTTACTGAAAAAATAGAGTTGCATAGAGAATTCCCATAAAGAAATGTGCTGTCATAAATAATCAATTAAAGCAAATCATTTTATTTTTTAAAAGTTGTAATATGTTCTTTGGAGTACAATGCTGATTTCCCATCATGTTTTTGAGCAGTGACCATACTGTTTTTAAAGCTATAGGAAAAATAGAGTTGCATACAGAATTACAGAAAACTGTGTTATTATAAATTGGACATATTAAGCAAAAAATTATACACATTTTCCAACTTGCTTTGGAGGTGTAGGTGCCTCCTTCCAAAAGCTATTGAACTAGATCATATCTCACTGAAGTGAATAGAACACAGTGCTCGAAGACCAAAAGATCTGAGGCATAAATTGTTTAAAAAACATTTCAACATTTTATTTTTAATTAGTTAGAATTGAAAGATAATAAACATTCGGTTTGATGACATGCTTTCTGTGTAGTCAATAACATGATGAGTTCAGTACCATGGACAGTGAAACACTGTTAATATCAAATAATCAAATCATAAATTAATGCACAACACAACAGTTAATACTGTGAGAGTTTAATGTAATAAATAAATTAAAGAAAATCTCATACAACAGGAAAATATAAAAGATGGTATACCCTGTCATTCAATATTTAACACATGAAGAACACTGTTACGTTTTATTATAATGATCACAACTCTTTATTACACTTAACAAAAACAGATGAGAACTTGAAAAACTGGGGTGTAACTTGTTCTGTATGGTCCAAAATAGGATTTCATTGGAGCACTCAGTCCATCTTTTCCAAACCTATTGAACTTCTTTATGACATTAATAAATCAACACAACACAGTGGCAGAAAAAAATCTTCATCTAATGCAAATAGTTATACAATGAAAACCTCACAGGACATCATCTGAAACGTTTTTAATCAATACAAGCAGAAATTTTCAGTTCACAATAATTTTAGCAGGTTGTTGTAAAAGTATCATGTAATTTTTAGACGGTCCCTCAGAGACTGATGACGTCACACCATTCCATAGAGATTAACGTGTTTAAAAGACTCTTAAAAACCGCGACTTTTACTAAAATACGGCTTGTAACATATGCACATTTCGATTGGTAAGTGTAATCTGATGAAATTATCACTATTAAATGCATATTAACAAAGTTATTGAACCCAAAAGTCTGAATGTCTGAATATCAAACCAACTTTACCGCAGTAAAAACAAGCCTATTTCAACCGCAAAATGTACGCTTTTAAATATACAAAAACTGCTATCTCAAACATGGAGAGGCTTCTTCGTGATCTCAACTAACAGATTCTGCAATAAAACGAAAATCACAAATTTCGAAAAAAAAACTTTGTTTCTCATTTTCTCGAAACTTGTGCTGCCGACTTGAGTCCCTGGTTTCCGTGACGGGTCACATATTACCAGTATGTTATAACCCAGAGGAAATGTTATTGTGCTTCTGTACAGCTCAGTGGTAAGCGAAAGGTCATGTGTTTGAACAAAGGGAGCAGTGAAGCACACATACTTATAAAAATGTATACCTTGTCATGCGCTGTATGTAATTCAATGTCAGATGTAAATGTATTGCTGATGCTGCTCTTTTTATAGCTCAGAAGATATGATGAAGTTCTAAGTTGTGTTTCATTGTAATATCTTCTTGGTCCCAGATGTTTTTTCTAAAATTGCTTAGGAGAAATCACGATAGAAACAAATGGGACAATTGTTGAAATACATTATAGGGGCCATGGCATGAAAATCTGACTTTTTCCATGTTTAAGTGCTATTATTGAGTCCCCAGTGCTTCTATCAACCAAGAAAATATGAAAAAGATCAACTCAGTAACTTAGTTTTGGTAAACCATTCTCTGCAAGCACGTGAAAAATTAGGTCATTGAAATTTGGCTCTCCTTATGATGTCATGAGGAGATCTTATTATCATAATACCGCCCCTTAATCTGCACTATCCAATCACAGCACCGCCATTTAGTGCAAAGAGAAAAAATTATTGACAGCACAATTGAGTTTCAATTGCAACAAACCATCATTGCGGTCTGAAATGCCACATTTTCGCTCACACCTACAGAGTGTCAATTTTAACCTGTTATAATAAATTATCTATATGGTATTTTGAGCTAAAACTTCACATATGTACTCTGGGGACACCAAAAATGTATTTTACATCTTAAAAAAGTCTTGTGACTTTTGAATGCTGACCGGCAAATTGAATCTCAGTTTGTGACATTGTTGAGATCTCTTCTGAAACTCTAATGGAGACTAATGGTCTGTTTACCCAGGAGAAACATCTAAAACAGAGGAGACTTAAAGGAATAGTCTATCCATTTTCAATATTAAACTATGTTATTATCTTAACTAAGAAGAGTTGATACATACTTCTATCATCTTAGTGCGTGCACGTAAGCGCTGGAGCGCCCTGCGACACTTCGATAGCATTTAGCTTAGCCCCATTCATTTAATGGTACCACTCAGAGATAAAGTTAGAAGTCAACGTTTTTCCTATTTAAGACGAGTAGTTATACGAGCAAGTTTGGTGGTACAAAATAAAATGTAGCGCTTTTCTAAGCGGATTTAAAAGAGGAACTATATTTTATGGCGGAATAGCACTTTTGGGAGTACTTCGACTCGCCTGAAAAGTCCGCTGCCCTTCTCACTCTCATAATGGGAGAGGAAGGGTGTTACTGCGCTGAGTCGAAGTACTCCCAAAAGTGCTATTACGCCATACAATATAGTTCCTCTTTTAAATCCGCTTAGAAAAGCGCTATGTTTTATTTTGTACCACCAAACTTGCTCGTATAACTACTCGTCTTAAATAGGAAAAACATTGATGTGTTTGGTCACTTCTAACTTTATCTCTGTTTGGTACCATTAAATGAATGGGGCTAAGCTAAATGCTATTGAAGTGTCGCAGCGCGCTCCAGCGCTTACGTGCACGCACTAAGATGATAGAGGGATGTATCAACTCTTCTTAGTTAAGATAATAACATAGTTTAATATTGAAAATGGATAGACTATTCTTTTAAAGTACCAGCTGTCGCATTTGGTCGATACAATCGACTGTGATATTTTTAATCGATTCAATTATTCAACCTTTAAAACTTTGTTCTCACGCTAAAATAACAACCGTTTCCTCCACACCACTAGTAGGCGCGAACCTTATATCTATCGCCGTCTCCACCAGTCCGCCTTTCCAGGTGATGGATGAAGCGGGTTGGAGTGCAATGTCAAACGAGTTAGGCCCTGTCCCAAATGGCACACTTATTGTGGACTTTCGGTCTTGTGGCCTTAAATCGCACATGAGTCTACGAGTCCGTAGGGTGTCCCATCTGTCATTTTATGCTCCGAAGTGTGATCATTAGCACCCCCCTTTACACCCTTGAAGCTGTCTTCAGCAAAGCCGGCACTGCAGCAGACTTTGCGCACTCTACCAACCCAGAAGTCCTTGCGAAAAATCAGACCAATAAAGCCCGATTTATAGTCGTGCGTAGGTTCTACAGCGTAGATACTGTGCGTAGCTCTGCTAGCTGTGTCAGATCTACACGGGCCGCAAGCGCTGTTATTGGTCCACCAGAACCCCTCCCGTCAGGTAAAAAAAACTGCGTCATATGTATTTCCGTTTGTGAGGGTGAAAACAAAGATGAGCCAAGTTGAGGAGTGATTAAACTCAAACTGCATCAAAAGTCACTGTTTATTTTCTTCCATCATTGCTGGTCTTCTCAAATTATACACAACAAGTTGCTGTTTCTTCTTCGTTTGTGGGTCAACTTGCTAAGCTTCTTCTTCTTTGACGTTTGCGCTGCTACTGTACGGTTATACGTGTGGTTACTGCCAACCAGCAGTCTGCACGTGTGTTTGCACGTCGCCGCAGAGGACGACGCAAAAGTATAAATGAAAACCGACGCGGAACCTACGCCGTGCCCGCTACGCCGTAGGACCTACGCATGACTATAACGAGCCCTTAAGAAGACGGAAGTGAGGAGTTCACAACTTCTCTTCCTATTTCCGGCATTATGCTCGAGTCAGTCCCAAAATACAACTCGTGCACTTGCATTAAGGGTCTCTAAGGTCTGGACTACATGATATCAACAAAGTGTTGACTCTGAGGAAGTCCATAAGTCTGGAGTGTGCCATTTGGGACAGGGCCATAGTTTGCAAAGGTTTTCAATGGCCGAAGGGGTCTAAAGTATGGGAGTATCTCAGATTAGCTGGTAATAAAAGGTTGGTTTGTAAACTCGGTAAAGTTTCGTTAGCACATCACAGCAGTACCAGCTCGATGCATGAACATCTGAAGAAAAAACATGCTGGGGCTATTTAGGAAGATGAGCCGCCGTAAAAGGCAGAGCTACTAAGGGTTTTTCTTTGTAAATGAACTCATCCTTTAAGGCAGAACTTTTAAATCTGCTGTTCTTTTTAAAGAAAATGATTGATCGGTGCCTGTGTTTGTTAATTTTCAGGCTTAATGTATCATAACGTAACTCTTCACACGACTTTGATTTCATGTTTCAACTGTCATCAGCATCATAAATCCTACAAAGTCTTTTATATTTTCTTTTTTCAAAATCTATGATTTATAACATTATGCATTGTTTTATATTATCTATACATTACATTACAAAAAACTACAGTTAATGCTAATGCAAGGGTGTTTTCTTATACAGCATCTATGAAAGGCACAGTAAATTTGCCATCATTCTGTCTTTTGCCTACCATTTTAAGGACATTTCATTGTATGAGGGCATAAATGACATAATTAATACATTATAAATACAAATATATATGAAGAGTTTGGTTCCAAAACGAGAATTTATTTACAATATAAAGAGAGTATGCCAAGTTAAAGGGATAGTTCACCCAAAAATGAAAATTCTGTCATTTACTCGCTCATGTTGTTACAAACCTGTATAAATTTCTTTGCTCTGATGAACATTTATGAAGATAATGAATTTTTCGAAAATAAAACTAATTTCTAATTGTTAATGAGCCCCATTCACTTCCACAGTATTCTTTTTTCCTCAAAATATCTTCCTTTGTATTCATTCAAACAAAGATATTTATACAGGTTTGTAACAACATAGTGTAAGTAAACGATGACAGAATTGTATTTTTTGGGGTGAACTATCCTTTTAAAGGCGGAGTGCACAATGTTTGAAAGCCAATGTTGACATCTAAAATCACCTAAACAATCACGCCCCTACCCCAATAGAATCTGGACCTTCTTTTGATAGACCCGTCCCACAGATACGCAACCCCAGCAAGGATGTCGGTTAGTAGACACGTCCCTCACTGCTGATTGGCTACAAGTGTGTTTTGGTACTCGGCCCGACTCCCTTTTCCAAAGCGTTTTTTTAAACATTGTGCACTCCGTCTTTAAAAGAACATTAGGATTAAGGGGATGTGTACACCAAAACTTTTACGCCCGCAGCCGGCGCATGTTTTCAATTGTTTCCAATGGAAGCTCGGCGTTTTTCAAATAAGCCAGCAGCTAGCAGGTTTTTTCCGCACTGAAAACCGGCGCTCGGCGGTTTTTACGCGCTCGGCGCTGAGCGTCGAGAGTTGAAAGAGATTCAACTTTGGGAGAAAAGCTCCGCTCGTCAATGTCAGTTCTCACACGGCCGCCCAATCACAGTGGAGGAGGGGTGGGACATTACCACAGCAACCAACCGGCTCGCAGCTGAAGTATCACAGCTACCAAAGTGCAGAGCGGAAGAGAGCTGGCACTCAGCTGAAAAACAGCTGGCATTCGGCGTCCTCAAGGCGTTTTCAGCCGCGTTTAACTCTTTCACCGCCAGCGTTTTTAAAAAAAGTTGCCAGCCAGCGCCAGCGTTTTTCATGATTTTCACCAAAGTTTAATGCCTTCCAGAAAATGTTCTTCTTTAAATATATAAACATACAATATACCAAATGAAAGAACAGACCCTTTGCTTTCAAACAAAAAAAAAAAACGTTTCATCCTACCTTTAGTGGTTCTTTTGCAATCAGCTTTTGAATATGGGTAGGTTTTTGCAAAAACACCATATTTTGAGCAAAGAGCAGAGATAATTCCATTTTTGTGACGGACTTTTCATAGAGATCCCATTCAGAGTGATCTTTAAAACAGACACAGACATGCAGCAGCTTGCCATAGGGCAATACTTCCGGTTTTAAAAAGTTGCGGAAGGGCGCCACCCTTGTGGATAATAGCGGTATTGCGGAAAGACGGTAAATCTCGTCATTGGCGGGGAAGCGTTTTCTCTTAATTGACGAGATATCTCGTCAATGGCGGGGAAAGAGTTAAAAGTTTTGGTGTGTCCAGCCCTTTAGGAATGTTTGATTGAATGTTTGTTGATTTCTGCTGGTAAATTAATTGTTTAGAAAAATATAGTTGATATAAAATAGTTGTTAGTGGCAGCCCTAGACCAGTGTGTAGATTTTTTAAGGGGAATCCAGGTGAGACTAACCGCTCATTCTTTAGCTCACCCCTCCCAGTTTCCCCCTTCAAGAAGGGATCCAGCTACAGCCAAATCTCGCAAGATGTTGGGTTTAGGGTTAAATTTGGGGTAGAATTAGGATGCGAAAAGAGCTTATGAGGCATGTATATCATAGCTGTATACTGTAGGGCTGCACGATAAATTGCATGGGATTTTCATGCGCATCTCGCCAGTAAAGCCAGTTCCTTGATTAGTAGTAAATCAAAATCACCTGCTTTCAGAAGGAGCAGCATTTATTACACAAAGACGTAGTTCATGACAAGCTGGGAAATATTACATTAATTACAGATTTTTCTTTACTGAAGATATGCGCATGACAATAGCATGTGATTTATCGTGCAGCCCTATAGCTCCCTTCTAGCCACAACCCCCCCTCCCTTTTGAAACGCATAGTGAAGCTACGGTAGCTACCACAGAACAATCATGTTGTCTTCTGGGACACCATAGAAACAAAATGTGCTCTATTGAGCAGTTTGTCCGTTTGGGGCTACTGTAGAAACATGACGGCGACTTCCATGTAAGGATTGGCTTATACTAAGGAAATAAAAACAAACCAGGTCATTTTGTAAGGTCTTTATACACCACTAATAATATTATAGTTATTTATATTATATTGCATTTCTGTCAAGAGATACTTCTAAAAGTTACACATTGCACCTTTAAGCAAAAGTTTCCATTTGCTCTCACTAGCTGGGTTTCCATCACACAGATTTTATGTGCATTTTATGTGTCCTTAAGAAACGAGTGATGGAAACGCCAAATTTCAAATATATATCCCTTATTTTGCAAAAAGTTTCTATGCTCGCTGAATGTGGTTTTTGACTTATGCAAAAAAGAGTACATGCGAATAATAGGAGATGGAAATTCATTTTTTTGAATAAATTCTGAAGTAGCGAACATTAAACCTACGTAACTGATTGTCTAGCTGTATCAGTTGACGTTGCCTTTCCCATATATGGGTCTTGACGTCGTTGAAATGCCTTTGCTGCTTGTGCCTGCAGCAAAATTTTGAAAAGATTCACTTCACGTTTCGATGGAAACCCAGTGACTAATGTCTGGGAGAAATAATTGAGATATTAACTTGTTCCACGCCATTGACGAGTTAACTTGTCAATTAAGAGAAAACACTTCCCTGCCAATGACGAGTTTTTCTGGAAATCCGTATTTCCACTATTATCCACCAGGTGCCGCTCTTACCCAACTTATAAAACCCAGAAGTATTCCCTAAGGGCATACAGTTCAAACTCTATGTCTTTATTATGAATCTAATCTCTATTAAAAATCCTTCACAAAAATTGAATGATCTCAACTGTTCTTCCTTTTGATATATTGTATGTTTGTTTATATACGTAAAGAAGAACATTTTCTGGAAGGCATTCAACTTTAGTGAAAATCATAAAAAATGCTGGCGCTGGCAACTTTTTTTTAAAACGCTGGCAGGGAAAGAGTTAAAAAAAGATCTCATCTGTGATTTTTCTTTCTTATGGTTAGGTTTACATTAAATTAGCATATTTAATATTTAAAAGTGCTTCGTTTGAAAATTATGATTTTTAAAAAACATTTTTATTAAGGACTAATGTGTTCAAATAGATTCTATAGATTGATCCAACGCCCATGTATAGAGAGACACTGTACTGTATTTATAGATAATTTATCATGATCAAGGGCACAACAGGAGTAGTCAGACTCAGACCAGAGACTTGCATCACTCCAGTATAATTTAACATCCACCAATTAAAACATCTACCAAATATATAAATGGCTCAGAAATTGTTATCAATAACATTATCTATAGAAGAACAATGCAAAATCCATATGCTAAAAAACATACAATACATTGTAAGACAATATTACTACTGCAGCAGCATATTATTATAATAAAAAATACATTTCAAAACGAAATAAATCAACACCCACTTAATTTAAAGCACAACAGTGTCCCGGCACAATGTAGTTCAGCATCAGGATTTTCGTCCCACACATCCTCCTCCTGCCCATTTTCTCTTAGTAAAAGCACTAAATTATATACAGGAATGGTGGCTGTGTGCCTGTCCTCTTTACTCCGTGCCAGCGGTTAAACACTAAAACACTACTGATCTGGGATCTGCTGGGTCTGCCAGAGGTTAAACCCGACCGTCATGGCAACAGTGACAGCAATGGACCACTGATGTGGTTTAGACAATCAGACATAGCTAATGGAATAATTTCACTGTACATTTTTTTTGTGGTTGATACTAAACTACTAACCTAACTAGGGCTGGAACGACGCGTCGACGTAGTCGATTACGTCGATTACGTAATTACGTCGATTTGCCGGAAATGCGTCGATGCGTCGCATTGTTTACGTTTTCAAATGAAGGCGGCTTCAGCTCCGACCGGATAATACAAGTGTTATACCAAACAGCCAGAACGTGATCAAAAGTGTGGGAATACTTTAAGCAGAGACCAAATAAAACACATACTGTGTAAAACTGAAATGGCATACCACAGCAGCGCAACATCTGTGCATGATCATCTTAAAAGAAAACAACCTGGAGCTCTCCGACCTCAGAATGACGCGACGGCAGCGTAAGTATTTGAATTTTTACAGTAAGTTTTTATACAACAATAGAATCAATGCAGGCATATATGGTGCTTAATACAGCTGTGTTTACATCTTAGTTTAATACGAGTTGCGAGACGCCTGATAGACACGACATTGCATCGCGTCTGGGCAGTATGTTGAAACAGTAAATAAAGAGCGGGACAAGTTTAACTTTTTATATTAAGAAGTTATGAAATAATAAGTTACTGTGTTACACTGAGATAGGCATGTGCCCGCGTGCACTGAAAGCCAGCTGGCAGCGCGGAGTTCCCATAGCTTATTTTTTTGCTATGTGCGCAGATATTATAAAAGCTCGTCTGGTTAGGTATTCCTGACATGCGTTTATTTAAAGTAACAGCAGCGTAAACGCCGTTTATAAAATATTAGAAGATCATGCTAACTAAATTTGTATTTACCCGAGACTTAAGAAAAGTTAAATGTTAAAGTTGATGCTAAATGAGAATGCAGTAACGTTACTACTGATAGTAATAATATTAACAGTAATAATATAATGGTTACATTTTATAATAAGGGTTCATGAATCACAATGAACTTATTTTTACTTCAGTCTGAACTAATGCTGAGTAAATGCATGTACTAATCATAAACGAAGTGAAGAGTCATCATTAAGTACAACATGACATGTTTTTTAGTTAATGTATTAATAAACAATGATTTCATGTGAGTCATTTTGTAGTTAATGATGACTCTTCATTAGTTTATGATTAGCACTAGGGCTGGAACAATAAAGAGCAGGACATGTTTTTATATTAATAAGGAGTTATTATTCAGTTTGATTTATTTTTATTTTACTTCTTTAATATTAATATATTTTATTTGTTTAAGGTGAATAATGCCCCTTTTGCACTGTTTATGTTAGGCTGAATTAATGTTGGACTTGTTTTTATGTGATTTGTTATATTTTCCTTGGCACTGGCACTGTTTGTGTATTTGTTTAATTGAGAAAATGCTTCAATAAAATGTTGGCATTAATAGCAGATGTTACATTTATTATTTGTAAAAAAAAATCTTTATTTAGACTACTCGAATAATCGAAAAAATAATCGATAGACTAATCGGTTGAAAAAATAGTCGAAATTTGCAGCTCTAAACCTAACATCATCATAATCCTATTTCTGCATACCACAGCAAAATTATATTGAGGTACGTTTGTTCCCTCGGAAACCATTCTGGCAACACTCCAAGATATTTTTTACAAAATGTGCATGTACAGCTCCAATGTACTTTGGGAAAAGGGTGAAAAATCCAAACTTTTTGCCAAGCTAACATTTCAATAATACAAGTCAAATTACCAGTAAAACACACTAATAATGGTATCATAAATTGCACTTATTTGCAGTGGCGGCCAGTGACTTCTTTTTCAAAGGGTGCACGATGCGAAGTTCTTCACAACATGTATTTAGCCCATTGTGTGGCTCATCATTTTAAAATATGTGACCAGTCACGGAAAGTAGGGACACAAGTCGGATCTGGGCATTTTGAGTTATTCACAGATTCTGAAAGTGCAGTTTCTAAGCTTTCCAACGATGTGTATCACATGGAAATCTGATAAGATTTGGAGAAGTTGTGGCCATTTGAATATAGGAACTCAGAAATACTCAAACCGAGAAAATCGAGACGAAAGGGACTCTTCTTTTCAGCTGGGGGAGACAATAGGGCTCATTTACATCTCATTTAGCTAAGCCATGCCCCCTGTAAAACCCTTTTTGAGATGTTCTAGCATCATATGTAGTATTTTATGACCAAATGACAACCCGCAAAAATAAACATGACTCTTTTACCTTTGTGGGGATCACAAGTCGAATCCAGTCTGTTTCAGATTATCCAATGTCCCTATTTGTCCACAAATGCGTATAATCCGTGAAATATAGATTGTTTACATCAGATTTCGCATGAATGTCTGGTAATACAATATAATATATAATCTGAAGACTATTTAAATCGTAACATGTAAGGGTATATGAGCTTACACTCCGTTAAACACATGAACCCGCCTTCAAAGTTTGTATTTAAAATAGGGAAGTAGTATAATAGATCATCCAAACAGCGCCGTCGAAAACGTGACATCCTTTAGAGAGGTTACCAATGGCTCGCTCGTTCCTCCATCAGCCAATGACTTCATGGAAAATATTGATAGACAAAACATGTAGCCAATTATATGAAGAATACAACTATATCTGTGTAACTTCTGTGTGTTTGGACTCATGCTGCGCTGCAAGAACTGACATACAGATGACGTCAAAGTACCGCGAGAGCGAGTCGAAATTAAACTACTCCGTAAGATTTCTTGAAGAGCTCTCGCGGTACTTTGACGTCATACGACTGCGGCGCCGCATAAAGTCAGTGACGCGGCTGACGTACGATGCGGCTGACTGTTATTTGTTCCGCCCCAGCTTCTTTTATTTTTCTTTTGTTTTGTGCGCCCGAGCTTTACAGTCTGGGGAGACGCAGGCTATAAGTTTGAAAAAAAAAAAAAAAAAACTTAGCAAACATGTCTGAGGAACAGGGCAGCGCGTCACTACAGTCACGTGACTTCACGCTCGAGCCGGAAGAGAAGACAATGCTGAATAAAGTCGTAATTCTGCTATTTTTGGACCAAACTGTATTTTCGATGCATCAACACAATCTTCCTGACCCACTGATGTCACATGGACTACTTTGATGATGTTTTTATTAACTTTCTGGACATGGAAACCATACATAGATTTTCAATGAAGGGGAAAGCTCTCGGACTAAATCTAACGATAAAACATCTTAAACTGTGTTCCGAAGATGAACGGAGGTCTTCCGAGTTTAGAACGACATAAGGGTGAGTCATTAATTACATTATTTTCATTTTTGGGCGAACTATCCTTATTTAGTAGTCACGCTGTTCCCTTTGTGGGCGGAGGCGAAAACACAAGCTTATACAGTATGTAAATATACACACAGACAATGACGCCCCCCGCTGCACGCTAGAATCTCCGGAAAAACAAGCCTATTTTAACCGCAAAATGTACGCTTTTAAATATACAAAAACTGCTATCTCAAACATGGAGAGGCTTCTTCGTGATCTCAACTAACAGATTCTTCAATAAAACGAAAATCACAAATTTCGAAAAAAAACTTTGTTTCTCATTTTCTCGAAACTTGTGCTGCCGACTTGAGTCCCTGGTTTCCGTGACGGGTCACATATGTGTTCGGTGCGTCATGTGAACCATGTGCATCATGTTTCTTGTCAAAATAAGTACCTGCTGCACAAGCATCTAAAGGGTTTATGATAAAAGTGACGCAATTTATGATAAAACTTCTTTGAAGATATTTTGCATTTCACTGTGTATCAGTGTGTTCAAGTCTGGTAAACTCTGACCTGTAAATTCATATCACGTAAAAAAGAACATTAAAAAAATGGTACCTCAAGGTGTGACCTTTCACTCTATTGAAGAGCATAGATGGACAGCAGCAACGTCCGAAAAATATTTACATGCTCAAAGTCTAGTGTGACTATTCCTTAAGACCATCATATGTATGTTTGGGTTATGTTTGCATGTGAGGAGATGCTGGCCAAGATCTGAAGCACTAGGATGTGTGAGGGCTTGTCAGCACACTCGTTTATCACCTGGCTCACTCTAGTACACCAACAAGTACAGATCAATAGACAGATCCTCATATATCTCAGTTGCCATGGCATTTAGGACAGGTGACCCACTTCTCCCCAAATTCCCCTAGCACCCCTCTCTTCTGTCCAATCCATCACCTGTCACCAGAATCTGTCACCTGTCATCTGAAACTGACACTGTCATTTTAAATGAGGAAATGAACACCGAGCACCGTTCAAAGCAAGTGTGTGAGAAGGTAAACCTAAAATGAGTTGAGAGCATAATTATAGTATTCAAAGTGCTTACTGTAAGTATAATGCAGATGAAAGAGAATTAGTAGGTAAAAGACCTTGGTGCACCAAACCAAAGCTGCATTAACAACTTTAATGGATAAGATCCTGCATATTTTACTATAGTCTTAAATATAAGGTGTATTTTTATCTCTGCATTATTGGATTTTAAAGATGCAGTGTAAAGACAAAGAAAATGGGGCAGTTTCCAGGATGTAGTTTTGGATGAACTACAGCATGGGTTACCAAACTAAGGCCCGTGGGCCGAATGAGGCCCGCCACCCCCCTTTGACCAGCCCCCCCAGCCCCTCTGCCCCCCACTACTTGAACCGGCCCTATGAGGCAATTTTTTTTTTTTATTGTTTTTTGGAAAGTAATAACATGTTCGCATCCGGTATTCTGTTGATTTTTTTAAAGTTAAAAAATTATGTTTAGTTATAAATTAACTATATGCTCGTGATCAAGCGGTGACAGACAACACACGTGCAGATAACTGTCACAGAACTGGAAGTGTTCAGGACAGCAAAATAGCTAGCATTTAACGAAAAGTTGATAAGAGAGTTTTCAAAGAACAGTGGACCAACGATTATTTTTTTGTTCATTGTAAGGACCGTGCAGTTTGTATTATATGTAAAGAAAGTGTGGCAGTTTTCAAAGAATATAATCTGTGTCGTCATCACGAAACCCACCACAAAGAGTATGCTAACTAGCTAGGGTAAGCAAGAGAAGACAGGATTCGGAGGATGAAAGGCGTACTGGCCACACAAAAGAATGTATTCCTTCACCAAACTCAGGAAAACCAGGCTGCTGTCCGAACTAGCTAAAAGGTAGCTCACCTACTAGCTACCCATGGAAAGCCATTTACTGATGGGGACTTTGGCTGTGCCAAGCCAGTAATCTCTACTGCTGGTGATCATACAATTGTTCTGGGTCATACAATTTCATATAGCTGACCCGGCCCCCCATCACAGTCAGGAACGATAATGTGGCCCCCAGAGAAAAAAGTTTGGTGACCCCTGAACTACAGTGATGTTTCCGAGTCCTCCACTCATTTCAATAGAGGATATTATTTAAACAGCCGTTTATTTATCCATATCACACATTTAAGTGAAAATTTTATAAACTCACAGGATACACTGCCATCTCTAGGCTCATTGCATCACCGACCGCAAAATATTAATCATTTGTAAAAAAAAATTACATGTCCTCGAGTCAATGTCTGGTTATCTGGGATTTTGTAATGGACATAAAAAATTAGGATTGTGTGTTTTTGTTTGGCATTACGATGTGAGTGTATGTTAGTGTGATTGTTTTGTTATTTCCCTATGGCATTTAAGATCGGTTGGACCCAGAAGTGATGCATGACGTCAGACTTAGCAAGCCCATAGCTGTGAGGCTGTGTGTGCATCATTATGACCCAACAAGTCAGGAGAGTGAGAGTCAAAGCAGATTAAATATAAGCAGAAGTCAAACCATCATTAAATTTAATGAAGGGTCGAGTGCAAACAGATCACAGTAATGTTCCCAAACAGAGCCTGTCATGTAAATGCTGTTAGCAAAAAGTTTTTAATGAACCCTTTGAGAAGTCCTCCAAGCGATTATACCAAACAGTACTCACAGGAAAACTAACAGTTTCTGAACTGATATGACATCATGAATGAATCAATGGTAAGAGAGTTGGGCTTTAGGTTCGAGTCTCACTGGTGCCCTTGAGCAAGTCACCTTAAAGGGGCCATGGCATGAAAATCTGAATTTTTCCTTGTTTAAGTGCTATAATTGGGTCCCCAGTAGGGATGTAACGATACTTCGCAGTACGATACTTTGCGATACAAAAAAATGCCACAATGTTGCATCGTGCATGCTGGGGATATTTATACGATGACGTTCTTTTAATTTTATTTGTTGACCGGTCAACACGTGATTTACTTTGCGCCAACGTCACCTGTGCTTCACTGCAGTCACACAGACATCGCTTGAATCACCCGCAGCTTGAACTGAAGGTCAGCAACATGACTTCGGTAGAAACAGAAATTGATATAGATGATGCCCCGTCATCTTTTAACTCCAACGTCTGGCAGCATTTTGTTTTCACATCACTCGACGGGAATCTTAATTCATCTCACGGACGCGCGCACGCACAAACACACATGTCCAGACACTAGGGGTGGCACGGTTCATGAAAAAAATCCGAACCATTCGGTTCGCTTGTCTCGGTTCGGAGCGCGTGTGTGTCGCACAGTTCAACGGTTCATGGCATGCGCAATGTAGCCTCATGCCCTGTATGTGACCTCAGATAGCGTGTTTCCCTTTCGCGCGAAAGAAGAGGTTACTGGTTTGGAGAATAAGTAACTGCAGGTTATGTTACGTGTAGAAATGGCAAGTGGGAGAGAAAAGGAAGTCTGCCCGCAGTTGGAGGATGCGCCAGCGGCGTATAAGTTTGGTGTGTGAAAACATTTTTATTTCATGTTACCTATGATGACAGCGGAAATAAAACTTAGATAGAACTGCAGTCTATGGGTTGAATGTGTTCGGACAGCCCCAGGAGATCGCCTTCTCTCCGACCATTTATCAATTCTGAGGTACTGAACACATTTCATGTCTTTTCGTATTCAGCGCTATTTTTAGCCTTTCATTGATAAAACGAAAGCGGCTGATTTCCGCGTAGTTTCATTTTGCTAGCGTGTGAAAGTTGCGCAATCTTATTTCATAAATTGCCCCTCAAAGTAATCACGACAGAAGTAGTCAAAAGTGGACAAAAGAGACGATGTAAATATTACAAGTGTAAACGTTATGTTTCTCTCTCGTCCACATATTCTCTCTGCAGTATTAAAGCAGCCTCTCAATGATAAATCTAAGAGCTACACTGAAGTTGGCATTTTAATAAATGCAAGTTATCTTTGTGTGCTAAAAATGCACACAAAGTTCATGTAGATGGCAATACACATTCTCTTTTTTGCCAAATTAATGAAAAGCATGTTGAAATCATCAATGTCTTCCCTCTTGCTGTATCAAAATCTCATCTGGCTTTCCTCAGAGATGGTCTTAATAATGTGCTTAAAGTCAAATTCAGTTTGTGCATGATTACATGATATAACTTTTTTAATACTGTATCCTAAATTATGGATAATTAGTACATTAATAAGATAATACATTTCTGGAGTGTTAAAAATTAAAATTAAAAATAACAACAAGAACCGTACTGAACCGAGAACCGTGATACGAACCGAGCCGAGGGTTTTGTGAACCGTGCCACCCCTACCAGACACGCGCTTCTGTTCTGTTCAATTTATGCTGGTGAATTCGCACTGTTTTCTCAGTGTAATGGCACTTTTCCATTGCATAGTACCCCACGGGTCAGGTATTGTCAGCTCACCTTGGGTTGGTTAGCTTTTCCATTGAGTTTATTACCACTTCAGAGAGGGCGTAGCCTATCGTTATATTTGCACTGCCTACTGCTGTGACATCATACAAAAAGTGTAAGCGAGCATCATTGTAACGCAGTGTTTTCCATATATTCATCTATTTGTCAGTCTGCCACAAAATCAAAATCGACCACCACAGATTGATGTTTGCACATCGCTTTTATCACTACCTCTGTCTCACATGACAGTTTCTGTACAAACACCCATGGCATCAGTCGACGCGCTCCGCTTACTTTCAAAAATGCCGTACATACAAGTGGATGTGCGCGTTGCGGATGTGCTGCCACAAACTGGAAAGCACTGTTACGGCGCCAAAAGGAAGTTTGGGAATTTATACAACAAAGCACAGATGATAACAGGTTTGCTCGAGATGGTAAAGCTTATTTTGCATTATAACGATGGCATTGGTAGTGACAATTCTCTCAGACCAATAAGTGATCTGCAGTGTTTTCACCTCATGTTTTAGTATCAGCTCAGCTCACTTGGAACCCCAACCAAGGTGGTACTAAAAAAAGGATACTACATACTGTACCAAGTGGAAAAGCCCCCAAAAGTAAGCTCACTCGACCCAAACCGTGGGCTACTATGCAATGGAAAAGCACCATAATAACATCATATCTGTATACCTTTATTTAAAGTTTGGCAGCAAAATTAAACAGGGCATGGTAAATGTCTCATGATTAATGAGAAAACATTTATAACAAGACAAGTTTGACAAGTTTAAAATTGCATTTTAAACACAGTGTCTATCAAACGACTAATCTTCTTGAACATTCTCATTCTCTTAACATGTGATTACAGCAGCTTTGCAACAAAACAAGCACAGTAGCGTAATAGCAAACAGTTGAGAAAGAGCTGAGATTGCACTCTGTATGTTCAGCCCTAAGGGGAAGTACTGGAACAATCTGATCTTTCATTTACTCTAATTATACGTCTAGTCTTTATAATGTACGCTTAAACCACTGAGTCTAATAAAAGACGAAATGAAAATCAAATCCCATTCAGCAGGAAATTTCTCAGTCCTTCACTGTTGTTTGCAGAGAATTCTTTCACAGCCGGATGGTTTCTTTAAGAATTCAGAAAAATTACGTTCAGTTTCTCTTTTGTGAGTAAAACCTAATCAAAATCCTACGTTTAATAATATGCTTTCTTCATTATAGATCAGGGGTTTTCAAACTTTTTGTGTGTGTGGACCACTATTTGTAATCAAGAATTTTCGCGGACCACCTCATAATACTTATTATAAAATATGTCTACACAAAGTCCTGAATTAATCTGCACATCTAAATAGTCTTAATAGCACTAAAACTATAACTGGTCATCACATCAGTACAACAGGTTTCTTAACCTTATATCATAATTATTTATATACATATTCTTAGTGTTGGGAAAGTTAACTTTCTACATGAACTAGTTTAGTTCACAGTTCACAAATTTTAAAATGAACTAATTTATAGTTATTTTTTCCCATATTATTTTTTTTTAAATGATTGCCATTATAGCCCATATAGAACCACCACAGACAGCAATTATTTGATCAGTTTTAACACTGAAGCTAAATGCGTCAGATTTCATCTTCATGTCCAACTTTAAATCCTTATCCAACCAGGGTTTACATTAGCATTGACTGTCTTTTAATTTTTGTATTTGCTTACACATACCTTGAAAGGCTAGCTGGGTGGGGGTCGCACCCCGGGCGAGAAGCATTGCGAGGCATTGCGTGTATGACAACTCGCAGGTATTGCACACCACACGTGCACGTTAAATAGCGTGAGCTTAGTCAAAGTCTAATTCAAGATCCGGAATATGCGTTGGCAGCCTATGTTAATCGTTAATGATTTAAGACAAATATGATGTTATTTAATGTTAAACTATTTGAGTTGCGCGGCAGGAATTTCAGAAGCGTCTGTGTTGTTGTCATGACGCATGCAGCGTGACTGGTGAACGCCGAGTGGTGGCGGTGTTGCCAGATTGGGTGTTTTTTCCGCTACACATTAAGGCCTGTTTACAGTGTGTTTTAGTCGGGTTTTCGCCTGGAAGAATATACAAATCTGGCACCCTATTGAACGACGTTAAACTGAGAGAGCGTGCCGTTCACAGGCACCAGAATGAATGAGTTCACAGTAACGTTTATTAGGCAGCAATTCAACGTTCGCCCAAAATATGAACATTTTTAAAATATTAAAATATACATATTTTTATTTTGCCTTTTCACGGACCACCTGCAGTACCCTCACGGACCACTAGTGGTCCGCGGACCACAGTTTGGGAATGGCCGTTATAGATCACTGGGGTGTAAAGACTTGAGTTATTTTTAGATTTTTTTATTTTTTTCTGTAACAGACAAAGAGCAATAAAGGGATAAGGAATATTTCTCATACATTTTTTGTGCACTGTCCTTTTCCTGAACGAGCCAAAAGTAGTTTATCTGTCTGTCAAACAAACTCAACAAACGGTATAATCTAATCATTTCCCTCATTGATTTTAATCTTTGACTTGGCCTTTCTCAGTCAATATTAAAGATATCAAGGTTATTTTTCACAGAATAATGACTTTAGCTGGGTTTTTACATGCAGGGTCACATTTATTGCCATGTATTCTTATTAACAATAAACAATTACTTATTTTTTTAAAAGCGGGCCAGGATGCGGGTCAGGTACAGTATATCCATATTGGAGGTTGATCACCATTTTTGAAAAAAAGAAGTGGAGACCTCTTGTTGCTCAATAATTATAAAAATGTGTCTTAAAGGCCACATATTGTGCAAAATCCACTTTTCAAGGTGTTTGGACATAATGGGCCCTATCTTGCACCCAGCGCAATTGACTTTGTCAGTGACGCATGTATCATTCGTATTTTGCACCGGCGCACAGCGGGTTTTCCCTTCCACAGACGCACGTCGGCAAACTAGGGAATGAACTTGCGCTCCCTGGGCGGTTCAGCGCAAAAAAGGAGGCGTGTTCTGGCGCAAACCATCCCTGATGATATTTTTCAGTTTCAAAAAACAATTGGGCCACTGACCAGAAAAAAACTTCAGTGGCGCGTTGCGCGTTGTTCATTATGCTATTTTAAGGGTGCATGCTTGACCATAATGTATAGCGTGCACAACGCGCACATACTTTGCTTATCTAATCTACACAGATGCAACAGTTATTTTTGCAAATCATAAATTGTTACAATAAAAAATATTCACACATAAGATAAAGGAAATCATTCTGGTGAGCATTGTGGTGATAGTTTTTATTTATTTTGTGTGGCTGCGTTAAAAACTTATCATGCAAATAACGATTAAAATATTTTCATAAGTTTGTTGTGTGGCTGTATTACGTTTATTTTATGTAAATAATAATTAAAATGTTTTCATAAGAAACCTTAATGTATGTGAACTTGATTTGTAAGTGTACTTTGGGGTTGGACTGCTTGCGTTTCTTGGCTTTCAGCGGTCAGGTCCTGTGTAGAGGCAGATCCACCTCCAGTTACACGGTGTGGCCGATTTATTATGCTGGCAAGCTTGGGATTCCCCCGTCTCCTGACATCATTGTAGCGATTGCGGCACAACGTCCTGGGGATGCCAGCTGATGAGACAATTGCGGCTATTTCCTCCCACGCCTCTTTAACCGACGCTGATTTGGGCGGGTTTCTCCCATCCCAATATAAAACAACTTCTCTGTCTTTGACTGCTCTTACAAAAACGTCGGTCTCCTCGGCTGTGAACCGCTCCTGGCGTGCGCCTGGTAAATCCGTCATAATAATAGCAACCCGCCATGGAACTTGCGCACTTGTGTTTAAAGGGAATGTTGGATGACGTTCTGATTGGTTTATTTGACGTTACGCCCAAACCACACCTATGAATAATGAACCTACTTCAGACTAACCCCTTATTGATTTGCGCCTGGCGCAAGAGTTATTTCTCACGCCAGGAAAATAGCAACAGCGCCCAAGATCCGCCCACAAAGTCACTTGCGCTTTGCACTTGCGTTTCAGATCGTTAAAATAGGGCCCAATGTGTGTTGTCAGTGTGTGAACACAACTACCATATGATGAAAAAAATCCACACGCTCCTTTTTTTAATCCCCATTAAACCAAAGCAGTCTCATTAGACATGCCATTTTGATTCTCTTATCAATGTGAGGTCACATTGATAAAGCCCCGCCCACTTACAGTCGTGCATTACTATAGTTTCCACACTCAGCGAGTTGTACTCTGTCCACTAGATACTATTGTCTCAGATGGTATTAATCAGATCTATTTGAACTGAAAACTTTCACTGTCTGTTTGAAAGGAAGTGAGAAGCTATTACTCATTTGCATTTAAAGGTACAAAGATTAAAAACAGTATGTTTTTTGCTCCCACCCAAATAGGGGCATTTTGGACATGCTATAATAAATGATTTGTTGGGTATTTTGAGATAAAACTTCACAGACAAATTCTGGGCACACCTAAGACTAAAATTACATCTTGTAAAAAGGCCATAATAGGTGCCCTTTAAGAGTAACACTATACAGTGCATTCATAAGGGTAGGGACAGAAGAGAGTAACCAATGCCGGTGACTACACTTCCCAGATGGCAATTTTGTTCCGGCCCAGCTCCGGCCCACACAACCAGTTTTCCTTGGCCCACATACAACAAAGAATGATGGCCCTACAGTGGCCCAGTTCTGGATTACAGACAATAGCCCATAACTGGCCCAGAATTGGGCCAGAACAGGCCCTACAAACAAGCCTACGATGGCCCTTTTTCTGGGCATAGCCTTAGGGCACTATGCAGGTTTGCTCACAGGCGAAACGTTGGCCACTTAGAGCTGGCCCTGCATCCCTAGGAAGCCCTTATACAGCAAAACCCCCAGAGTTAAATGAACCCTGCTGGATGTATATATTGTACAAATCTTACAGAGTGTTTAAAAGTAACACTGAAGCAGAATTAAAAGCTCTGTTATACTATTTCTCACCATCTCTTTCTGAAACCTAAAATTGCATTTAACATCTTTTCTTGTAGAGTCTGGATTTTGTTTCATTTGAAGTCACCATTGTTGTGATTGGTTTTTGTTTTAGTTGGACTCTTGACCCTTGCATTTTTGAGTGCTACCTTTCCCTTGGTTGCGTTAACTTTGTGTTTATACTGTGAAACACAATTGTTTTGTTACTGTAATAGTGCAATTCTGTGGTGGTTGGTACATAATGGTAAAGATCATCATCTAATTAATTTACTAATTACAAGTTTCTTAACTGTCAATCATGTATGTGAGATCCAGCACTTTTTAGCAGTTTGCCATTAATGAATTTTAGAAACAAAAATTAACTGCTTTATATTTGGGAAGTAGAAACATCAAGAATCAGGGTATAAATCTCAACCATGGTGACAAAGAACATAGTAGAAAGTTCATTATTTATACATGCTGCAGTGCATGATGGGAGTTCTGGATGAGATTTTTAATTTGTTGATACCCAGCATGCATTGCAGCATGAAGTTTTTCATTTTATTGTCACCATCATTGTGATTCATACTCTGATTCTTGATATTTGTGTGTCTACATTACACCCCGGTTAATTTTAAGTGTCAGTGTTTCAAAATTCTTCAGAATAACAACCTGAGAGAGCTGGATCTCATACTGTAGTATCACATCATTGTCAGTGAAAGATGCTTCTGATAAGTGTTCAAACATTAAATTAATACATATGTTTTCTAGTTGATGATGTTTAGACTTTATTAACAGTGCTAACCACCATCAAAGAATTGCTCTATTGTTTTTTCCCTGCTGTAAACAACATGTCTTAAAAACACAGAGTTAAAGCAGTCAAAAAACTAAATAAGGTAAGAGTCAAGAGTCAAGTTTAACTAAAACAAACACTGATCACAATAATGGTGACTTCAAATTAAACAAAATCTAAACCTAAAGTAAGAAAATGAGTCTACAAGTAAGATGTAAAATGCAATTTCTGGGGGTTGTGCTGCATGAGGGCTTCCTGGGGGCTAAGTGAGGGCTGCCAATGCAAGGGCCATCGTAGGCTTGTTTGTAGGGCCTGTTCTGGCCCAGTTATGGGCTATTGTCTGTAATCCAGAACTGGGCCACTGTAGGGCCGTCATTCTTCGTTGTATCTGGGCCGAGAAAAACTGGTTGTGTGGGCCGGAGCTGGGCCGGAACAAAATTGCTATCTGGGTTTAAACTAACTACTAAAGTTAGCCATTTTATCAATGTTACCGTACCTGGCGGCTTCAGCGGGACAGAGTCTCTTTCAACAGTGCAAACTCCTCATTTGGGTGCTGCAGACACTGATGATTATATGATCTGGTGCAGTTGTTGGAGGCGGAGCCTACGAAAGAATCGCAAGTTTATAACAAAATAAAGAAAAGAGAAAGCTACCACAAAAGCAGATTGGATGTTTTAAGCAGCAAAACAAGTGTTTATACGCTAATATAGATCCTTAGAAGGCGTTATACACAAATAGTGCTGTGAAAAAGGCGTGTACTGTACGTGCCCATGGCCCCGACTACACCACTGGACAGCTGTAAGAATGACTATTCATGCATACATTTCTCAAAAAAATGGTCCCAATCTGCTACTGGGGACCCTTTAAAAAAGGTCCTAAACTAAAGACTTCATATTCTTATTTTCATTTTTACTTCTCTTCCCAAGGACTGTTAAATCTAATCAACAATTTGACATTATAAAACTGCATTGCAGAGATTTCTGGTCTTTTGAATAATTCTCCAATGCAAGAATGTCTGCGGCAGTTTTAGTCTTAGCCTTTTCCTCCAGCTTGGCCGTATATGCCAGCGGGTCTGATTTATAGCCGGCCAGAAGCAGATCCCGCTCCAAGGACAAATCAAGAGACAGCTTCAGATGTCAGGCTATGAAGCAGCTGCTGACTGGGTTTTTATTCAGCAATTGCCACCACCCCCACTTAATTTACTGTAGTTTATTTAAAGCACAATGAGAGATGATCAAAAATTGTGGGGCGAATGGACATATGGATATTTGATGGCACATGGCTCATTTTGATATTGGCAATGACACAAGGAGAAATCAAACAGTACTCCAACTTGAATTTCAAGCATAAATGTCATTTGCTGCTGGTCTAGGTTAAAAGTAAAATATATACAGATACACATGTATTAAGTTAGATTAGTCAAAAGTATGTATTTTGTATTTCATGTTTACAGTTTATTTCATATTTCAATCTAATATTCAAATTGTCTTATGTTTTTAAACATAACAAATGCACAAGCTTTAGTAAATGTATTTGTAGAAAATGCATGGTGCTAATAGCTTAGCGAGTTAAAATCTGGGCTAAAGCATGTTGGTAATTCATGAAATTTTGTACACTGTTCTTGTTTTTTTTATAAATTACTTTGGATGTCACTGTTGGAAAAATGAAAACTAATTAAAAGGAAAATCTATCCATTCATTAAATATTTGAATGTCTAAAAAATACCTTATTTAAAGTTTATATTCATGTAAAAAAAATACACTCTTATAAATTCACGATACCATAGCAGGGTTCCCCAAATCTTACCCTGGAGGGCCGGAGCACTACAGAGTTTAGGTCCAACCCTCATCAAACTTACCCACCTGTGATTTTCTAGTGATCATGAAGACCTTGATTAGCTTGCTCAGGTGTGTTTGATCAGTGTTGGAGCTAAACTCTGCAATGCTCCGGCCCTCCAGGGTAAGATTTGGGGAACCCTGGCATAGGGAAACCATTTTTGTCTAAATAGTTCCATAAAGAACCTTCAACATCTGAAGATCCATTCGGTTTCACAAAAAGCTGTTTGTGGTGACATAAAGTTCATTTGATTATATAAAGGTTTCAAAGCAATTATTTAACCTTTGACTGAAAGGAACCAATAACGGCGTTCTTATATGGCATCACTGTAAAGAACCTTTCAAGCACCTTTATTTTTGAGAAAGCAGTGCTGCACATTAAAGCCAAAATATGTAAATTTTCACCACTAGAGGTCACTATTACACAATAACAATAATAAAGGCGGAGCTTAAAGGGACACTCTACCTTTTTTAAAAATATGCTCATTTTCCAGCTCTCCGATACAGGTTACTTGCACCCAACCACCGGGTCGCGACCCAAAAGCAGAGGACTTGGCAACGCTACGTTGAGTTCACACTTTATCTCCGAATAAAAGTCAAAACTGAGTTAGATAAAGTTGTTGTCAAAAAGTTTTCAGATATAGGTAATGAAAACACACTTTTCAAAAGGCATAACGCTATTTTATTACTTTAAGTAGCCTAATGTTTTAAAAGTATACATAAACGCTGCAGAATTTAGTACATCGCGTGACCCCATTAACGCTACCTTCATAATGGGTGATGCTAGTGCCTTAGCTATTGCGTGTTTCTGTGACGAGAATCATGTGATATAAGAGGTAAATATAATACGTGAACTTGGAGCACAAATGTTCTGCGCATGTGCACAAGGTATTTTGGCATCCGATTTAGAAAATACTATGTTTCACATGTTTACATACGTACTTTTCTCCTGCTGATCGGATCACAGATTGGGGTATACCACCCCCTTCAATACGATCCAAATTTGCATCCGATAGTCCTCAATCGTATTGATTAAGGTGTTTGCATGAAGACTTTTCAATACGATTGAGCCATCAATACGAATACAAACGGATTATTTGGTTGCATTTAAACGTACCTATTTTGTACTAAGATTGACCGAAAATTAAAAGTTGCAATTTTCTATACTGATATGGCTAGGAACTATACTCTCATTATGGCATAATAATCAAGGACTTTTCTGCCGTAACGTGGCTGCAGCAGCTGGCGCAGTGATATTACGCAATGTCCAAAAACAGTCCCCAGCTATTGAAAGTTATCAAGGGGACTATTTTCGGGCACTGTGTAATATCATTGCGCCTGCTGCAACCATGTTACGGCAGCAACGTCATTGATTGTCTTTTCTGCATGTTGCTTATAAAAATATCAGTGGTGTTGTCTTGTTTAAATGAATAAATAACTCATCAAGTGTCCCAATGTGAGGCAGTGTCGTTACTAGTGCCCGAGCGCCTGTACACAATATACTGATTCACAACCAAGGGATCTAGGGAACTGATGGGGACACATGGATAGACAAGCCATTCACACCCAGTGTGCCACTTGGTATTAAAACTTCTGCTTTGATTTTCTTGGTTTCCTTGATTGTTTGGGGCAACTTTCCTTTTGAGGCTGGGGTAATTTTCACCACATTATTATGTTCAAGTCTAGTGATCGACCGATACCGATACCAAATATTTAGCTGCTTATGTGTCCGATAACTGATATGCTGAACCGATGTATTGTTATAATACTGTTTTTGGCACAATTACTACAACACTACTGAACTGAACAAACCCTTATTATAATAATAACAATCACTCCCTCTTTGCATACGAAGTAATAAATAGAGGGGTCTGAAAGAGTGAAGAATAATATTACTTTAATGAATAATATTACTGAAATAATACATTGTCAGGAAAGTAACAAACAAAACAGTTTATATATCATTGCGTTTCATAACTGGTATTTTATGTCAGAATAATTAATATTATGTTGTTATAGTTTATGAAATGGCTGTTGACAAAGCGCTGTTTATCTATGCATTTACTCACGCATTAACTGTATCAAACTGCCATAGAAATAAAAAATAATTAATTATCCAGACATTTATTTAGATGTTTTTAACGAAAGAATGTTTATCTAGTAAATGTTAATATACTTTAGGGTAAATCCTGTAAAATGTTAGATAAATGTGGTGGCTGTGCTTCTGCCTTCAACCCGGTGGGTGAACATGAACATGTTTTACGAGGCTACTGATGAGCATTAATAACAGAAAAACAAAATTAATTCAGCGTTTTTATTTCCCACAAGCACTTATTTATGGCTGCTCATATAAAGCTATGTCTTATTGGGACAGTATTTCATCAGTCTACGTGACTCTACATGAGTTCGTCTCTATTTCTTAGCCAAGCTGCATAAAATATCAGGCATTTTAACACATCTCATCTGTACATTAATGGCTGTTATGTTAAAGTTGATGTATTAAACTAAAGTAAGTATACTCAATGCCCTTTTGCGTCACCACGCTGTCATATTTGCTGTGCACGCTGTTGTTGTTGTTGCCTCCTCTCCTCAGAGACGATGTGATGAAATGGCAGTCCAGCATGCAATTCTCAAAATGGCCACAGATGGTGCCGTTATCCATAATTCGATTTTACAAAACCGATACCGATAACAGGAAAATGCTTAAATATCGGATAAAATACAGTGAAACAGATATATCGGTTGGTCTCCATCCGAGTCTCGAATCTAGCACACCATTGTTTGTTGTGTGGTGACGTGTGTGTGTAAGCCAGAGATGCGCAGATGCTGCTCAATAATGCTGTATTTAGTATACAATGATGACGATTTGAGTATTTGTGCTAAAACTCTACAGATTTGGCTTGGATGAGCTTTACAAAGAAATTAACGATCATTTATCAAAAGTAACCCGCCAAATCGGTGCAAACAATTTTGCTACTTAGGTTTAAGTGCAGAAAATAATCTTAAAATATTACATTAAATAAAAACAAAAATGTTTTTCCGTAAATTGTTGCTGCTACAAGGACTGAAATTTTTACGCTTGCTAAGTATTTTTTTTTTTAATATTTTATTTTCAAAAATCTTACATATTGTGGCTTTAAATTGGCACAACATGTCATGAGAAAGTCACTTTACTTTATCATTAAATAATTTCATAAAATCATAAACAAGCAAAAAATAAAGCAAACCCAATTTTCTGTTTAGTTTCATAATAGCTATAAACAAAACCAACCAACCGAAATGCTGTCATGACCTGCTGCCATATGCTTCTGGACTCAAGTCAGTAGAAAAACCAACTTCATTAATCTTTGTTTACTTGGTGCAAATGTCAGTGCAATAAAGCGTGCACATATCTAACTCAGCAGCAGGTACTAAACTTCTGTCTTCACATAGCTCAAGCAATACTGATGACTCAGATGCTGTGTGCTCTGTTCACCCCTAAACACATTATCATTTGCTTTTGATACTGTATGTAAAAAAGTCAGCAATAAACAGAAACAGCCACAGTTACATCCCTGAGACAGCTTGTTGAACTGATCTGTGATGTCACATAAATGCTATGGGGAGATATAGTAAGGTGAACGTCCTTCTTCATTATTAAAATAAATCTTTCCTCCACAGCCGTGAAATGGAGAGGCAGAAGCTCTGATGATTTTTGAATGAATCCCTACCCCTGATGTATCCACTTTTAAATAACGGCATGAATATTTTGGTGAAAGCGGCCTCTAACTTTGCACTTGAAACCAAGGCGAGCCTGCGATTTTTAAGTCGGCGCTATTCAATAATTCAAATATAATTTCTGTAACAATATTTTTCCATTTAGCCACGTGGCGAGGGCAGAGGTTCACCCCCATTCTCTTCAAAAAGCACTCATCTCTGCTGTGAATATGGAGAAAATATATGTACAGTATGTCCAAATCTGGGACAGTTGAACCTAAAGTTCTGTATTTTAGTTAATTAATTGAATATTGAGTATACACTCACCTAAAGGATTATTAGGAACACCGGTTCAATTTCGCATTAATGCAATGGTGTAATGATGTGGGGGATGTTTTCTTGGCAAACTTTAGGCCCCTTAGGGCCAATTGGGCATCATTTAAATGCCACAGCCTACCTGAGCATGACCATCCCCGTATGACCACCATGTACCCATCCTCTGATGGCTACTTCCAGCAGAGTAATGCACCATGTCACAAAGCTCGAATCATTTCAAATTGGTTTCTTGAACATGACAATGAGTTCACTGTACCCACAGTCACCAGATCTCAGCCCCAATAGAGCATCTTTTGGATGTGCTGGAACGGGAGCTTCGTGCCCTGGATGGGCATCCCACATATGTCCATCAACTGCAAGATGCTATCCTATCAATATGGGCCAACATTTCTAAAGAATGCTTTCAGCACTTTGTTGAATCAATTTCCACATAGAATTAAGGCAGTTCTGAAGGTGAAAGGGGGTCAAACACAGTATTAGTATGGTGTTCCTAATAATCCTTTAGGTGAGGTTAAGACATGTGAGATTATATATTGCAAATTACCATTAGATGCCCAAAATCCATTGCTTAATATGACTTAAATTATGCAATTTTACCAAAACTCTACATCCTTTCCAAATTGTCCTGAGAAAAGCTCTGCATGGGATCTATCAACCCCAGAAAGACAACTCGCAGTGAGGTTTAAAAAACCTTCAGACCGTGCAGTTTACCATAGCTTGACTGAGAGAAACACTCCCTGAAGGAAAACATCTGCCACGAGGACACTGCTGAAGAGTTTGTCATGTAAATCCAGGACAACAAACAGCTGAACAGCCCCAAACACGTACGTCAGGCACCCTCGGCAGATACATCATCACTGGCCTAGAAATCACATCTCCACTAAAACAGCATCTGTGTATGTGTCATGTCAACTAGGAACAGACATCATATGCTTTCCCCTGTGGAAAACATGACTTCTGTGCCAAAAACCAAACGGCTCTGCATGAGACATCTGACTAATGTCATCCCCATCCGTCTCTATCATCAAATAAACACGAGACTTTCAACCAAATCAACTAGTGGAGCATTGCATTGTATATGATTTCTTGTTTTCATTATTAGGCTTACTGTATATTTATCTGTAGTAGTGCATTTTATCTAAATCTGCTTTGCAACAATGCAAACTGTGAAATAGTTAATAGAAATTAACTTGAATAGATGTTATTATATGTGTGTGCACCCTTTGTAGTGTGTATTTCATTGCATGTGTGCGTAAGTGTGTCTGCAAGCTTTTGTTATAATTTTACTCAGCAACAGTTAAACAAACAGCATGGACCAATATCCAAACCCTAACACACATCATGAATTTATTGAAACATCACTTTAACACTTCTATCAGACTGCATCATCCAGATTGAACTATATTAATACGATTGCATGTCTATTCATACAGCAAAATTCAATTACCTTCAAAATCTGTTTCTCCTCCTCCCAGATGTTTGAAAAGCAGGGTGCAGCGTGTTATTCCAAATAACTGTCCTCGGTTTCCTATCGGTTCACGTGAAAGGCTTTGCTTCGTTAGCAGAAACGCTGTTATGATGTGAAGGGATGGCTGTCACATCATCGTCATCATGTGTATCGGCTTCAGTATCCTCAGCTTTCAGACACAATGAAACACATCCCAGCTCACAGATGAATGAAATGTGGGCTTTGACGAGAGCTATTGGTCCCTCGGGAGGATGCAACAGCCCGTGCACGCGCACATCCACTCAGAAATGAACCCGCACCTCCACACACGTTAAAGTCGCAATGAAATTGAAATGAAAAACTATATATGTATTTTTAATATTGTGGTATTATTAACAAATGACTTATCTGTGAGCTTCATTATTTTTTTAAAATTCGTGTGTGCTCATAATCTTTAATCAAAAATGCAAATCTCCTCCCCTCCTCAAAACGATCTCTCTTCACTTCCGGTCAAAAGTATGGCAGGTGGGCGGGGTCCGGGAGAAGATCGCAGTGATTAGCAATTAGCAACACGACCCAACTTCAAACGATCCAATCAGATCTCGATGGACAAATTCAAATCCAGCCCTGCCTTATTTCATCTCAAAAGCCGTTTCATTCGGATATACGTCACCACGGGGAAAATAAGGCAATCGCTACTTCCGTTTCATGGCGACTTTAACTGAAGGCAAGCGCGTATGAGCTTTCGTCACGTGATTCGCATGACCTACGTCTACTGACAGCCTTCACGTGAGTCGCGACTCCGAGCTTTAATTAAAGTTTATATAGAGATCAGGTAAAAAAGTGTATGTATTTTTATGACTTATAGTGCATCCAAGCTATTGTTTTCTGTGAATTAAACACATGACCTTTAGGCTGCTGCTAACACAAAGCTATTGAACCATTTAATTAAGCGGTAACAATTTACAGTTGTATTAGTAAAAAAAGACAGTTTTTCTGCATGTATTAATTATTTTTAATGTTAGTTAATGTCAGCATTAGTAAATGGTACTTTTATTGATGTTAACAGATACAGCGCGAATTTATAAATTTATGAGCCTAATAAATGCTAAAACATTAATAAGTGTTTTATTGTTCATTGTTAGGTCATGTTAGTTGATGCATTAACTAATTTAACAAATACAACTTTATTGTAAATGTTATCAATTAGCTTACTAATTACGGCATAATGTTAAAACGTCAGTAATTGAGTTATTTAAAAGCACAAGTGTAATAAACTGCATGCTGCAATAAATAACAAAACAACAACAACAACAAAACTAAGGAAAATTAACAATAGTTGTATAAGGCTATAGTAAAAATGTAGTAAGCATGTTTTTGCAGATTAATTACAATTTGTATTACCATAGACATTTACTCTAAATGTCATGATTAAACAATGATTACTGTAGCGAGTCAATGGCAAAATTGATGTTTAACCACAAATATGCATGATTGCATTAAAGTGATAGTTCACCCCAAAATGAAAATGATCTCCTTATTTACTTACTCTCATGTTGTTACAACCCTGTATAAATTTACTTTAATTTTTTTAATGAACCAAAAAATAGATATTTTGAAGAAAGTGAGAAAATAATGACAGAATCTCTTTAAATACTTAATCAGATATAATGTTGGCATCACATTGAAATGAATAATATACACATGCTGTATAATAAGTTTCTTTTCTGAAAGATCTTAGCAAGGCCTCATTTTTGTGCATCAACGCTCTCACAAGAAGCTAAATATTTACTATAAAAAAAAAAACTAACAATATACTTTTCTGCTTACAGTTAACGCAATACGCACAACTGCATATCTGTTATTTATAAAGGATTTACTATTTATCTTCCATTTAAAATATCTCTATAAAATATAGAAGTTAAACATGTTCATGCTGCACATGTTTCAGGGAACAAGTGAAACTATTAAGATGCCATGTCACAAGACTTTTTTCAGATGTCAAATAAATCTTTGGTGTCCCCAGAGTACGCATGTGAAGCTCTCGATAAAAAAAAACAAACATATAATTTATTATAGCATGTTAAAATTGCCACCTTGTAAGTGTGTCATTTTGTGTATGTCCTTTAAAATGCAAATGAGCTGATCTCTGCACTAAATGGCAATGCCGTTGTTGGATAGTGCAGATTAAGGGGCCATATTATCCCATATTATAGACATCACATGGGGAGCCAAATTTTAATTACTTATTTTTTCACATGCTTGCCAAAACTAAGTTACTGGGTTAATCTTTTTCACATTTTCTAGGTTGATAGAAATACTGGGGACCAATTATTGCACTTAAACATGAAAAAAGTAAGATTTTCATGATATGTCCCCTTTAAAACTGCATATTAAACTCTAAATATAAAATTGAATACAAAAAAGTTGTATTATACAAATAATGGGAGAATAGTGAGGTTGGCACACTTAAACGAAGCATATGCATACATTCTAAAAAGGAAATGCTGGATTATTTTCAACCCAGGATTGGGTCAAAAAGGGACTGACCCAACCCGCAGGGTTAAATTAACCCAGGAAATATTTATATTCGACCTAACAATGGGTTAAAACAAACCAGAGCTTCCTGAACTCATCTGTGTCAATGTCTTAATGTAGTGAAAATGCATTGGTGCCAACCTACCACGTTTGTTATCTGACATAAGCCTAATTAAATGTTACACATGACATGGGCATGCCACCCCTCCTATCCAGACTGCCATTACAAAGACAGAATGATTATATTAAAATGCTATCTTAACAAGCATGAGACTTTTTTGTTTTTTATAATTTTCCAGTTGACTAAAATCTTTAATGAGAATCAGTAAAATAATCTTTTGTTGATTATTCAAATTGGAGTTTATGGAGCATTTCTCATATCAAAGATAATTAAGAACAAAATAAGGCTTTATACAAAACAGTAATTCATAATTGGTGATTCCTACAAAATGAAATTAATTACCAATGTTGCTGTTATTAAATGAATTGAATTAGTGGGACTGAATCTAGCATTACATTATATGCACTGATATCTCACTTTGGAAAGGCCAGACATAATTAACCTGTCTAACTGAAGCACTTGTTTCATTCCCCGCGCTATGTGCCTATGAGGCATATCTCACGCTGTTCTAGTATTAAACACGATCCATCACAAAGAGCATTCAGGAAAGCCGAGTGTACTCCCCATAGACAAGGTAACCGACTTCAATATCCATCTACATCTACCTTATTTACCCATCTATATCTAAGGTACAGAACACCTCCTCCCAACAGCTTGTCATTAAGACACCCTGCAGGAAGTGAAATGAACTGACACAGCATGACGCTGATCTACATAGACTGTTAAACTCGAATGAACCGTGACACAAGGCAGGCTGTGCTTTTTCAAGAGGAGGTTACTTTTGAACAGTGCCGGTTTCGGCAGACTGATGGACCTCTATGGAGCGCTTCAGGCTAGCAATATAAGAGAAGTAGTGCTGAGAGGAGAAGAGCTATTTTGGAGCACAGAGATCAACTCCCTTGCTGTGCTGCTATGTGCTACCCGCCTGGACAAGTAGAGACAAAGCGAACTCCATGTGCTTCCCAAGGTAACCTTTGGAGAGCAGAGGGCATACCACATGGTAAGAGAAGTAGAAGTGATTTGTGATATCATCCGAAAATGATTCAACACAGTGTGATATGAAATTACGAGCACAGTACACAGTAATGCCAGGGGTGAGTTTAACAAAAGGAAATATGAAAATTATTAAATGTATGGTGCAGTCCGATTCCCGGCTTGAGGACCTTTGGCGTCCTGTACTGTACCTCTCCCCACCGTATACTTTCCTGGCTTCTACATGCAAAAAAAAGGTCCAAAAACTCTACAAAAATATAAAAGATTAAATGCATCAAACCCAACTGCAATTCTACAGTCATTTAATAAATAGATATTTGCACTCTTAGATCAAGCAGTGATATTAACCATCTTTCTATTAAATGAAAATTGTTGCTAATGTAGAAGAGACACATTATTATTTTCATCATGCACAGATTGGCACACCATCAGACATCTTTATTTACAGACATCATCAGCAGGCCACATAAAAGCACTCACACTGCATCTCATTCAAACACATTCATACATTTCAGCACACCGTCATTATAGTTACGAATTTATTAGTACAAATTAAACACTGCAGATCTCCAGTATTGATAAAATACACACAATTAAGAGTAGCTTTTTAAGTCATGTAAAGGTCGTCTAAAGGTCCATTACAGATGGGAAATAACAAGACCTCTTCTTAAACTGTATCTTTTGGACTGAGCCCAATTTATGCCCACACACACGTGCACACACATCATTCACATTATCATCATCCCATCAGCAGGGCTCAGGTTACAGTATAAACGTGCACACGGCCAGAGCTCGAGGGGATCAGGAAATGCTCCTCCCACTCATCCTTGCTGAAGTGTGACAGAGAAAACAGGAGATGGAGAAAGGTAGGGCGCGTGTGCCGACCGGCAGAGCGAATATGTGCCTGGCGTTTATTTGACGATCTTGTGGTAAGGGAAGAGGTTGAGGGTGGAAGTGAATGCCCGGATGTCTGTGATGGTAGTGGCTGAGGCCAGTAAAAGAGAAGCTGGAAGGAACGTGAGTTTGGACACCTCCCCATACAATGACATCTTACTGCACTCCTCATCCTCTCCTTCAGCAGATGGATGTTCCTCACTGGGAGGGTCATTTTCTTCAACTCCAAAACCAACAACCTGAGGAGACACAAATCGTTAGCATATTAGTCATTTACACCATAACAAATGGGACATTCCACTTTTTTTGAAAATATTACACACTGCCCGAAAATACTCCCCTGCTATTGAAAGTAACCAAGGGGACTATTTTCGCGCAATGGGTAATATCACTACGCCTGCTGCAGCCATGGTACAGCAGCAAAATCTCAACTTTTAATTTTCCGTTGGCCTTAGTACACGATGTAACTACAAAAGAGTCAAGTTTTAAATACTGTAGGAAAAATATCGAAACTCTTTGGTTATTTTTTAGCGCAATGCTAATGGTCTAATCAGATTCAATGGATTGTGCTAAGCTATGCTAAAAGTGCAAGCACCAGACCCGGAGATCAGCTGAATGGATTCCAAAACGGTAAGAATAAAATGTTTAACTTTATGGGAGCTGGAAAATCTGCATATTTAAAAAAAAAATTGAATGTCCCTTTAAAGGCAAATGTTGACTTTGAAATCACCTTAACAAACAAGCCCCTAGCCCAGGGTTCCCCAAATCTTACCCTGGAGGGCTGGAGCACTACAGAGTTTAGGTCCAACCCTAATCAAACTTACCCACCTGTGATTTTCTAGTGATCATGAAGACCTTGATTAGCTTGCTCAGGTGTGTTTGATCAGGGTTGGAGCTAAACTCTGTAGTACTCCAGCCCTCCAGGGTAAGATTTGGGGAACCCTGCCCTAGCCCAATAGAATCTGGACCTTCATTTGATAGACAAGCCCCACACATACGCAACCCAGGCAATGACATCGGTTAGTAGACACACCCCTTACTGCTGATTGGCTACTAGTGTGTTTCGGTAGTCCGACTCCCATTTCCAAAATGTTTTTTTCAAAAATCATGCACCCTGCCTTTAAGAGCCCACAAAACATACTGTACAGTAAACAAAGCAATATGGGTTTTTCCTGGCTGAAAATTTGGCAGAGGTGGTGGCATCCAAAAAACAAAGACAAGCAACATATTTTAACAATTTTAACTAAAAAATGACAAATAATTAACTTTTTATTTTATAATACATTCAATTAATAAAAATTACAGTGTTATGTATGTATGTGACATTTGTATTCAAAATGTGTGTACATAACCGAACTGAAGTGTTTAGATGTGCATCGTGGACATGACAGGTCACTCTGCTAAAAAAAAAAAACCTAGAAGGGGAAATGCGCGGTGCAGAAAATCACAGAGGCACGAGCGTTTGCTGACTAGTGTTGCCAGATCTTGCACAAATAAAAAACGACCAAGAAAAATCCAATAAATCCAAATGCTTTACCCCAAAGATCCAAATATTTGGACCGGCACCTTAACACTTTAATAACACCAAAAACTTGATCGCTTCATGAGCCAAAAGCCATAAATGGTTAAACGCCAAAAAGGTATGAGAGTACTAAAAAAGACGAGGACCTGGCAACACTGCAAGACAGCGCACTGTGGAGCAGCCTCACAAATGCATGCAATACACAACGCCAAGACGGAGGTCTATTGTATAACATAACGCTGTTAAATTATTTTGGTCAAAGCTGTGAGTGATAAGCACGCGAGACGGCAGACCATTGCTATGGTTTTCTATCTGTCAATCATCACATTTTCGGGAGTGAGTTTTGTTTAGTACAGACATGAAACAAACATTTAGGGAATTCACTCCCGCATTTAAATGCGGTTGTCACTTTTGAATGTTTGCAGTGTGTACAATGTCTAGGTAATTACATATATATATATGAATCTCAAGTGAGTAAAAGCACTTACGTGCACGCTGAGCTTCCGGTTTCCTTCACCTCTGTGTTCCATGAACCAGTTAACAAGTTCAGCTTTGGTCATGAGCTTCAGTGCATCAATCTGTTGTACAGCACAAAATAAAGACGTCTCTGCATTTTCCCACAATTCATCATTATCGCATTACAAACCTGTCTTCAACACTGTTCAAGCGTGACATCAGTCCTTACCTCACGGCAGAGTCTGTCAAAGACGTATTGCTGCGTGACCACCTCTGTCCAGTTCCTGTCCACCTCCTCGCCGAGATGAGTGTCTTCACAGCCTTTCAGTTTGACAAGAGCGGTCACCTGTGTCTTAAAAGCCTCATCACTCAAGCTGTTCATCTTCTCTCCAAAGCTGACCAGGAACTCCTCGATCTTTGTCTCCACCAGCTCGGTGCTAAAAGGCAGAGAGATAAAACAAGGAGAGAAAATAAATACAATTTTATTTGTCCCGCCCCATAATAACAGTTTCAAGAGGAAATCTTCACATCAAATCATTTAGCATGCAATAAAAACGTTCACTTCAGAAATAATGAGATCCAAGTAAAAGCAACACTACAGTTTAGCTGAGAGAGATGAGGTGATGAAGGTTAATTATGATTTTGAAGTCAAGAGACTACAGCTGCAAACTTCACAGCACAAATCATTTTGATGCGGCGGTGAACTGCAAACAACATGAGAGCTCACTTGAACTTCGTGGCCTGAGTCTCCACCGTGACCGAAAATCCAAGGATGCCTGATGTGTTTCTACAGGTGGGGTACACGTGATATCTGCGAAAACAGATGGAGGGGCACTAATTAAAACCAGCTAGCGCAACAAGATAAGGTCTTAACACTGTGCCACCCATGTCGAAGACTCACCCGAGCGTCTCTTTGGTTCTGAGGAAGTCGAAGCACGGTTCCTCCATGTGCATCTGCAACAAGGCAGTCACAGTGATAAAAACACACAAGATGATGTCAGTGCAAAGCACCGTAACAAAGCAAACATGCTGCAGCTCAGATGTGTTTTTAAAGCAGGTCACGTTTTACAGCGACGGCCAGCTCAACTTTTCAATGAGTTTTAAAGTTACTGCTGAAAAAGAACTGGAGAGCATCCAGAGTCGGCCTTTGGTGTAAAGTGGTCGAGCCGAGCTTACGGTCCTGTAGGTGTGTGTGTGCACTCGGCACCCTGGAGTGCAATAACTGAGAACATCATCTGATACTGGCAAGATTGACTTCATTGCTTTAAAAACCCCTGAGGCGGCTGTTCTTATATATTCTGCCCTCATATAGTTACAGGGATGTCAATCATGACACAATGTTAACTCGGGCATTAAAATTGATTCATACTCACCACCAGCAGCTCCATCAGAGTGTGTTCACGCAAGTTCTTGGGCCCAGACTGCCAATGGACAGAAACGCATGACATAAGATGAATGATGATAATAAAAAATAACCACGCATGATTATTATAAGAGCGTCACATATAAAAAGGCATGTGCTTGTTTTCATCAGTTAAATCAGTACAATGCGCTGTGTATGGTATTACCTGGTAATACACTGTGACCTCAGAGTTGGCATCTCCCTTGTTGAGAGATTTGACTTTGCAGAGATGATGTTTCTGAGGAAGCTCCACCACTCTGAAGAGAACAGGGACCTCTACTGACAACTTTTTATATTGCAATTTGCTGAAAGGGAATGGAGAAAATATTAAGATGACATATTTAAGGATATGTTATTGGCATACAAAAAGCAAACCAATACAAGTGCTTACTCTGTGACATAGCGAAGGAACTCCATGGATTCCTGCAGGTGATGAAACATAAAAAAAATGTGACAATGATAATCTGTGGCATTTTGTCAAGAGAAATTTATTTTAACATTCCTAAATCAGAAAAATTGCATTGACAGTACCGCCTTTGCGTGTTGTTCTCATAGCTTAATAGCTAGAGCATTGTGACTGCAATACAAAGGTTATAAGGTTCGTTCCACAGAAATGGACTGTAATTCACTTTTGATAAAACCATTAATGTAAATGGTGCACAAATGTAAATGAAGTCTAAGATTATCCTAATGATAGTTTTTGTGTGATTTCTTGCACTTAGGAGAGAGAGCATTATCTGCCATTGTCCGCAGTTTTAAGGATTATTTAACTAAAAATCTGATAATTTACTTACCCACATGTCATCCAAGATGTTTTTGTCTTTCTTTGTTCAATCAAAATAAAATTACGTTTTTTGAGGGTTTCGTGGATTTTTCTCCATATAGACATAAGGGTGTTATATAGCAAAACGATTGTCATTTTCGCCCAATGGAAAAAAAAATATGTAAAAAATATGTACTTTTTAACCACAACTTCACGTCTTGAATTAGGCCTTGTGATGTGCCAGCAGGACATTACGTATTAAGTAATCACGTCAAAAGGTCACGCATGACGTATATGAAACTACAGCTCCAGTGTTTCCAAGTGTGGAGAAAAAGAACGTTCTGATGTTGTTGTGTAGAATGATACAAATTAATGTCTTTGTGTCTGTTTATTGTTTAAAATGGTCCACAAGTGTGCGTTTCGCATGTGTAACCATGTGGCCATCACAATGCTAGTGTAATTTCTTTTGCAAAAATGACGATTGTTTTGCTAGATAAGAGCTCGGTTGGGATTGTTTAGAGCGCTTTGAAACTGCATTGAAACTGTAAACTGTTGCGGTCCACTATATGGAAAAAATCCTGGAATGTTTTCCTCAAAAAACTTTATTTCATCTCGACTGAACAAAAAAAGACATCAACATCTTGGATGATATCAGAGTAAATTATCTGGACTTTTAATCCTTGGCTATGCTTCTACAGAATACTGTCAGAGACGAAAACCCAAAGTAAGCTAAAAAGTTATCATGTGAAAATGCTAAATTGAAGTGAAAGAATGAAAATGCAACATTTGCGAATTCTTTTGCACTAATACCACGCGCCTACATTTTAAATAACGAACTTGAGCGTTAAATGTGAATCATCCCTAATGAACTTGTGCTCAGACTGAACTTTATTTCTTTTTATTAATATGATTTAATAAATTATAATACAATACAATATGATAATATTAATATAATCCTGACGACAGTATAGACCATTTTGATGTAAATAACACTAACACTTCCTGTTTCAGTTTGTAACTTTCTTTATTTCACATATATCTTAAAGATGTTCAACTTTTTGATTCAGTTCTATGTGATCTGTTGGTTGTATTTTACCCAACGTTTATGTAGTGGTAAAAAACTGAAACACAAAGTGCTTCTACCAGTGTTGTTTACATCTTGCAAAATGGTCTATAAGGCAAGGAATTTTGCTCGAAATACATGTAAACATATTTTAGCTAAAGTGGAGGTCTGACATTAATCTGATGGTTTTTAGTGCCTATAAAATATGGAATCGGGTGCTGTGTATAATCGTTAATGCCCAAAACGTGTAGGTATTGTTCATATCAAACTTTTTCTACGGTTAAAAGGTTATTTAAATAATTGTGGCTTGAAACCGAGGGGCAACCTTCCGATCTCTCTGATAAAGCCAATACGAAGAGATTCAAACTGCAATTCATTGACTGGCCACTAGAGGCTGGCTACAAAAGGGAGTCAATTCCCATAGAGCCCCATGTTAAAATGCCCATCTTTGGAGCAGAAAAATAATATGTTTACAGCCTGGTACAAAAAGTTCTTTGGTCGGTATCGCTAATTTTGCTCTTCATTACAACTGTGAGGGGAGTGAATTTTTTTGTTTTGAAACTCATCCGTTTAAATTATATTAAAGGGGCCATGGCACAAGACTTTTTTAAGATGTCTAATAAATCTTTGGTGTCCCTAGAGCACATATGTGAAGTTTTAGCTCAAAATACCATATATATAATTTATAATAACATGTTAAAATTGCCACTTTGTAGGTGTGTGCAAAAATGTGCCGTTATGGGTGTGTCCTTTAAAATGCAAATTAGTGGATGAAGTGCAAACACTGATCACAATGATGGTGGTTTGTTGAAATCAAACTCAATTGTGCTGTCAATTATTTCATCATAAGGAGAGGCAAATTTCAATGACCAAATTTTTCATGTGCTTGCAGGGAATGGTTTACCAAAACTAAGTTACTGGGTTGATCTTTTTCACATTTTCTGGGTTGATAGAAGCACTGGGGACACAATAATAGCACTTAAACATGGAAAAAGTCTGATTTTCATGCCATGGCCCCTTTAAGGGCGTGACCACTTGAGTGACGGCTGAACAGCCACTGCTGTCACTAGAGTCGAGCTAGGTGGGCGTGGTTTCAGCAACCAGCCACCTCAGCTTCACCCACGTCCTACCTCTTTAACCATTTTCGGATATCAGCGAGTGATGTGTCGCCAAGACGGCAATGGCAAGCACCACCTACCATTGGCTTGAAAACCGATATTCAGAAACCTATGGGTGACGTCACGGACACTATGTCCATCTTTTTTTACAGTCTATGCTTGAAACAGATGGAACATTGACCGGCTTGTGCTGCCTCTCTATGGAGAGCCCAATGTAAACTGCCACTTTCTTGCCCGCCAACCCCCCGGTAGGTCAATAGACTTCAATAGACTTTCATGGTAGGTCTAGGTCTGTCAACAGCTATTTTTTCCAGAGGTACAAGTTTAAATGATTGTGGCAATTAACAAAATGCCCGGGATATTGTGCTTAACACTATGTTCCTTTAAAAACAAATACAGGATGTGTGCATCAACTAATGTGCGAAACCCCAGGGTGAAACTCACAACACTCGTAAAGTTTCCTTGCACCAGCCCTTCAGCATACAGCTCAGACTTAAAGCTGCCCACAAACTCCATCAGCTCATCCACACTGAGACCGTCTACCACAGCTTGATACTTCTGAATGGTCGACCAGCGCGAGTCCTCCAGAATCAGAAGCCTCACGTCCCTGGATAAAAACCAGAACAATAACCCCCGCAAAAAAATAATGAGGTTAGAACAGTGATATGAGAGGATAGTTTAGTTATGAGGAACATGCAGTTTTAATAAACGTAAGGACGCACTTTCCAAGCTTCTCAGGCTTAATAAGGATGTTGAAGTAAGTTTTCTTCAGCTGCTCTGCAAACATGCTGAACACGTTGGAGGCGGCGGAGAAATCGGCAAGATAATCCACGATCAGGTTGAACAGCAACTGTGCAAAGAGAAAATTTCTTTCTCTTTAAAAAACAACAACCTGGAAGCAATTCTTTATATAACCCAACACTGTGTGTTACTATACTTACTGGAAGTTTATGGTTGAAGCCCTTGACCTTGATAACCAGGCCATGCTCCCCAGCCATTAATTTATATTCTAGCTGAGCAACGTCTGCCTCGTAAGCCGGTTCTGCCAGGTTATGGATCAGGATATTCACAAAGAGGTCAAAAAGCACCAGGCTAAGTGGAGGTGTAGATAGAAAGCGAGGTAGATGGATGAGCCAGAATAGAAACCAGAAATGAAATGATTTCTGAGCAAACACACTAATGGCTAGATGGGTGCAGCATTTACAAGATCGGATCTTTCAACTTGTGACTTGTGATTTGGCATGTGACCTTAACTTACTTTTTAGGAGACTTCTGAACCACGGGTGATATGAGGTGGAAGCGCACATATGCTGGAGAAAGGGAGAGAAACTTAATGTGAGGTGGGTAAATGAGCACTGCCGGGCATTTAAAAGATATGTGCACTCTCCAGTACATCTTCAACACAATACTTTCACAAAGCACCTTTGGGGATTTTGAACTTGTTGTCCTTCTTGTACCACAGGCAGCCTCTGTCATTGTTCACTATTCTGACAGGGTACTCATTGTCTGGACAGTCTGGTGTTTTGAGGGCAAAATCAGTAGCTGAAGATGAAAGGAGAAAACATGTTGCAAATAATTCATAAACATCAATAAATAAAAATAAAAAGACATCCCTGCTGCTCACTACAAAAGCAAAACATTAAAGGTTTCTGAAATCTTTCAATTATTTGAACCTTATTATAAGCTAAAATATTTTAGTACTCCCTGAAATGCTAAAATATAGCAAAAATTTGCTTTGTATTTCCATACATGATTACTTATTGTACATTTTTTATTTTATTCAGCATAGGGATACTTAACGATTAATCGCGATTAATCGATAGCAGAATAAAAGTTTTTGTTTACATCATATATATCTGTGAACTGTATATAATAACTTTGTATAAATAAATGCACACACATGCATGTATATATTTAAGAAATGTTTACATGTGTATATACATTTGTATATTTATTTATAATTTATATTATATATAAATATAAATACCTAATTTTTTTCTTATAATTATACATGCATGTGTGCATATTTATATATATACATAATTATTATACACAGTTCACAGATATATATTATGTAAACAAAAACTTTTATTATGCTATCGATTAATCGCGATTAATCGTTAAGCATCCCTAATTCAGCATTTCCATTATAATGATTCCTCCCAAACCCATTCGTGTATCTCAACTGGTTAGCAGAGGTGCCATGGGAAATACAGTGCATTCAAGTTCAATTTTATCAGCATGTGTAAGTTGTTTTGCATAAAAGTATCTGCCAAATGCATAAAAGTAAAGACCTCTAGGGTTTGTGAATCCCGTTTGAGGAAACGCTGCATTCAGAGATACCCACCGATGAATTTGTTCTCAGCGGGAAGGTGAAGGCTTGGGTTTAAATCAAAGTCTCCAGCCCAGAGCTCATTCCAGGGCTGCTGTATGTCTGTAGGGCAAACAAAGATTTGCTTCAAACAACTGTTTGTCTGTTCGCATCCTGTACACAATCATCATCTGCAGGCTGAACAAATCCTGGCATTACATACAGATTCAGCCATCCGAATACATATGCGAGTCAGTGGTGACTATTAAAACAATACAGCTTTTTCACTTGTTTTTTGATCCTGATGATTGCTATACACGCAAAACGGAAATAAAATGATCCACAAACCCTCCAGACTGTATTGCGTCCCGAACCACTTTTCCTTGAGTGGGCACTGGCCTTCATGCTCGGGGGACAAAAGGAGCAAATTGGCTTTCTCTGGTGTGAGGAGGTTCAGTGCAGCAGAAATCACCTAAGAGAAAACATAAAGACCTACAGTCATACACAATGGCGCATGTAAGTAATATTAGTAGAAGTCACTTTGGATGAAAGCATGTGTCAAATACACAATTCAAATGTTCAAAGGAAGAGTTCCTGTTTTTATTTAGCTGTGAACGCTGCATGTGAAAACAGCACAAAAAAGCCAAAGTCTTTTTTTAAGGAAGTCACATCACAGTGCTGCCATATTTGCAACGCCTCCGCATGAGCAAAGTCCCTCCCTTAGAGGATATAATTCTGTAATGGTTGACAAATGGCTCTTTTTTAATGGAAGGCTGGAGTAAAGTGGCTAACTGACCGTTGCAATATACCCCATTCATCTCAATACCAGTGACACATCTTGGTAATATTAAAGGGGGGTTTAAAGCTATTTCATGCATTTTGACTTATTAACGCAGTTAAAGACTTAGATTCCTCATACTAAACATAGGCAAAGTGTCAACAAAGCAGTTGGACGTATGACACGTGAAAAATTCATATGTAATGTAACAATCTTACTTTATTTCTTTTATGGGCAATTTAAGTGCAGTAAGTACAGTGGAAGTCCTTATATGGGCTTCTTAGCCAGAATAGCACACACACACCAACCAAGAGCTGACACAAAATCACTGTAATGCATTTAGCATTATGAAAAGAATGGATATAGTTAAAGCTGGGCGATAAAACAATATCGCTATGTATCATCGATACACCTTTTTGCCGTTCCTAGATCTTAAAAAGCTTATTATATGCCCTGATAAAAGAGTGTGTCGTGAGTGATAAGCAAACAGCCAATAACAAGTTTTGCTGTGGGGTTCGGTTGCGCCATCGCCATGTGACAGGAAAAGCACGAAAACATGTAAAAAGCTGCTGTGGAAGGAAATGTTAGCTCGTCCGTGTGGTAGTAACTCAACCGTTGTGTAACAATGTTGTGTGTAAGCTGTGCAAAAAAAAAAACATTCTGACAAAAAGCGGAAACACAAGCTGACGACCAACTTATTTAACCACCTAGGGCCAGGTATACTTCTTTTCTGCATCTGGCGCGCGCACGCGTCATTGCAGCTTTCAAAGTATACTCACTGCGGATATGCTTGGATTGCAGTGTTCGACATGGCACTGTTGTACGCATACCGTACTCACACTGTCCGCACGTCTCAAATTTCGGGCCACGCACGGATGACAGCAAATCCTCCAAATGAAGAAAATGACGTCATGCGGACGGCACGTACGCGAACGTCCCTAGTATTCCCCTCTCGAATAAACTGCATTTAGCTCTATCGCCCTGCCCTAGATATGTTTGTGTATTCGAAGTAGCAGTGGAGTTGTGTGTGTTTGTTTAACACTGGATTCTGTTGAAACAGAGTGGTCCCTGATAAATAAATCTGATAAAACTACAGACTCTTTTTTTAGATATCAAGGATGTAATACTACTATTTTGCGATATAGATGATATAACGATGCGATAACGTATGCCGCATTTACGTTTTCTAACGTGCACCGCAACAACACCTGAGAGCAAGAGCAGCATGTCAGCAACACGAGTATAACCAAGCTGTAAAGGTAAGCGAGCAGCTAGTGATGTGCGGCCAAAAGTAAACAAATTAATAAACCGAGCATCGCTGTGCAAATTACTTTAGTTACTAAACTGAAGTGTTAAGGAGTACTGACAGAATTTAAATCCAAAATATTTTCACATTTAGAAAAAATCTATTGTACTGACGCATGTTTACTTAAAAGGTCACGTTCGTTCTGATCCCATTTTTTAAACCCTAGTTAGTGTGTAATGTTGCTGTTAGACAATAAATAATACCTGTAAAATGATAAGTTCACTGCTAGGCGATATATTTTCTTTAACAGAATTCACCTTTCAAAGCCTACAGCAAATGGCCGGTTTGGACTACAACCCTCTACTTCCTGCTTTAATGACGTCACTAGAACAGTTTTTTGACTAAACTCCGCCCACTGGAATCCATCAGTCGCCAGCTAAGCTAACGGCAAGCTAAGCTAACGGCAAGCTAAGCTGCTGACGAATCACAACACACTAAACATACTACACAATCAGAACTCGATACGCATCTCTGAATTAGGGACTTCAGAGAACAAGGAAGACATCAGCCTGTTTTTAGGACAGTAAAAACAGCGCTAAACAGATACGTAAATTATGTAAAAAATACTGCGTTTGATGTGATATGATGAGCTTAAACCTCATCAGAGTGTGTCGCGCAGCTTACTCCTGGGTCCTAAAGTACACCCCATTTCTCACAACATACGCAGACCATGTGCCTTGATTAATGTTATTTATTTGATGTTTATGTGAACAAAAGTGCACTAGCATGTAAAATAATTTTTCAATCAAAGTTTTCAATGGTTAGCTAATGACTTGAGTTACTGGGATCTGCTGGCAGTCTATGGGAAACCAGTAGAAAATATGTGGTAGTGTCATAGTGATGTAAATTTTCTGTACAATTTCATTTCTAGTTTGTACTTTGTTTACATTTGACTCATGCTGTGTGTTCATGTCACCACTATTGCACAAGTAGTATGTCATCAATGACAGCTCATTGGATGGAAAATGCCCTTCTTTTTCCATAATTAGTTTATACCGTCATACTGTCTGTATGTATTCTTATGCGATGTTATCATTGCGACACATTTTAAGCATTGCATACGTAACTTCTCAGCAATGTCATGAGTTTTCTTCTACCTTATTGATTGTTGTGAACAACAATATGTGTTGCTTGTTACGTCAGCTGGTAGAGCAAAGAGAGGTTAAGATGGTGGGGTGCCGGCCAAAAACATAATTAATAAACATTTTGGAAGCAGACATTTACTTGGGTATAACATGACGAAAGAAACAATGCAATGTTTTGCACAGTTTGCCGTCAGTTTACAGGTAAAGCAGACAAATCGGGAACCTTTTTCGTTCAAACATGTCTGTTGTATATGTAATACAATTGTAATTGACTTTTGATGTGACAGACACTGAATTTTTTTTTGTGGGGCCATTGAACATTTTGGCAGGGTTAGTGAAAACCTGAACCACTGGCCCAAAAGGGCCAATATAAAAAATTTTTTTGCTTTGAGCCCTGAATAATTTTGAGTCTGTATTGCCCACCCCTAATAGGTACTTAAGATTAACATGAGTGTGTTATGTGTGCTTTAAATATCATTGAAGAAGCTGTAAACTGTAAATCAATGGGGATTGTGAAGGGACTGACCTCTGGTTTGAACTCAAACATAAGCTGGTCTCCCGTTAAAAAGTCCTCTTTTGGGAATAGCTGCATGTTTTCACAAATGTCCTCCACGTATTCAATTGGGTCAGTCTGTAAAAACCAACATTATTTGAGTCTATACACAAATACTCAACATCATCACTTGACTTTTACAGTCAAGAAAACTCAGTTTGTTGTTTTAAACAAAACATTACTAGACTGACAACAGTTTAAAGTGCTTCATCCAATACAATTAGATTTTATGTTTTATTGTTGCAAAGCAGCTGACAAAAACCAGTAAGAGATACAGAAATATTGGAAATATATAACAGAAAATTATTTTAAAAATACCTGAAAAACATTTGCATTATAATAAAAACAGCAAGTTGGTTTGAGATAACGGTAAAAACAACTAAGTGTCTATAGGATTGCAACACTTACCTGCTCCTGATAGTGAAATTCATTGGCCTCGATCTTTTGAATTTCCTCATATATTCTGCAGAAAAAACAGTCTAAAGTTTACTTAAAACTCTAACAAGCTACAAACTGTTTAGTACACATCAAGTTAAGGGTCTACCTTTGTTGGGGCCCAAGAGTCTGAAGCATTTTTAAGTACTGGAAGACTAGATGAGCAACCTGAATCAATAAAGCAAATCTTATTATCACAAACACATTCAGAGCTATCAAGCATAAAAGCTATTGTGTCTGTTATAATTAAAGATAGTAAGGGGTGTGTTTGTGCCTCAAAGGCTTTGTAATCCTATTTTACACAGATCCAGCAACGCTATTAGTTTCTCAGCCTTCGCCCTGTATTTCTATAATGGCATTAAGTGTGAAGGAATATCACATCTTAAGGATGCCAGCGACTATATGTTTGCTGACATGTCAGCAAATGTAAGATGACCTCGTAGAAGTTCTGGTAGCCCTCATCCGTTAAAGTGATGGAGATGCTGAAGATCGAGTAGGTGGTGTTTTGATCAAATCCAGTTTCACTGTTTCCACCGAACAAAGCTAAGGCCCAGCACCTACACAAAGAGATTCAGGTGTAAATGCTCTTTTGTGGAAGGTGAAAACAAACCAAACCACAAGGGAAGTCACTTACTTCCTCCTGAGCGTGGACAAGATACTACCAGTTCCCTCATGGCCGATCAGCCAAGCGATGTAATGAAGAGGCTTTACCCTGATAACAGATACAGAGAATTGTTTCAGAAGTAATTCTGGGCCTGGGCAAATCAATACAAGCAAGCGACGCTAAACTAAATCAATATGTAGGAACTGCAGAGCTCTCCTCTGTTATTTTACCTAAACCCTAAAGAGCATCACTGTGTTTTAGAAAATACGCTGTTCATTTTATTTACCTGTAGTGCTGCTCTTGTGGTGGAAGAGCCCAGGTGATGGTGAGCGCATGAACCTTCCTGACAGGCACAACTGAAACAAACAGAAAATGTCTTTATGGCATGTCAACACTCTTGCCTACTTTTTCATAACTGAATAACCGATAAATCAACACTTCACAGTGAATACCTCTGTAAAGCTTATTGAAGGCAGGTGTTTCAAACGGGTCCAGCTGCTTTGAAAAATCAGGCTTTGGCAAGGCACTGAAAGCATTCAATAAATAAATGTTGAAACAAATCAATTTTATTTTATAAAAAGAAGACCAACAGATTGTTTTCTTCTTACTTGTTGGGTATGTTGCTGAAGATTTCGCGAACCCATTCTTCAAGAGTGTCAAGTTTTTCTATGGAAATGGAAGCGGAGGTGACCTTAACATCGACTGAAATTAGAAATCTTACGTCTAAGTCAAGCTCTGTATACAGGCACCTACCTTTAGACTGTACCGCTAAGGTCATATAATGGGCAGAGTAGTACCTCTTCCAAAAGTCACGGAGACGCTCGTAAACATTGATGTTCTTTTCCTTAGGCTCAGTCTTTAGGGTCTGTGCATTTCCTTAAATACAATCACGAGATCGCGTAAAAAGGTTAAATAAATCTTCGACCTGTCAATAATACGTAACTGATGCTCTTAAACAAATGGAAGAGGATGGGTCAATTACTCTAAAGCAGCTTGGTAACTGGGGGAGACTGTAAAGTGTTTGACTTACCCCAGCAGAACTTGCTCATGGGATGGTCGGGCTTAGCTAGGCTGCCAAACAGCATTTCTTTACGATGAGAGTCTGAAGGCTTGGCTAGCTGATATTCTGCAATGAAAAATAAACATTATTCATTTCAATTATTTATATGGCACATTTCTACTTAGTGCCTTCCATAATACAGCACTTGTTAAAAAAAGGTAAAAACAAACAAACTTAATCTCTACCTTTTTATAGAGCACGGCTTACCACATGGCAATTGACCATTACATATAAATTACCAATATAATAAAAAGTCCAAGACAACAGAATAAAGACATCACAAGTTGTAGGCTGAAAGATGATAGATGAGCTTTAAGAAACTGGTAGACTGCTCCATAGTTTAAGAACAGCTATGGTAAAAGCACAGCAACCCCTGAATTTAAGACCTGATTTAAGAACAGTGGGGCGGCAGTGGACTAGTGGTTCATGTAGGTTGTCTACAAACTGGAGGTGGTTCAATCCCCGGCTCCACCGGACCAAGTGTCGAGGTGTCCTTGAGCAAGACACCTAACCCCAGCTGCTCCCGACGAGCTGGCTGGCGCCTTGCATGGCTGACACAGCCGTTGGTGTATCAGGGAACTACACTAACCTTTTCCACTGGTGGCACTTGCGCTACCAACTTTTTCAGTTACTGGCGCAAAATATGATTTGGTCGCACATATTTTTTTCAAGTTATATTAAGGCGCTCTGGATAATAATGAACAATAATGAAACTGTATTGCATACAGATATGCTTTTTATTTTACTTGCCATCTTTTAAACCACACGCCGCCTTGTTTTCTTAAACGTTGCAGTGTTTCCCACAGATCTGAAATGTACTTGGTGGTGGTAGCCGGTGAAAAGGGCAATTATTACCCACTGACAAATAATGGTCTACTATACATGGACGTAGAACTAATCATGTGTGACACAACACAATACTTTGATTCATTGAAAATTAATATTAATTTCACATTATATTTCATCAATCTAACCACCCCAAACTTTCTTTGCCATTAACAAAGCTGACACTGTTTGTCAAAGCACCACGAAAACACTTACTGTTTTTGCACTGATATATGAAGCAATTAGACCCCTTTTATCAAACTCAATATAATACAATACTATGTATAGTATATTAATAGACAGTGCAGGTCTATAGATTATAAATGTGACTGATGTTATGACTGATGTTATAATGGTAATAATTTCTATTAGATAGGCACTTTTACTGCTTCTGCTCTATCTTTCTATTTCTCTCTTGCCGATTTAAAAAGCTTAATCCACTCATTATTTCAGATTTAAAAGTCTACTTGCTGTCTACTTGCTTTACATTGCTTAGCTCGTTCAGTGCAATTGGCTTGACATTAGCATTGCTTTTTGCTACAAGCTCTGTCCAAACTTAATATGGATATGGTTTTAGAAAATATATGGTTTATTAATAATAAGATCATTAAAAAAATGTGAGAAAGCAAATGCAGCGCGTGGTCGTAACAAGACCCATCGCCATAGAAACCGAAGGCACGCTGAATCTGCACTCGCGCTTTAGCACGGTAGCGCTCATGGCCGTTTTCCGATCGACTCGGGTTATAAACACAACATTAATCAGACTTGGGACCCAAAGTAATTAAACTAGGACCTAACCGGACCCGACAGACCATTTAAAATATAAACCCGGAACCATACGAGTCCCGCGTCCTCAGTGAAGAAAGACCTCTGCTCAAGTTCAGAAACATGGAAGACACTGCGCTTGCGTCGCACCTAATTCATTGAGAAACAGCTGAGCACGCAAACGCACACTGATAGGGAGAGACACGACGTGCTTTCACGCAAAATGAAGCCAACGTGTTGATGGCTCAGAGCATGTTATAAAACGTATTCTTAAAATCCACATTTCTGTTTTAATAAATGCTCATAGTAAATCATAGCATATTGTCTAAAACATTAGGTAGCACATTTGCGACCCATTAAAAATTAGGGTCGCAACGGCAGTTCAAAAGGTCGCATATGCGACCATTTTGGTCGCAGTGTAGCTCCCTGTGTATGAATGTGGGAGTGAATGGGTGAATGTGAGGCTAATTGTAAAGCGCTTTGGATGGCCATAGGTCTGTGAAAAGCGCTATATAAATGCAGTCCATTTAACAGTTAAAAATTCTGGTGGGCCGGCCTAAAAGTTGTCAATGGAAGATGTTCTACCAAAATTTCAGAAATATAAACAGTCTTTTGTGGGCCGCCGTGGCCTAATGGTTGGAAGTTGGGTATGTAATCTGTGAGCTCCATGGCTGGCAGGCTGCCACTAAGGTCCCCTTCTGGTTTTACCTTCTTGAGTTATAAAAAGCATTGGGCCATCCAAATTTTTATATTGGGGCATTCAAAAATTTCACAAAGTTGTGTGTCATCAGAAAAATAATGACAAGCAACATTATATTTTGACAGAAAGTAAAAAAATAAATAAAAAAGGACCCAACACTGATCCCTGTGGAACCCCAGAGAAAGAGTAACATTCCAATTGGCCTATAAGAAACTAATTTAAGGGAGAGTGTCTTAATCCCTACTCACTGTTCTAAAAAAATTAAGTTTGATAATACAGAAGGTTTCTGTAAGATCAAGAAGTACCAGAAAAGCTTTCAATGATTTCCTTTAACGACAGCAAGTAAGAAGTAACTTTTAAAAGTTAAAATCAGACTAAAACTTCAAAGTCAAAAAACTGAATTTTGGTTTAAAAATGAGAGCAGCTGAAAAACCAAAGCATATGCCACCTAGGGTGTATAAGGAAAAAGTAAAATAAAATGAAACTATACCATTTGCTACACTGTTACTCAAAATTGATAAAATGTTTGCACCAACATCACCAAAGACTGAAGATTATCAGGGGGAATGAAATCAAGTGAGTAATTAGTAGGCCTTAAAATGCTTTATCTTCAAGACTAGAAAAAGGAAAGTGGTTCAAAGTTAGTTAAATTAGCAGAACAAAAATGAGCCTGAAGAATAATGATAAGTAGAATCAATACTAGCTCTACTCCTCTCAATCTTGCCTATGAAAATTGTAAGTTTTGACCGGCTATCGAAGTAGGACAGAGTGCTTACAGGATTAAAAATTAAGTTTATTGTGCCAAATAGGATTTTTTAGAACTATAAGAATGCTTAGCAATAACATATGAAAAATACTGTTCTTGATCATTTATCTCAAAAGAGACCTGAAGCATATCTTTTCTCCACTGTCTCTCTTCCATTTTTGTCTAGACACCCGTGCCGCTGCTATTAAGCCATGACTGATGTCTAGCTTTGGGCATTACTATTTTGAATGGTGCACATATGATTAAACCAGGAACTCATCATTTCAGCACCCATGTCAAAAGGAAATCGACTCAAAGATTTGGTATCACAGCAGAGATTTACAAAATCAAATGCCATATGGCATCAACATTGACAGAGAGCTAAGACAAGTAACATTTAAAAATAAGATGCTTATGATCAGATAAAAACATATTTGATTGAAATAAGTATCTATAAAGACCTTTTCACACAGACATTACGGAAAATACACAGAAAATGCACCTATGATTTTTCAGAGATCGTTTGATTTTTTTGTTGATTCACACTGCCAATGATTTGCAGGAATCTCACATGACATGTTTAAAGTCATGCACTTGTTAGTTTCAATTAAATTGTAAAAAATTACAAGATTTTGAGGTTCCTCATATGTCACATGGGAGGAACCATATGATAAATCTCTAAACACCCTAATATTTTATTTGTGTTCTCAAGGAGCTTGAAGAAAAACATATGTTTCTCAGAAATGTGAAAAAGATGCCTTTAGGGCTATTTTTTATCTATAACTGAAAAAACACTCACCACTGTCCACAGCCTCAACCTCTCTGTCAACGGCATCTTCAATCATAAGAGGACAGATGAAAAACTGAGCCCATCTGGAACATAAAAGACAATCACATTCTATAGAAGATATGTATATCCAGAGATTAAAGTGACAGTTTATCAAAAAATCTAAATTCGGTCATCTGATGCAAAACCTGCTAAGGCTGTCAACACATGTGAAAATTTTGCACGATCGAATAGGGACATGGCTCAATTAGTGCTTTATTGCAGCTGATTTTTTTGTCCAAAAACACTCCAGTGTGTGGTTTCATTGCAATTATTTTGCTGCTCCAAATTGCGTTGGTGCCTCCCTGAATTTAAGAAACAGAACAATTAATTTATTGAAAAGATTTATCGGCCACTGTTACATAGCTGTTACCCTCTATTAACCCCCTGGAGCCACGTAGATTATTTCTGTGAAGAATGGATGTACCTTTGTTTGGGCTTGAAAGTCTTGGACCCTGTTTTCTACCGTAATAAAGCTTGGAAGAGCCAGGACATTTACTAAGATAACTCAAATTTTGTTCGTCTGACTAAATTATGGGGTAATTTTCATTTTTCGCTGAACTATCAGTGTTTCCCATACATAGGCTCTACTTGGGCGCTGCGCCCAGGTAAATTGCGACCCGCCCAGGTAAAAAAAAAATCACTTTACGAATTTCCTTATTTTCTGAACTCGACTGGATGACCCGTGTTTTGGAGAGAGAGAGAGAGAGAGAGAGCGCGCGCGAAAGAGAGAGCGCGAGAGAGAGGTGGGGGTCGGGTGACCGTGAAGATGATGCACGCGTAATAAACTCATCATCCAGCGCGGCAAACTGGATCAACTGCAGCAGCACATACGGAGCAGCCAGGGAACACACTGCGACCAGAATGGTCGCATATGCTTATGTGCATATGTGTTTATAGCATCTAAGTTGGCTTCATTTTGCGTGCAAGCACGTTGTGTCTCTCCGGTTGAGTGTCCGTTCACGTGCTCTCTGTTTCTCAATGAATTGGGCGCGACGCGAAGCAACCTCAGTGTCACATTGTATCCTTTCATGTTTCTGAACTTGAGCAGAGTTTTACCATTAGAGGTCTTTCTTCACTGAGGACGCGGGACCCGTACGGTTCCGGGTTTATATTTTAAATGGTCAGATGGGTCCGGGTCGGTCCTAGTTCATTACTTCGGGTCCCAAGTCTGATTAATATTGTGTGTAAAACCCGAGTCGATCAGAGAACGGCCGTGAGCGCTACCGCGCTAAAGCTCGAGTGCTGTTTTAGCGTGCCTCCGGTTTCTATGGCGATAGCAACTGGCTCTTGTCACGACCACGCGCCGCTTCATTTTCTTTATCCCATTTTTTTATAATCTTACTATTAATAGACAAAATCTTTACTAAAATCTAAACAGTTTGCACAGAGATTGTATAGCAAAAAGCAGTGCTAATACTGAATGAGCAAAGCTCTAGCTGACTCAGGATATAAAAAACGCAAAGCTGTAATGTAAAGTCTGTCATCGGGACAGCAAGTAGACTTTTAAATCTGAAATAATTAGTGGATTAAGCTTTTTTTAATCGGCAAAAGAGAAATAGAAAGCAGAAGCAGTAAAAGTGCCTATCTTATAGAAGTTATTAACATTATAACATCAGTCACATTTATAATCTATAGACCTGCACTGTCTATAGGCTATAGTATACATTGTATATAATTGAGTTTGATAAAAGGGGTCATCAAATTGCTTCATATATCAGTGCAAAAACATAAAGTGTTTTCGTGGTGCTTTGACAAACAGTGTCAGCTTTGTTTATGGCAAAAAAAGTTTGGGGTGGTTAGATTAATGAACTTTAATGTGAAATTAATATGAATGTTTTATAAATCAAAGTATTGTGTTGTGTCACACATTATTAGTCCTTTGTTACATGTATAGTAGACCATTTTTTGTCGGTGGATAATAATGATTGCCGTTTTCACCAGCTACCACCACAAGTAAATTTCAGATCTGTGGGAAACACTGACTATATTTAGAAGATTTTAAATATAGTGCATAAAAACATTAATGATGCTTTTATAATACTTTGCCCTTTTAATAGCTGGCATTAACAACCACAGGTTACAAACAGAATAGAATTTGAATCGGTCCTGCTAGTGCGATATTTGATCCAGCAAAACGGTCCGTTTCGGCCCTGATACCGATCCCAAGTATCGGATCGGCGCATCCCTAATTTATAGACCTGCATGTCTCTAGTTTGGTGGTTAGTCATTGGATTTGTGTTACAAATTTCATGTCTGGTCATTTCCTGGTTTAGGCTGTTTTCTGTTACCTTATGGGTTATTTTTAAAGGGGCAATGTCACAAGACTTTTTTAAGATGTCAAATAAATCTGTGGTGTCCCCAGAGAACATATGTGAAGTTTTAGCTCATAATACCATATAGATCATTTATTATAACATGTTAAAATTGACACTTTGTAGGTGTGTGCAAAAATGTGCAGTTTTGGGTGTGTCCTTTCAAATGCAAATGAGCGGATTCAAACACTAATCACAATGATGGTGGTTTGATGCAATTCATACTCAATTATGCTGTAAATTATTCTCTCTTATTCTGATCTTTTTCACATGTTCTAGGTTGATAGAAGCACTGGGGACCCAATCAAAGCACTTAAACATGGAAAAAGTCAGATTTTCATGCCATTGCCCATTTAATAAATCTCACTGCACTGGGATCTGCTTCCCTGCATGTTCTGTTTTCTGCCTGCCTACCCTGGTGTTATAATATTGGTCTTTCACAAGTCTCTATTCAAAAGAGATGCATTGGTAATGGTGGCAGAGGATTTCACCCTCTACATTCTGCATTTAGCAACACAGAAGCAAGAAAGCCTATGGGTTTGGAAGACTGTCAAATAATCATGACAGAATATTTATGTGTGTGTGAATTATTACTTTCATACAAGCACATAAATATACGCTTAAAGCTTTTAAAGCTCTGCGTTACAAAAATATGCTGAAGTGTAGCAATGTGAATAACTACAATTGAACTCGCTGCAGCTTAACATTGAACAAATCAAAAGAACCATCAAGATGAGATCCGACGTGATGATCACATCTTAACAGCTACTTCACCTGTCAAGAGCCTCTTTGAAGCGTTTCCGCTGCACATCAAATTGGAAAATGGTTCTCTCACAATCCGTGGAAGCATTATCACTGCCGCCATGCTTTTTTAGGAAGGCATCAAAGCCATTCTCAGAGGGGTACTTCTCACTGCCCATAAACACCACTGGGACCATAAAGAATAAGATAAAGTCAAGAGATGAAAGTTTGTGAATAAGTCACTATTTCTTAATGGCAGAACACCTGCAGGTGTGACTTACTGTGCTCCAAGAAGTGTGCAAGGCCAGGGAGGTCATTAGGGTCACTGAAACTCCCCACACCAATACAAAGAGCTGCTGCAGACTGAATTAAAAAGGAAAAAAACGATTTTATGGCACTCATTTAAAAACTTCACACCCTTCTATTGCCTCTGTATCTTAACCTAAGGCGAAATCCTAAGTAAAGGTCAATGGACCCTTTCTTCACTTCCACGTTCGCAAAATCGGAAGACACCATAGTTGGGTAAACGCAATTATAGCCACTGCTGAGGTGTACGTGTTTTTGCAGTCCCTGAAAGATTTACAATTAACTTGTATGCAAATCTGTTGCCAACCTCACAGTTCCTCCTCATGCTTAAAAAAATTAGGATTGAGTGTTTTTGGTAGTTTTTTATTATGAGTTGAGTGTATTATAGCCATGATTTTCTGTTATATATCTATGACATCTGTGAGCAGTTGGACCTGGAAGTGGCGCATGACGTCAGACTTTACAACCGGATTGTGTTTACCCAGCTAAAATGACTTCTGCTATGTGAGCGCAGAAGTGTGAACAGCGTCCATAAACACAAATTAAACAGACAACATATTCACAGGTTCAAATCACCTGTTGAGATCTTCATCATCACATACATCAACATTTACACACATTTTATCCAAAGTCTTATTCACAGTCTTAGCATTGCTCTACCAACCGAGCTACAAGAACATCGACCAACAGACGCACCTGTTTTTCAGATCCCTTTCTCTTCTTCCTGTCATTGTCCTCATCAAACTCCTCAAAATCACTGTCCTGACTGTCCCCCTCCTCCTCAGACTCTTCATCAGTTCCCTCCCCCGAGTCTCCCTCTTCTTCTTCTTCTTCTTCTCCCTCTGCTCGCTGTTCCTCCTCCTCTTCCTCTGAATCCTCATCCTCTTCCTCATCTTCAGCGTTCCCATCCAATCCACTCAGATCAGAGATCAAGAGAGCCCTTAGCCCATTACTCAGCTCAATGTACCTGGGAAAGATAAAAACAAAGTGAAATTTTTGTGTTACCCGATCTGCTTTAGAATGTCTGCAGTGTTATGTTTCACCCTCAGAAATGGAAGAAGAGCTTGTTATTTACATGTGTGATCTCATATAAGTCACATCAACTTAAGTATCAACATATCATTCAAAATGTAAAATGATTCTTTGAAACATTTCACTTGTTACTAGATATAGAAAATATTGAAGTAAACTCAGGTGTCCCACTCACAGAACAGCGCCCCATTAAAGGAAAACACCATCGTTTTTCAATATTTTTCTATGTTCTTACCTCAAATTAGACGAGTTAATACATACCTATCTTTTCTCAATGTGTGCAGTTAATCTTTGTCGTGAATGTGTTAGCATTTAGCCTAGCCCCATTCATTCCTAGGGCTCCAAACAGAGATGAATTTAGAAGCCACCAAACACTTCCATGTTTTCCCTATATAAAGACTGCACAAGTAAGTATGCAATTTTGAAAAGTATGCAAAAACGTGGCAATTTTTAAGCGGATAAAAAATAAGAACTATAATGTATGGCAGAAGAGCACTCAGTTTGCAGCACTTCGACCTCGCCGCATAGTTACATCATCACTCCTGACTACTCCCCCTTTCGCTCAAACTTTCGTCAATACTACTGCGCCTGAGGTCAAAGTGCTGCAAACTAAGTGCTCTTCCGCCATACAATATAGTTCTCATTTTTTATCCGATTAAAAAAAATCGCAACGTTATATTTTGTGCCACCATACTTACACGTATAAATACTCATGTAACAGTCTTTAAATAGGGAAAAGATGGAAGTGTTTGCTGGCTTCTAAATTCATCCCTGTTTGGATCCTAAGGAATGAATGGGGCTAGGCTAAATGCTAACACATTCACGATGCGATGTAAAAAGATTAATTGCATGCATTAAAAAAAGATATTCATGTATTAATTTGTCTAAGTTGAGGTAAGAACATAGTAAAATATGAGCTTACGGTGGTGTTTTCCTTTAAACATCTTAATTTTACTAAGACCTAGTCCTGGCTTTAGCTAAGCATTGTCTGTTGAACGAGGCTTAATTATTTTAATTATTTATAAATTTTAGATTTCATTCTAAGAAGTTGCTGTGCTACACCGTTATACTACGTTGGTAAGAGTTTGATAGTAACAAAATTGACTATGACTAATTCAAACAACAGAAAATCACGGTAAGACAATTTTTACAAGAAATATCATACTGTTATGGCCTGTAGCATCTTTTGACTCGTGATAATGAGTACCAAATTATTAAAATAATAAAAAATATAACAATTAGAAAAGTCAATTATGACTTTAGACACAATGTAGCTGCAATTATATAAACACCCACTTATCAGTGTGCACTATACCTGTACTGTTTGGGATCACTTGGGGATTTAATAATTCGAGGATCTCCTTGGTTTTCATCTCCACCACTGTCTCCTGGAGATGCGTTGGGCTCTCGGGCTGCTTGTTGTGGGTCTGAACAAGCAGACTGCGCCGAGCTGCTGGCTGCAGCACACTTGAACTTGTTTGTTGTGGGCATCTTCAGTAATGATGGTACTTTAGCACTGGAGCTGAAGTGAACGGGACACTTTATGACCCTGCTACAAAACAGGGAAAATGTTCGCGTTGCCTTAAACAGAGCAATACTGACTTTGATCTAAAAGAAACGACACGTATATTAGAAATCGGTTAACCATAAATAACGGCTTCTTCCTCTTGGTAGTTAATTTAATAGAGGTCTGACGTAAATTAAATCTGTTTATTATTATTATAATTTTTTTTATTTTCCATCACTGGTGTGTGCATGAGCTGTCATTTGATAAGACGAACAACATCGCATCTTTTTGGTGCTTCACTAACGTTATTTTTTCTGGTTAAAATGATAAGCCGATCAAAATTAGAATATGAACTTGATGTCAAATATGAAATTCTTCACGTGTCTGCCCAAATTTAATCCGAGCTGCTCACAAAAACACGTTTCATGTAGCCTACCAGCATCACTGTGCTACAATGATGCTGCTAACTCACATTTGCTACAGTAGTTGCACTGACACTTCCGATCGACACATTTAAGACAGTTAATTCAAAATTATTTGACCCGCTTCCCGTGACCGATCAAATGATTCGGCCAATCTGTCTAAGAGACTACGGTTACAAGTGCGATTAAACCTTATTTATTATTATTTCACAAAGTTAGTGAAGTTTCATCAAACCCCATACCTTTTATCCTGATGCTGGGTCAACCTAACTTACAGCGCTCAGCCAGTCACCGGTTGGTTGCGTCTATGCAACAAGGTGAGTTCTGATTCGTCAGAAATTGTTGACGTAGAAACGACGCTTTCTGATTGGTCAGAGGTACCGTTAAAGAGAACATAAGCTTGACGCCTGTCAACAGTGTAGTTTCAGTAATCCGCTATGGAGCCACATGTGAAGGTTTTCCCCACTAACATAAACAGGAAATGGTTTTCGTGGTTTTAATAATTTAATTTAGTATTTGCCAAATACTGTAGTAGGCTATTAGGGTACTGTTATATTAGTAGATACTTCTAGTAAATAATCACTCACAATCCTATTCATATTAATTTGATAAAAATGCATTTAATTTCATGTCTTTACTGAACACATCATTTAAACATTCGCTGTACTAGGCATAAAAATATGGTAACCCTTAGATTACAGTAAATTACCGCATGTCTCTTGACAGCAATAACCCCCACCCTGCACAATAGCAGGTGCAATTTAGCTTTATTCCTCTTTACATTTTCAGTTCAGCAGTTTTTTTTTCTGTGGTCTGGTGTGAATCATGCCAAAGCATCTCCATTACGTGAGATGTTCAGACTGGGTCACTCATTCAGTTTAAGCGCTATATGGTTTCTTCTACTGAAGCCATTTTCTTGATTTATTACTTTGCTTCTGTTGCATCATCCGGCTCATGTTCATCTTATATTGATGGATAGATGGTGGGATCCCAGGTTTCGGAAGAACAAACTGCAGGCGTTCCTGGGTTTTGGCACCAAAACTATAAGGGTGCATTCAGTGTTTTAGGCTGCAGGAATGCCAAAATGACTAAAGAAATGTTAACAGCAAGATTGTGTATAACAGTTTAATTTCTAGTCAATAACACCTTTCTGGAACTTATACCAATGATGATAGAAAATATGTGGGAGAGCATTGCTAGAATATGAATATATTGTATTCATATTCTTGTTTCATTAAAAATTTATATTATAGTATTCAAGAAGAGATCGCCCCCAAAGGGATAAAAGAAGAAGAAACATACACAGATATTGTCTTTTATGTCTTCCTTGGCCATGTGTCTAAAGTCCAACCCCAATATAAAATATATTCATATATTGAAATATATTTCAAAATATTTTTTTGCCATATGTGGCACACAATCAGTTTGGTACAACGCCACTATATGAAATTTTTTTTAGACATTTTGTCTTATACAGACTGATAAAAATCAAAGCTTTTCAGCATTATGCAAGTCAGTAATTCTGGGTGTTCTCATGTGCATTTAGCCATAGATAGTTAGAAATGTATAATGTAAACACAGTAGCAAAAACAAAGCTTGAATTTGCAGCACTAGGTGTACCAATTTGTCTGCCAAATGCATAAAACTGTTCAGACCAACATCAATCTCCAATTTTGATGGAGCGTGGCTATTGCTGTGCCAGACCAAAATGACCAGTTTATGTAGAAATGTAAATGAATCCAAAGGGATGAAAGGTAACTTAAGTCATGATGCAGTCAGTATGATTCTGAGACTAAGAGATCTTATGCATTATAATAATTTTCCCTACAAATGTAATTTAATTAAATCATTTAGATACATCCTGTACAAACATGTTTGTATAGCAATAATTCCAAAGCTACACTTCAGTTCGATTTAGTTAAATAGATACTATTATATAGAAAAACAGGCTATACAACATGTTTGAATTGACTTCAATACATCTTTGTATACAAACGTTCATTATAGAGAACATGACAGCATACCAACATCACAGCATCTCATAGCAAGGCTCAAGTGTTCTTTTCAAACTGCATTCCCTTTTCATTTAATTACCTACAGATACCCTATGAAAGAGACTGATAAATGCTGCATCCATGACAACCACAAGTGGAACGATATACTGGTGAGCAGAACAGTCATTATGAGACTATCAATATAAGTGTGAAAAGTAGGTTACAAATAATTGCTCTCACAAGTCACAGTATTGCTGCAGTCACATGTTAGGCATGTTAGTTTGTGCATCTACGCAATGTAAAATATACAGTAAGTCATAGTGCCTGCTGTGAGTAAATGAATGAATAGGAAAGCCCTTATTTGCGGATGTTTAGAACAGGTCTAGAAATGTAATTCTATTTAATTGTTTCTATATTTTACCTTTGAATGCTCTCTAAGTAGAGATATCCATACTAATTTCATTCCTTGCATAATCCAGACTGGGTATTATATTCCCATGAAGGAGCTTTCATTGTTTTCAGTAGTAGCAACTGCGTCCAGCAGGGGGAGCCCTCGTCATGGCATCATTTCTGCTTCATTGACTGTGGTTGCACTGATGCAATGTTGAAGGATTTCAAGTATGATACGTGACACAATAAGAGGTGATTTCCCTCGCACTCATCTTCGTTGTATATAAAATGCGGTGTCGCAAAATGTTGAGTTTGGTTTTGTGAGCATTGAGCAGCAGCTTTTTTTGTAAGGATGTAGAAATATTTTGTGCAATATTTTTTTGGTTGCAAAGCATTCCAATGCAAATAAGGAATTTCAAACACAAAAAATGGTAGTATTTAAATGGATGAATGTAACTAAAAACCACATGCTGTTTGACATAGCAACATTATTTCTACCAATGACTGAGTGGAAGGCGGGACTATGTATTATACTGACCAATAGAAATTTTGCAGTTTTGTTTTGTAATGCTAGTAGCATTACATGTCACACGTCACCTTTAATAATTGACTTAGAAATCTGGTAGTGTATAAAAACCCTGAGACAGTGTAGTGGTGATTTGTCCATAAAAATAAACTTTAATATTTGAATATTTACCATCTATGTTTAAGTGCTTGCCTGTCTTGTTAAATGTATTTCTTAAATATAGCACAGCCACCATTCATCCACTGCACATAATCTATCAGGAGTTTACATGGGGACTCCAAAGGGCAGGTTCCCATGGCAACACATTTATAACTTTATTACAATGGAAGGGGGGGTAGTTTAATTAGCTCAAAGCCGACAGTACTTCGTTGTGGTCTATTTTCTCAAGGAGAAAGGTCATTGCTCTGTGGTTTCCAGATGTGCACCCTTAACTAGATAGTAGGAGCACTTGTGGATTGAGATACCCCCCTCCTCAACACCTCAGTGTTAGTTACGCCCTTCATCTTCTGATTGCCACAGCTGGGTAATTAATAACCAGCTTCAGGCTAATTGTGCTTCATATGGTCTGACCACCATATTACATCTGATTTTCTCGAGAAATTACACCGCCAATTGTAATTCTGCGGTTGTTGCAAATTTAGACATTTTTTTCAAACTTTCACCCCCCCCCCCCAAAAAAAAAATATCATGACGTGAAAGAGAATTTGAATAAACTAAACATATTAAATTATACAGTGTAGAGACTCATTTTTCTTAGGTTTAATTACACATAATTTATGATTAATTAATAATTTTATAAAAAGGCATAACACTGGGGCCCTTTGGCACAAAATTAACCCCCTATAGCCAGGGTATTATTTAATATAAAAAGAAAGCATTTTGGAGTAAACTATCCCTTTAAGGATAGAGAGATTGAATTGTTTTACTGAAGGCAGTTGAGTGAGGCTTCAGGTCAGATTCTGGCATTAGTTTTTAGAGACGGTTGGGTTTCAGGACCCCATTACTATCCTGTCAATCACATGCCCCATCACCTCACTGTCTTATGACTGCAAAAAAAAGATCTATTAAACCAAGCCAAGCTAATACATCTTTAATAGATTTAATGTAAATGTAGCTAATATCACATTCATTGTAATTTTAACATAATATCAACCAAAATCCCCTTTGTTGCTTGAATGATTTCTGGTTGTTTCCCTTTAACAGGCTGTTTCTTTCTTGAATGCTCTTGCACCGTTTTGATGAAGAAAGTGCTTTAATCACCTTTAACAGGCTTTAGAAGAAGCCGCTGTCACAAGCTAATTCACTGGAACACGTTTAGATCTGTAGCATGGATCTGTGTGACGGCATTAAAGATTTTTTTTCAGGTCTTCAGGAAAATGCTTTAATGCTCAGAGGCAGAGAGCTGCTGAGACAGAGCATTAACTAGGTTTATCTAAGACTCTTGGTTACCTGTGGGAAATTCAACATAAAGGAAAACTATGCCTGTGTGTTCAGAATATTACTGCGGATGTATGTGAGGAATTTAGTGGTTGGGGGTTATGGTCAGATATTGTTTTTTGTTTTAATATTTGAAAAATGGTAAAAGCTTTTATCCAAAGAGACTCACAAATGAGGTACATCAAGGTTAGCATATTCCACAATTATAACAATACATGCAAAAGCTAGCCTATTTATTTATTTATGTATATCACTGTCAAATGACAAACCCATAGCTGTACAGTAATTATCCTGTGATTCATAGGATAATTAACTAGTCACATGAGAAATCAACAAAGTGGGCATCATGTCAACATTGTTCATTCTCAGTTCCAAAATAAGCAACATGTCCATGTATGAAGCGCCTGTTGTGCAATAGCAGATGGCACTATGTTTCCATGGTAACCAAAATAAGGTTTCATTAAATTGTTAGGGCCCTAATGCCATAAGAAATGATGAACAAGTCATCCGTGAACGATTATCGCACCAGGAACAGTAATAATATAAAAAAATGCATGCATGTTAAAAAAAAAAGTAAAACTGTCAAGCGCGCGCGCGTCAGGAATCGGTGATATCTGAACTATTTTCTTTGTAAACAAACGTAAAATCTCGCAAACATGTTTTACATTAAAAACACCTCAAAAAGCCCCTGTATACAGTACACTGTGCCACTCGATTTGCCGCGTTGCTACCCTCATCTCGCGCATATGGAGCATTTCATAGCAGGACTACGGGCGCGCGCGCGCTCGTTACATATCTGTTTTTAACTTAAAAACCGAAAGAAGTCCGCAGCAGTACTATCCTGCGATTTATCGCAACGCCAACTTTCCCAATCGTAGCGCTTTATTTTTTCAAACAGTTCATGTGGTGACATAGGCGAAGATCGTCAGTCCTCGCGCTGGTGCTGAACTGCAGCGTGCGCTGTCTTCACTGTTGAGCGCTCGTCAGGGGAGCGGACCTGCATCCTAAAGCAAACCTCTCTGAGACATTGCAGTCCTGTCACGTCTCCGGCTCTCCTATTTGCCTTAACCACGAGAGAGAGAGAGAGGAGAGGAGAAGAAGTAGCTGAACGGTGGTGACATGGCAAGAAGCAGCATCATTTAAAGCGTCTTATGATCTTTTCATTGCACTGCAGCAACCTGAGTGAGTAGCTCAATGATTTCTGCTCAATGTCTCTGATATGGATCCGGACGCGGTCGGTGGGAAAGCCAGACAAAGGCGAATGCTATTACTGTAGATTAGATTTTAGCGCAATGGCTTATCAATGTGTTAATTATTTCTCTTACTGTGTAATATCGCGACAAGTATCGCTTTTCGTGAGGTAGTAAGCGTTACATTCACATCCAAACTGGTTTCTGTAAGTTTAGCTTTTTTCATGCAGTCAATGGTTTCCTTATGTCTGTATTGCATAGCCCTCTTTGGGGCTATTCTGTTAGAAGGACGATGTGATGATCTAGTTCAGTTTGAACTTTGTAGATACCAAGAGGTAATACATCTCATATATAGTCTCTTATATATATATATTAAGATTTATGTTGTAGGGTTGCCTATTGATAATGTTAATAAATCGTAATATCAAGGAGTAGGCAACACAAAAATATTGATTCTTTCTGTTAACCAGAAAAAATTTCTTGCAGTAAAATACTTTGCATGCATTAGGGGTGGGCCCTTGGATAGCTACATTATTACAGTGACCTGTATGCACATATACCCCATCAGCAATCAATATAACCTAGGTCTTATTAACATCACATTCCTAAGTGCCCTGCTGTGCACATTAGCTAATAGGTGGTGGTGGGGGGGTATTTTCCATGGAGGTCAAATTGATATTCCAGAGTCATTAGCTGATTTAGAAACTAAAGTAAAACCTCTATAGAAGCATGATGCCTTTAAATGGATTACTGTAGGTCGCTAACGTATTGCATCTTCACTCTCAATATCACTATGGTGTATGCAGCAGGCATACTTTTAATATTAAGCACTGGTGCGTTTTGCTGACCTTGTTTATTGAAGACTTAATTTTAGCTTTTGACAATGTACTTTGCTGTTAAAAGCTGCAGACAGAGCAACTAAGATGCAGTAAGTGTATAGATGATAACCTTTTGCGTCATTTCCAAGACAAGCTTGTCAAAAGTCAAGATCATTTGGATTGATCAATATTCATCATCCACTCTGTATTCAAGGCACTAAACCTGTTGTATTTTTTTCAGTGCAGTGAAGGAGCTCTTGAGGCTATGTACGTGCCTGCTTTTGGTGAAAGCATGTTGTGGGTTACGCTGCTAAGCACAATTGCACTCGGATGGACGACTCCTATCCCTCTACTTGACGATTCAGAAGAAATAGACGAGCCTTGCTTTGAGCCCTGCTACTGTGAGGTGAAGGAAGGCCTGTTTCACATTCATTGTGACGGGAAAGGATTTACAAATATTAGCCAGGTCTCACAGACGTGGCTTAGACCGTTCAAGCTCTACCTGCAGAAAAACTCCTTACGGAAGCTCTACTTCAACAGTTTTCTGCACTTGAACAATGCAGTGGCCATTAATCTGGGCAATAATGCCTTGCAGGACATTCATGTTGGAGCTTTCAATGGTTTGGCCTCCTTGAAGAGATTGTACCTTCACGAAAACAAGCTGGAAGTGTTTCGGAACGACACGTTTCTCGGACTGGAAAGTTTGGAATACCTTCAGGCCGACTATAACGTTATCAAGAGGATAGACAGCGGGGCGTTTCGAAATCTTCACAAACTCAGAGTGCTCATCCTTAATGACAATTTAATACCCATGCTACCGACTTTTCTTTTCCGATCTGTCTCTCTGACACACCTTGATTTGAGAGGAAATCGATTAAAGACGTTGGCTTATAAAGGGATTTTGGAATATATTGGTCGCAGTCTCATGGAAATCCAGTTGGAGGAGAACCCTTGGAACTGTGTCTGTGATATCATCCAGCTCCAGGCCTGGTTGGAGCGGATACCGTACACTGCGGTCGTCGGAGAGATCACATGCGAGTACCCTTTCCACCTCCATGGAAAGGATCTTAGAGAGATCAAACGCAATGAGCTGTGTCCCACACTGAGCGAGGCAGAGATTGAGTCAATTCTAGGCATCCCGCACCTACCATCCTACACAGGAAGGGTAAGGCCTACAAAGCCGTCATCTATAGTCTCCCCAAATCAAAACACAGTCTCTTCTGTAGAACAAAGAGAAAGGACTCCAAAGCCTACAAAAAGGTTTAGGTCCTCAAAGACACCTCCAACACCCCGCAGTGTGTTCCCTAATCAGCCACCCATAGCTGGATATCAGACACGACCTCCTATACCAATAATTTGCCCCATTGGATGCACCTGTAACTTGCACATTAACGATCTTGGTCTGACAGTCAACTGTAAAGAAAATGGATTTCGAAACATTTCTGAGTTAATGCCCCGACCCTTAAATGCTAAGAAGCTTTACTTAAGTGGAAATCTCATTCAGAGAATTTATAAGTCAGATTTTTGGAATTTTTCCAGTCTTGATTTATTGCATTTGGGTAACAATCAGATATTCTATGTCCAAGAAGGGGCTTTTGTTAATCTGCCTAATTTGAGAAGCCTTTACCTGAATGGTAATAACATTGAAAGGTTAACTCTTGATATGTTCCACGGCTTGCAGAATCTTCGATATTTGTATTTTGAATACAACGAAATAAGAGAAATCCAGCCGGCTGCCTTCAGTTTAATGTCTTCGCTGCAGCTAGTCTTTCTTAACAACAACCTCCTGCGCACACTACCCGTGGGAGCGTTCGCAGGTACATCACTAACACGCCTGAACCTGCGCAACAACTATTTTCATTGCCTCCCGGTCAGCGGCGTTCTCGAACACTTGCATGCTGTGGTCCAGATCGACCTGAATCAGAACCCCTGGGATTGTTCCTGTGACATTATTCCTCTGAAAGAGTGGCTGGACACACTGAGTTCAGTGGTCATAGTAGGAGAGGTAGTGTGTAAGACCCCAGAGCTGGTCTCGGGAAAGGATTTACGTACTTTGAATTCAGAGGTCATTTGCCCTGAGCTTCGGCGCTCTTCGCTGTCTCCATCCGAATCGGACGGTGGGCTCATCACCACGTATCCTGGAGTTGGGGCACACCCGCCGAAAGGTGCCATACCGCTCTCAGTTCTCATTCTCAGCCTGTTGGTTCTGTTCGTGTCTGCCTTCTTTGCCGCTGCGGCTCTTTGTGCATATGCTCTTAAAAAGCGTGAAAAGCTCCCCTTTAAGAGGCAAGGGGAAGTGGGCTTGGCAGGCATTCAGATGGAATGTGGAATATTTACAGAACAGCCACCCACCTTACCAGAGACTCCTCCCACCAATCACGTGTACGATAGCATCGGCGCTGCCACCTCTCACATGTGCAGTAACCCGGTTTACAAAAGAGGAAAGGAGGACTCGGGGCAGAAGCATCCTTTCACCGAGACAAATGAGAGCGGATCACATTACAGAACGTTGATGGAGAAGGAAAAGGAGTGGACATTGGCTATCTCCAGCTCTCCCATTAATACTATTGCCAGTGTCGGAGTACCGTGTGGTGACATTGCTGGCTTTCATGAAAACGGAATACTCTGTCCAACTGTCATTGACAGCCAGGGTCCCACTCCCAAAGTGGGACTGGTGGACAGTCTTTTTGGCACAACTGCCCCCTTTAACAACCTGCCTGACAGGCACACGCAGCCACCTTCAGAGTTCCCACACGTGAAACAGGATGTCAGACAAAAGCAAACGATCACAAGCACCACAGGGACAAGGACAGGATGTCCTAATCAAACCCAAAGTGATTACCCCGAGCTGAGGGCTAGACTCAAAACAAAGGTGGATTACATTGATATGCTGGAGAGATCATATCAGTTCTAAGACATAAGTCAGATATAAGACTGCACATCCTAAATAAACATGGTAAGATGGATGGAAAGAGAATGAATGCGATGTAAGATGTACGGTTTTCCCTCAAGTTGCTCTGGAGGAAATCCCTAATTCAAATTTTTTAAAGTGCCTTCACAAGAGCAGCCAGCAATGTTGTAAATGAGTATTTTTGTATTACAGTTTTATTTATCTAAAACACATAGATTTACATTTGATGGAAAAGAATCAAGTGCTGTTTTGCAAAAACTGCAATGTCGATTAACATACCGGACTAGTCACGTGTATGAATGCTGAGCGTGCGGTCTTGGCTTTCACCTTGTTTGCTTTGAAAAGATTTTTATTTACCTGAAAATTGTCCTTCAGCAATAGAGATACTGCAGTTATTGTATAACTGTTGAGTGCTGTGTTGAATCTGTATTTTCGAATTGAGTAGATTGTCTTTATTGGGACTTATTGAAGGGTTTTATGGACCAAGATACGGTCACGACATGTAAACTTTTGGGAAATATTGATCACGTCCAAGTAAGTACCTTTTCACAGTCTATTTCACAAAGGCGGGGACAGATATGTGCATATATTTATTCTTAGATTTCAGTGTTGCAATTATTATTGTAAGACATCATGTTAAATCAATGTATAATGATTATGCCTCTGGTTTAGACTTCCTTGAAAAAACCCATGAGCTTAATAAAGGGTGCTAAGCAAAGTCACGTCTAAAACGTATTTTGAGCAGTTACATAAATTGCACACATGCAGGTTTTCACCTCTGCATAGCCCACGTGCACATACACAGCACTTTATGTGCTTACTGTACTTCAAAAAAAAGAAGAAAAAATGATTTACAAGACCACAGTGACCTTTTTGTTGGAAACTTATTTGGAAACCAAAAATGGCATGATTTTTCACATTTTGTGAAAGGTACATGCCGGGGAAACCAAGAGATTTGAAAGTAAAAGAAGCAGAGAATATGTAAAGCATCCATCCTGCAGTCTCCAGTCTCCTGGGTGTCCATAGGAGGGCATTAGTTAGATACACCTATTCACCATACATAAGCTGGCTTAACCTAGTTACGGAGAATTGCATAAGGGAGAAAAATACTGTCCTGGCCTCATGAAAGCCTTGAATAAAGCGAAACCTTGAAAGAGATGAAACTGAACATTTCTGAATGTTGAAGTCCCATGATCATGGCATTTTTTAATTACCTCATTTTTATAATCTTAGTTCCTGGTATCCTTTTTTCCTTTCAGCTTTGTGCTTAAAATGCAATAATATACCTCGCCTCCATATTTAGCTTCTAAACACTTGCATTCCCAAATCTACTTTAACATTTTAGTTCCTGCCTCACTCCAGGTCTCCCAAAGCCCTACAGTAATTCTGTAAACATTAAAGTGATGGAATGCTTGAAGTATGTAAGCGTGTGTGCCTGGCATAACGAATGATCGTTTTAGTTGCTCCCAAAACGGCTTTGCTATTAGCCCAGCTCTGTTCAAAATTAGCCAGTTGGCGAACTGGAAGTCCAGGGACACGCGTGTGATAAAAGGATAACGTCAGAGCTACAGATCGGCTCTTATCGCTCTGACACTGTTGATTTTTGCTAATGTTGTACTTGGCAGATTCCATCTTTCACAGGCCATCCATCATTTACACAGTTGGATGTTCGTAACCGCATTAATGCTGCCGGCATCCAAACCCGCCTGTCAAAGAGAGAGAAAGAGAGAGCGCCTTCATAACCACCTTTCCTCTACGATAATTCACGAAGCTTTTGTCCGAAGTATGAGGATAGATAATCCTCACGATGCCACTCCAGTAACCCTCATTATGCGCCTCCGCCGCCCAATCCCACGGACGACCCGGCCATCTGATCTCGTATGCAATGAATGTGATCAGAGGGGCAGTCAGCTGCCCTGCTACATAGCGCCCATGTGCCTCGCCAAGACAAAGTGGCATTTGACCAAGAGACTGTGAATGGAGAGAAACGGGCAAATGCTTGTGCTTAATGGTTGATGGAATACAACTAACCAGCAGTTACTTCCTTTGATAGGATCGTGTGTAATTTTTCTTTTATGGGAACGCTCTCGACATAAAGTGCCATCATTATGAGGTTAATAATGACTTTTGAAAAATGCTTTTAACAAACAGCGGTATTATGAATTCTGATCACGACATATGGCAACGAATGCGAAAACGTAACACGCCGTGCTGCAGATAATGTGTTCCCAACACGTAAATGAGCCACAAAGTACCTGCAGAATTTTCAATGGCATGCAATTAGTCAGCAAACGGTGTGCGCTGTTGCTCTCTGACATTTGCATTTTTACCAGCAAATGTGGCCTTTTCCTCTGGCTGTCACGCCTTTAATGCGTCTCCTTAGACATGCCGTCAAAACCCCTGCCCCTTGGGAAATTCAGGGACACCACGGTGCAGGCAGTTGTCATTGTGCTTAGTTGAAATGCTGGACAGCTTGGACATGGTTCAGGCATTCTGTTGTTTTCAGTGTCATTCTTTCTCCAAAACGTTGTACTCGAAAAGTTTGTATATATAGATTTTGTTCTCCATGACATGAGATAGTCATGTTGATGCATTGAATAACCTTAGCAAAGCCCTTTTCATACTGAAAATACCTTTCTGTATTGACCAATATGTCTGGGGTATTATGTGTGGTGATATTTGCTTGGTGTTGTGTGTGCTTTAACCTTTTGCTATATTGAAGCTGTTTGTTTGAGAGAGAGAAAACAAAAAGAAAGAAGAATGCGTCAGGGACGGGGGGAGGTTAGGGATCGGCAAAAAAGGAAACGTACTTTAGAAAATAAAGGAACTCTGACTAAGTCCACCAGAAACCTAGAATCAAATTTAATGTGTGTAGGGGATTTTTAAAGGGATAGTTCACCCAAATTTAAAATGATGTCATCACTGACTCTTATGTTCGTACAATCCATATGATCTTTATTCTTTATTCACAATAGAAGATATTGATTTGATAAATGATGGTATGCACATATATCCATAGTATTTGTTTTTCTTACTATGCAAGTCAATGAGTACCGTCTATTGTGTGCTTAACATTATTTATCAAAATATCTTATTTTGTGTTTAACAGAATAAAGAAACTCATACAACATGAGGGTAAGTAAATGATGACAGGATTTTCATTTTTGGCTGAACTATCCCTTTAATCTCCCCAGCCCATTCTCATGGCATGCATATAAATAGCACGCAGTGTGAAAAGTTGTGCAATACATACGCCAAATAAAAATTTTGCATGCATATGATACCCCAGTCCTTTCCGTTCACTTTATATGGCGCATCTTTTCGTGTGGTTTTATGTGTTGGTTTATCTTTTTTTCAGTTTTTTACCATTGTCAGTGTCACTTGGGTTTGGGGTTTGTATTAGGTTGTTAGGTTGGGTATTGTGGAACAACTTTTTCTTTCATAATATGACATCCTACCCCAAAGCCAATTCTAACCCCAACTCCAAGCACCCATGGTTTAAAAATAGCATAATGCATGGAGAAGCCTATATATACATAGGCTTCCCTCCTCCCCATCACCTCACTCTCATCTAGTTTCATTTATCCCAGTTAAAGAAAGGGGAGTACTCTGGGTTCGGGCTGAAATTCCGAGCTCGGAGCCCTCTCCTCGGACAGCACGCCAAATATGCTTTATCTCATTCCCTATCGATTACATGTTAATGCGAACTCGTGTAATATGTTTAAAAAAGAGAAAAATCGAGAAACCAATACGAAAAGATGGGCTGTATTAAGTGAATGGGAAGGGCTGCACACAAAATTTGGAGTATGTATAGCACGACTTTTCACACTGCGTGCTATTTATACACGAATGGGTTGAACACATTTTTTTAAACTGATTTAAGGTATAATTATTACTTCAGTATACTATGCTTTACTGCACTGTACTCTATATGTTTATTTCATGGAGTCAACACAGAATTTCCTCATTCCTGACTCTTTCCTGTTGTTGTCGAGCACTGCATTGTTAGATCCGCTCACAAATCCTGAGTGAATGATGGAGCGTGTCTCCGAGTGTAGGAAATGATAAGAAGGCATTACCTCACACCATGTGGTGAACTTCTTTAAATGTTGCTGCTACGAGCACAGGCTTGTGTTTTGTATGCGGCACAGGTTCGATATCACCGTTTGAAACAGCTCTGACACCACGCTGAGAGCTTTGTCTTGGGAAAAGAGTGGAGGATGCTGTCAAGCCAGATCCTTTTGTTTTACTTTCCTACTTTTTTCATGTGAAATTAAACTATGAGCTGTAAAAAGTTTTATTTTACGACGACTTTTAAGCCCGGTTGCGTCTTACAGTACAGCAGTGAGGAATGCTGTTTACGTTCCCTCTCCATGGTGCTGAATTTCTTTTGTGCGATGCGGATAGAAGACGTTTTCTGCAATGGTGTGTGCTGTGCTGTGCAGCTTTTGTGTCCCGCAGTGGGAGATGTTTTAATGCATTTCGACATCTAGAATCTAGCACGCTGCGATGCAGTCATAAGCACCGTCTCTTAAGTCCGCCATCTGCTGTGCTTCTCGGACAGTTATGGGAAATCTGTCAGCGTAATTGTGTGTTGGTCTTGGCCGGGAGGGCATTGATCTGACCCACTGTATCTAAGTGAGCAACAGTCACTGTCTCGGTAATTACATGTTTTCATTAAGAAAACTTGATCGGCGCGCAGAGGGCAGGGAAAACAAAGCAAATTACACGTTGGTATTTGTTTATATATTTATCTTTAAACGTTGGAAAGTAACGCTTTTCAGCTGTGATATCTGCCAAAGGCATTTGTGGGAAGAACTTCCTATAGTGAGGTGTTTTGTTTTTATTACGCCTATCCATTATTCTCGGTGGAGAATTCAGCGGAACATTTTAGCCAGCAGCATGTTTCCTGGGAATCTCTCTTACATGGCAAATAAAACTATTAATGTCTTACTTCATCTTACACAAATACAAAAGAGAAAGATACACAGAATATAGGGATATTAAAAATGCTGAAGTTGGAAAGGTATTTGTGCCTGTGTCACTGTGAGCTTTGGGCAGGTGGGAACTAAATATGGAAAAAGATGTATGCATGGGAAACAAAAGGATAAAGTTAAAGCATCACAGACAAAGGACGCTCATTCTTTATAGCTCTAAACCTTTTAATCATATTCAGTCACTCATGTTATTCAATCAGTTACAGTAATGATGGTATTTAATCTCATAATACAACACTAGTTTACACATTCAAGTTAATTACGAGAGGTTCTGCTAAGATGGATAAGATCAAAACTCGGGGTGAAATTCACACAGCCTAACATTATCTTAATTATTGTTTTCCAAAATGCAACCTGGAGCTATGCAGCGTTTCTGCATAAGGCGTAATAAGAAATACAACAATCAGGACTACTTATTTCATATCGGTGTGCACAATATGATGCGGATAATTAGAGTTTAGTGCCCTACCACCTTACCAAATTGAGAAATGATACCTAGGAATATATCGATTCAATTTCCAGGCGATCCTGAAGCAATTTTAACATATGTGTATTTTTGCCGCCTTCCTCCGTCGTCTTTCATTCAAATGAGAGTGCTGACCCCATTAGATAAAAAATAGAGGAGCGGACAGACTGCGTTCATTTGGTGGAGTGATTAATTACAGATGTTACAGAGACAATGAAATATAGATCATACCGACTGGGACTCCAGCCAGGTTTACTCAATGTCAGGCTTTTCCAATTTTGATCAGAAGGAGAGAAATTCATCGCCGAGCTATTTGGCACAGGTTTTCTGATCATTAACATACTCTTCAAAGACAGAAAATCCTCCCGCTTTTTACCCAAAACGAGGAAGAACGCAAGCTGTGACTTATTGTGACATGCTGAGTTAGATATATCTCAAGAGATGTTTTGTTTTTGCAGTGTGTTGCAACCCATCTCGCGCTCGTGGGTCGTGTAAATGGTGTTCTGAAATGAGATCTCCAAACCAAATCTGAACGAACATTTGCTTCGGCCGACAGATGCACCGAGCAAACGAAATGGAAACGAGAGGATGCACGGATGAAAAGCCCGAGAGAAGATATATTTTGGATGGCTGAGATAAAGGACAGATCATTAGTCAAGGCTCTTAATATAACTGCAGGCACAGGAAAGCATGGCACTGTCAAATTTGAGAGATTTGAGATCTATTTCCATTTTTGTGTGTATACTTTTCACAACTCTTACTCTCATTTCACACCGTTGAGCTCTCTCTGCTGTAGAGGTGTGACCTCTGGCTTGCTCTAATGAAATATTAACGTATGTGTGTGTGTGTGTGTTTGCCTTCTACTGACAACACGGTGTGCTGCTTTTTCAACATTTTTGTTCCCATATTTGCTTGCTTTTTCTGGTTTTGTGATATTTTTATATTTCTCATGAGCACCCTTATGAAAAAAACTGTAGTTACTATAGCTAAACCAAAAGGCTTTGCTACAAAAAACATGGATAAACCATGGTCACGCAACCAATCTATACACACACACAAAAAAAAGGTTGATTAAGTGATATAGTGTTATGTTTAGTCTCACCTACGTAAAACGCAATACACACAACACTGCCTATATTAAACAGAGACAGATGGGATCTGCACTTTGATTGTAAATAACATGCATGCACATAGGTACCTCGTATCCATATTAATGCAATGTTGCATGTTTTTATATATCAGTATCTGTGTTCCCTGGGTTCAAATGATCTCCTGCATTGTTCTACCACTGAGCAATACAGGAACACAAAAGGTGTTTTCTTTTTTTAAGGTTAACCAACTTTATTATGGTTGATGTAACAATAAAAAATGTAAAACAAACATACAGAAAGGTTTATACACTTACACATAAGGTCACAAACGGTCATAATAAACAGAAGGGTATGTAATATATATATATAAAAGTCTTAGGATACCATGCTACCATTAGACTTGTTGTTTTTGCAATTGTATAATAATCATATATAGACTTTTGCACAGATCTGTAGATATTTAAATACACAACAATGGTCAAATGCTTAGGGTCATTTACTTATTACTTGTTATTAATATTTTCCACATTAGACGGTGGGAAATCTAACACTGGGAATTATGGTTTAGTTTTGTAATGAAAAACGAATATGTTGGCACAATTATATTTTTTATTATACTACAGGGCTGTTGAATGTTTTATTATTGGTTGAGAAATTTTCCATGGGTGCATCATTTTTCGATAAACGCACACCTAACCTGTCAAATGTCTTAAAATAACCATCAGAGCAAAATTGACCCCGGTTCTTTAAATTATGTAAGGAATAATTGACAATGGGCTGTTTAATTTTTCAAAAATAATGCACCCCAAGGTGGCAATGCTACACCATGGATTACTGCGTTATTTTCGAATAATTCAACCGCTTGTCATCTATTATTTCTTATGTAAAAAACAAATATGCCTACACTCTAAAAATGCTGGGTTATTTTCAACCCAGCGTAAGTTAAATGACAACCCAACGGGTTGAGTTCATCTTTTTTTGACCCTACGCTGAGTTGAAAATAACCAAGCAATTTTTTACAGTGTATGGCATTTTGTGCAGCCGCAATAATCACATTGCAGAACATGAAATGTAGCTGGGTAAACATATCAATATTTTTTCCAAAGGAAAGCTAGCATTATATTTGTCTGAGATGATGTAGTTTATCATTTAAAACTCGAATTGCTGCATGTTGTTGAAGTGCAGGCTCTGCGTGCACATGACAAAATGATGAACGCAACAATTTTTCAACAACTATTATTTCATGTTGCCATCCCAGACCTGTATAGGAAAGGCACACATTATTTTTAAATATAACTATTCAATTCATATGGTGAATTCATGCTGTATTTTTTATATTGCAATATCTATATATCACAAAAAAAAACCCGTGCAGCCATACTTTATATCAAAAAAGACATTTCAGTCAAGTGACTCTTTACTTTTGACAAGTAGGGGCAGTTTCCTGGATAGGGCTTATAATTAAGGTCTAGTCCTGAAATAATCTAAACCCTGTTTGGGAAATTGCTCCGTTGTGTTGTAGTTTGGTCCACGAAGGGTTAAATATCTTTGAAAATGTATAAAGAAGGGTTTGGATTAATAGTTGTTAAACCTTCCAGCAAGCAATTTTGCTTTTGATAGAGGTCTAAATAGCTGTCCAAACACAAAACAAAATGTGGGCTGTCATGCAGTGAAAATTCAATGGACGTCTAACCATAGCCCAAAAATAAATGAAATAAAATAAATAACTGAAACCTTGTAATCACTGTTCAATGTCAAATTCAAGTTATTTTGGCTAAAAGAGAGTTACTGATAGCCGGACTATATCAAATCCATAGTTAACCTAGACGGTGAAATGACGTCTATTGCTTGCAGGGCTTAAGCGAATTCATAGTATTTGTTAATGGACTTTATATTGGAAATTAGAGGGCTATTGTGCTAATTGCTTTCTGTCAAAATGATAATAGAGGAAATGAACGTCATGCTGCAAAACACGCTCCCGTGCAATTTACGACATGACATTTCCACTGCTCAAGTCTTTATTAGGATTTCTGTCACAAATACCTTTAATCAGTGTGCGTAAGCCCAAAATACTCACACAATGGGGTATATACGGCACTTACACTAATACTATTTGGTTAAGCCTCAGGCCTGCTTTATGATCTGCCTTTGGTGAATAACTAAAGAAAATTAACCCTAAAAAAAGTCAAGGATTAGGATCCTTATGAAGTGAATTTATATTGATATTGCATTCAAATTTCCGTTCAAGAGTTATGGATTAAAACATCAGCTTTCTATCATCAATCCAGTATAATGTCAGCCTATAGTTTATATTTCCAAGTTTCTCACACTGTGAAAAAACTTTGCTGCCTTCATTTTTGTTGTTGAATCAACTCAGATTTACTTACTATTATTTGAAAAAAGTCAACTTCATTTTATAAGTTATAACAACTCATCTGTAGTTATAAAACTCATAGTCGAGATAAATAATAGTAAGTTAAATCTTGTTGTTCAACAAAAAATTTAAGGCAGCAAATAATTTTTTTACAGTGCAGCAGCTCATGCACTGCTAAGGTACAGTGAAGTGAGCAGCAATGTTAAAGCCCTACATTATGTATAAATACTTTGCTTGATGCCTGCAGAAGATGTAGAAGATGGCATGATGGCGATGGGGGGGGGGATGAGCTTACATTATGACTTCATAATGAGGGCGAGAAGATTAGCCATCCTCTCATTAGCACAGCAGTGAATAGGAAATTTTGTTAACGGGCAGAAAAAGTGTGCAAGAGCTCGTCTCGTAACACTCGTATAAAACCTTAATGATTTCCTCAGTTGAAATGAATGGCTGTATCTGTGGCGGCAGAGTTTGGCTGGGCTGTATTATAAGTCTCTTCCTCATTTTCCCAGAGCGGTGTAGGTAATTGTCCAGATTATCACTAGTCTCAATTCCAGAGCGGTTAGTTTCTGAGAGACCGGCGACATCAAGGAATCTTCTCCTCTCTTAGGCTTCCTGCCAATTGTCTCTTAACTCTGACTGCTGGAATAACACCCTCGCAGTATCAATTATTCCAGTCTATTTCCCAGTCTGACACTCGCCATTATCCTCTCAGATATCATTGCTGTCACTGAATTGGAGCCAAGGCGGAAGCGTTTGTCTACCTGGGAATGTGCGCCTGTTCAACCCTGACATGGAATGGATGCACAGATGTCACATTAAAATGATGTCTCGTCTTTTGCAGCCTGTATACGTTCTGTTGCCTATCTTCAGCAACGCGGGCCGCCGTTAATAATACACCGGGTTTCCACTTTGTCTAGACTTTTTTGAAGACAGGGGAGTGGGGTCGGAAGGCTAAACTGATTCAGATTCAGTATGGTGCGTGTTCATCTGTTGCAACAGTGTGCCGTGCGTGATATTCAGAATATTTTTGAATGTTCACCAATGCAACTTGCAACAGCTCTTTATCTGGCACTGCATTGAAAACATTTAAGGAGAATCTGTGTGATTTCGGATTAGATGATTGTGGGAAAGTACTCAGGCTAGAAGAACAAAAATGTTACTTGTATTTCCAGTGCTACTTTCTCATATGAATCACATCACTCTATGAATCACTATAGCTATAAAAGCAACTATAATGATCATATATTAGTGTCTCGTGGACAATGATAATGTTGATTTTGATAGTCCAATTTCTGTTGGTAGTCCACCACTGTGCAGCCCCAAACATCTTTCTTACACTCTCCACTGAAAAAAATGATTCATTCAATTTACTCATTTTTTAAGGTAAGTGGTTGCAACCAATTTATTTAAGCTACCTTTAAACAAATGTTTTTTGTTTTGTTTTGTTTTTCTAATTTTTTTGTTTAAATGTAGCTTAAATAAGTTGATTGCGACCACTTACCTTAAATATATTAAGTAAATTGAACGAATCATTTTTTTCAGTGTAGAAAAAAGGTACATGAAGGTAAAAAGATGTCACTGGGGTGGTCCCTTTTCAAAAAGTACACTTAAAAGGTACATACAAGTACCTTAAAGGTACATATCTGTACCTAAATGGTACATATTAGGACCTTTTTAAAAGGTACTGTCCCAGGGACTAAAAGTAAGAGGGGGCATCCCATTTTTTTGTCTATAGAGTTCATAACTAACTTTGCAACTACACTATTAAAATTATTACTTAAAACCTTAAAATAATATGTTGAATTGACTTGCAAAACAAAAACTCTATTCACAAAGCACTTTAGTACTTTTAAAATTCCTTAAAGTTGGAAATGTTCTGGCATCACTCCAATGAAGAAGACCTAATAACATTGGAAAAGCATTCTGTGTGAACAAGACACAGAAACAATGCATTAAGATGTGTGCCATATTGAGGATGTGCATGTCATCGCAACCAGAAGTTATGGTTCAACTCTTTGACAAGGGAATTTAAACGCAGATCAACATTTACGTCGAGAAATGTCGGCAAACTGGACTGAATCACTATCCGTGCTAAAGCAGAGATCATCCACCAGCATTACAGAACATCACATCACATGATCCTTTAGATCTTGTCATAAACTAAAATGCATGCATGTGGTTTCTCTAAAAAGAAATCACGGATAATTAGCAAACTTCAGACGCTGTAAAAAAAATCAACACTTGTTTCTACGGTATCTTTACGGTATGTGGGTGAATGCACACAGATTCCCGAAAAATTGGCAGTGTGAATGAACCAAAAATCCAACAATCCAGGACAAATCCCAGATGGATTTTCTATGTATTTTCCATAATCTATGTATGAAAAGGGCTCAAGTTGTTTTAACTTCATGCTGCATTTATTTACAATGTAGTGTTAGTACATTTGAAACAAACAGTCTACTTAATGACTGGCAGATGACAGGAACTTGCAAACTTACTTATAATTAGTAAAATGTCTAAAGTAGACTTTCGAAATAAAGCGTTACCATATGTTTATACCAAGCCCACGCCCTGCAGTTTCACATTTTGAATGGATTTTGATAGGCTGTCCTCATAAATTGACCACAACAATATTGTTCCTTTGGATCTTTATTTTTACAGTTGTGGTGTGGTTTCCGCTGTTTAAGGAACTTTATAGTTACACCTAAAAAAATGCTGGGTTATTTTCAACTCTAAAAGGGATGAACCCAACCCGATGGTTGAAGCTCATCACAACATGTATTTAGCCTGTCATGTGTGTGGCTCATCATATCAAAATATGTGTCCGGGGCGTCATGTAAACTTATGGGCATCACTTGACGTCAAAAAAGTCCCTGCTGCAGCTGCTTCAAAGGGGTTTATGATGAAAAAGTGGTTTGTGTTTGCCAGATACTCACTTATTCTCATGTATAATCAGAGTTTACTGTTATTTGCGAGTATTTTGTTAACCTGAGTGTCTCTGTTATCATAAACCCTTATATATTTTGACATGATGCACATGGTTCACATGACACAACAACACATGTTTTGACATGACGATCAACACACATGACACTACGAACAAATTATTTTGAATTTGCGCCCCTCGGAAGAGAAGTCACCAATCACCACTGAAAATAACCCAACATTTTTATTGTGTGTCCTTGGTGTGAGCGGTCACAAAATGTACACACGTGCAAAACTGTTTTAGCGGGACTGACCTTGGCTAGACGGCGTGAAAAGGAAGATGACAGTGGCAGCTGTGTGATATGCAGTGCTGATGTCTTTCTGGAGTCTTATTTAGGCCTGCTCCCTGAAGTCATTTGCAAGGATAATTAGAGAGGTACATGAATTGTATCTGCAGAGCTTCTCTACCCGTCCTTAATAAAATATGAAGTTTTTAATGACAGTGTGGTGTTATGCACCATTCATTATTCATCACTTATGTAAGTCCTAAATTCATCAGAAGTTCAAAGGAACAAATTGAGAGGTTTCACGGGAGCTAGTGATGTGGGATCTGATTCAGTGCGGGACAGCCCTGCTGAAATCCAGTTTAGAGGATGAGCAAATATGAATGATGGGTAGCCAAATTACAGATGGAAACGATGAGATAAATATTTGTTTATGTGCTTAACATTATAAGATTAAAGCTGTAGTTTAGTCGTGTTTCAAAGCATGGTACCTGGATACCGGATTTCATGGCTTCAGTGTGCATTTGCATTTAAAAAAACAACAACAACGCCACCACAGAGAGCTTGTTGTTTTAAGGAATTAACCTTTGAAGTTAATCAGACACGAATACATATCTAAACTCTCTATTTCACACTATCAGCTAGCATCGGTCTGGTCTGTATCTCTCTGTGTCTCCCACCGCAAGGCCACTAGCCAGGTTTGGTATCCCAAGAGACCGTGAGGGAAGAGTTCACTGAATTATGGATGTTTTACGATGCCAGGAATTCTGTGGAAATATTCTGCAAATAAGCTTTAAATCACTGCAGTGTCGACGCAGATTATCTCGCAACCATTGAAATGCTGAACATGCAGCCAAAACTCTGCAACGTTACAGAGATACGAGGGAAATTTTAACAGCCAGCACAGCAACAGAAGCAAAGACAAAAAAGGATCATGCCAATTTATCTGCTTGTCGAGGATCTAAGGTAGTTATAGCTCACCAATCGATACATTAACACAAATATGGAGCAGAGAAATGAATGCATGCAGTATAAATATTAGCGTTCCGTATTCAATCTCCATTCACTGGAGAAATGTTTATATGGTTGTTTGCCAAGCTTACCCAGCAGCTACACCACAGCCAGGGCTTAGATCTGCTCTCTCCATAGACTTCTGTGGCCCACAGTTAGACAGACAGCAACAATATGTTCCTGCCACAGGCCGATTTCCATTCTCCTGTTGGGTTTGGTCCGAGAGAATCAGTCCTTCGGGTAAATCCTAAGAGATGTTTTTATCTTCATGTTTCACCTTTATACAGTTTTAAAACACAAGATAAACAAACAAAATCCCACATCGCAAGACAAACAGACAAGATAAAAAACATCAAAACCCAATAAATAATTTTTAGGAGGCAACATAAGTTTGGTATTTAAATGTAAAGTTCTGCCTCAAAAATACAAACACCAACACTTGCTTGGTAGATTTTTGCTTATATCTCTGATATTTGTAATATCACATTGATATGAGCAATCCAGCACATTCTGACATACGGCAACAAAGAAAACGGCTTGAGAATAAAGAAAGATGCTGGTGCAAGAAGTAAAGTTTTTTTTTCAGTGCTGCAATGCAGTGAAAGATCCATCAAGCTCATACATGATACGTCAATTTGGTATATTGTTTATACCATTTCATCATCGTGGCCACTGCCACAGACATTGCATCATTTCTTCTGCTGTAGCATTCAAACCCATACGATCCAGTATAGTTTTCATTTTACGCAGTTGTTTATTTTTAGCATTTCTGTTTTTCGATTTCATTTCAACACCCAAACAGATTAGTCAGAGAGCGAGCGTGTGTATATTTCACAGAGCATTTGGCTTAATAAATGCAATGCTGTCGCTGGGTTTCAGTACAGCTGACTGTTAAGAGTTCACCGGGAAGTATGGTGAACTTCAGAGATTTCCACGAGTTGCTTCGCACAATGACTTTCGTCTAGATTAATTGAAAATGACTTCGGCTGAGTACGGCCGCCGCAGACACAATGTCTGTGCGGTACTGTAATTATTATCCGTTGATTTGGACCGTGCTGTACAATTTACTCTTTCTCTTTTTTCCCTTCTTTCCTTTATTGTTGTTTGGTAAAGTAGAAATACAATTTCACAGCTCAGAGGCTGGGTCTCGAGTAGAATTATGATTAATAATATTTCACAGTGAGGGACCCGGTCCTGTGTGTTTCAGTGAAAAATAATTACTCTTAATAATTGTACAAAATATTAACACATGAGATATGGACATGTCAGAAAAATGCTCCCTAATTGGGGTGGTACACTTTCACAAAGTACACCTTTCCACCTACATAGGGCATATTAGTACATCAAAGGTACAAATTGGTACCAAATGTATACATGTCTGTACCTAAATCAGTGGTCACCAATCCTGGAACCTGAAGCAGCTAATTCATGTGTTTCAGGTGTGTTTGTTTAGGGTTGGAGCTAAACTCTGCAGAGACACCGGCCCTCCAGGACCAGGATTGGTGACCACTGACCTAAATGGTACATATAAGCACTTTTTAAATGGTATACTGCAAAAATGACTTGCTTACTTAGTATTTTTGTCTTGTTTTCAGTACAAATATCTAAATATTCTTAAGTCAAGATGTATTTTCTTGATGAGCAAAATTACCTAAGAAAATAACTCTAATTTAAGTGAATTTGTGCTTAAAATAAGCAAAAAAATCTGCTAGTGGGGTAAAGAAGAAAATTCTTGAACTTTTTTCTTAAACACTTAATTCAAGAAAAATTCAAGAAAATGTACCCCATTGGCAGATTGCAAATTGCTTGTTTTAAGCACAAATTAACTTATAAAGAGTTTAGTTCCAAAATGAGATAACTCTGTTTTTACATTTTTTGTCAAAACATGTTTATTATTATCTTACCATATATGTATTGTGTTTTATTGACTTAGCTTTTTAGTTATGAAGGTTAATATTAATTGGAGTGCACAATCAAAAAACAGGATTTTGAAAAAAAAATAAAAACTGAGTTTTCTCTGATTTTTTTTGTCTAAACTAAACTAAAATGCATGCATGTGGTTTCTCGACAGAGAAATTACGGATAATTAGCAAACTTCAGATGCTGTGGAAATAATACTTCATGTGTTTTTACGGGATCTTTATGGTCTATGTGTGAATACACACAGATTCACGAAAATCATTGGCAATGTGAATGAACCAAAAATCAAACAATCCCGACAAATCAGGGACACATTTTCCGTGTATTTTCCGTAATCTCTGTGTGAAAAGGGCTTAAGTTGTTTTAACTTCATGCTGTATTTATTTACAGTGTGCATGTTAACTAAATCTCATTGGAGTATACTGTAAGTAGATTGTTGGGGTTAGGGTTAGGAAAGGGGTTGGTTTGTTAAATAAGTTGACATATAGTTGCAAGTAACTTTTAGTCATTTGATGTCTGTTGATGAATCATCACAATACTGCCCTACAAAGGCAAAAGGCAGTAACTTTGTTTTTGGTCAAAAATTACTTATTGATATTTTTGAGACATTCAAGACCTCCTTTATTATTTTCATTAGTATCTTGAGTCAATTTTATGTTTTTTTCGAGAAAATAAAAATGAAGAAGAAATTAACTGACAACTGAAACTCACTATAAGTCTAAACTTTAAAGTGATTTTTCTCAGTTTCACACACTAGCAAGTTAAGGTCTTTTGCTTTTGTAGGGCAGAATAATGTGTTACTATTTGAAGCAGACAGTCTGCTAATACTTTAATGACAGGCAGATGCAGGGGCATCATGCACCAATTTTTTTTAAGGGGGCACAGTGTCAACAGCTCACAGAAATTTGTGCATACACAGACATCAAACGAAATATTATAGAGCTTTCAGTCTTTTCCATGGCACTTACATTTCTAACAATCTGAAAACCCCTGCTTTCATGCAAAAACCTCCAAAATAAAAGTGATGACTAACTTTCATATCAAATACTATTCAATCGGAATAATGACACATTTGCATCATATTCACATCTGAAACGGCATGTTTTATTTAAGTCTTAATGGCTTGTTTAATTGTGTCATTAATGCATTTTGCACAACAACTACATTATCATATAAAATTAATGTAATTTTAAATCCATAAAGTATATAAACAACGAAAATGACATAAGCTATAGATTGATTTTAATGTTCAATAATGATTTTAAAAAATATGTTTAGATAAAATTATTAGAAGAACGGATTTTTGCATTAAATTTTACCTCATGTGAGCATGTGAGATTCCGCGCCCGCGTGAACTTTGGCGAACTTTGGCGTTGTGCCAAGAAGATGAATCTCTGCTAATATAACGTTGAGACGGTCACATTTAAAACCATACATTTTCTACACAGAGAAGGTTAACTGCACATTACCGTACTGGGGTTTGGAAATGTTGTGAGCGTTTCTAACACGTTTTAATTCCTCAGATAGCCAAATGCAGCAGCAAGCCAGCAACAGCAGAGAGCTCGTGAGCGCGCCCAGACACTGATGACGTCTGCGACTGCGCTCTGACTGCAGCGCCAGCTGCCGCCAGAATAAAAGTAATGTAACATCAAAACACGATCAAAACGGCGAAAATCTCCGAAAAGTGACAAGGATGCAGCACAGAATGTATAATATTGTGCATATTAACAGATTAAAAGTCAAATAACAGATTAATAGACGCTTATTTGATTTTGAGGTTGGATGCAAAATCCATTGGCTCAAAAAAACCAAGGGGGCAGGTGCCCCCTCAGTTTGAATGGGCATGACGCCTCTGGGCAGATGACAGGAACTTGCAAACTTACTCATAATAAGTAAAATGTCTAAAGTATTTTATCTAAAAGTCTAAAATATCTAAAAATTCTTAAATCAAGATGTATTTTCTTAATGAGCAAAATTATCTAAGAAAATAAGTCTACACTGTAAAAAGCTGGGTTGACGGTAATTTACCGTAGATTTACATTTATGTTATTTACTGGCAAGAGTTTGTTCAAAGTTAAATGAACATTAAACTTTTACAAGTCTTTGTCTTTACAGAGTAAAACTAAAAAAACAGCATCAAGCAAAACATTCTGGAAAAACAAAATCTGAAGCAAAAAACAGAAAAAGGTTGATGATGATTTCTGGTTCCCAGAATGCTTTGCATGAGGCTGTTATTGTATAGTTTTATTCTGTAAAGATAAAGACTTGTTAATATTTAAAATTTATTTAACTTTGAACAAACTCTTGCTAGTAAATAACATAAACGTAAATCTACGGTAAATTTCCGGCAACCCAGCTGCAATTTCTACGGAATTTTTTTACAGTGTAGTATAAGTGATTTTGTGCTTAAAATAAGACAGCGGGGTAAATAATTTTTTGTTTTTTTTCCTAAACACTTAATTAGAGAAAAAAATCAAGAAATTGTATCTTACCCCATTGGCAGATTTTTTGTTTATTGTTTATTATTATCTTATCATGTTTTTATTGTTTTACTGTGCTACTTAACTGTTTTGTTATGAAAGCTTAAATCAAAACAAACCAACTGCAGTTTGATTAATATTAATTGGAATGCACAATAAAAATGAGATTTCTGAAAAAATTATCCTGTTTTGGAACCAAGCTCTTAATTTATTATCAAAACTTAGACTTATTTTCTTAGGTCATTTTTCTCATCATGAAAATTAATCTTGAATTAAGAATCTTTTAATATTTGTACTGAAAACAGGACATAAAATATGCAAATATGCAATTTTTTTGCATGGTACTTCCCCAGTGACAATATGCGGTGCTTGTTAAATAGAAGGATATTTCGAAATGTGATTGGTTATGACCTCTTAAATGCACATCATTTATGTGCAATTATTGATAATTTAAGAGAAATTCCATTGAATAATTCAAATACAGTCACACAGGGTTTTATTTTACATCTCGAGCTGTCTGCTTTATGGTCCCTGTTCTCCATTCAGATAATTGAGCCAATCCATTTGGCTTAGTTGGGTGATAAAGTCCTCAGTGCAGGGAGTTCAGTTATGACACTTCGGTTATTAATGACTGCATCTTAAATTTGCTAACTGACCATGATGCAATGCTGTAACATTGCCACCCAGATTACCAATGTGTGAGTTCACATGAAGTTTAGACACTTTTGTAAATGTATTTTTTTTTAAGTTCTGTCCTATATAGTGTGGGATTTTTATGTTGTTTTGTTGGTCGGTATGTCATGTTGTAGTTGATGTGTTCCGTTGTGCTTTCTGTGCTGAGATATGTGAGTAAATGTCTGTGTGTAAAGTTGAGAGGCTGTGGTTTCGGTTGGGGGAGAGACCAGCAAACGCTGATAACAAAGCCCTGAAGAGAAAACACGCAGAACAGATGGTTTCAATAAACAAGTTGTTTGCTTTATAACTATGTTATATTTAGAGAAAGTGAAAATTAGTATGTTTAACTAATGAATGCATTTAACCAATTCATGAACAATGGAGTACTGTTGTGTTGTTGAATAATTATGTTTTACATATTTACTGCCTACATTTCATGCTGATTGCTAAAAGTGTTAAAGTTACAAAGATGTCCAAATAAGGACTGTGGAAATTGATTTTGTTCCATGTTATATTTCTTTAATTAATCATTTTATTCTATAAACATTGTGTGTTTTATATATGCACTGAGCTATTATGTAGAAATGAGGTGTTTATGTTTGAGAGTGGAGAGTTACCAGTTTTTGTGTGTGTGCTGCAAGGAGGAATTTAGGAATTTACGACTGGTATCGATCAAGATAAGAGAGAGGCCTGAGGGGGAAAGCAAACAGGCGACTATGTCATTAACTAATGCCTTAATGTTCACAGGATGAAATATGCAATGTATTTCTTACTTAATCAGTATTAATCATTGAATAATTGATGTAGTAAATATAAGATGTTGTCTTTAATAAATGTGTATTAACCAATGAAATGAAGGTTGCATACAGAATAACTTAATGGGGGCAGGGCAGCTCAACCTTGAAGAACAGAATCTCCTGTGCTTGTTGTGTGTGTTTTCTTTCCTAAAAGATGGTTTTTAATAATGATTAAAGTGTTTCCTTAGAAGTAGTATTGCAGTAAAAGATTTAATATGTGTTTATCTATCTAAAGAAGTTAATGTGTGCCTTATTCATATAACCAATTTTACAAATAATGAAATGATGTCATGATATTGAAATATGTTTTACATAATAATCACTTTCATCTTACAGCTTATGTTTTTTATAAATGAATGTTTTATTAATGATTTGTTTTTAAGAAAGCATTATAACATGCTATTCAAAGTGGAGGAGTACTGGAGAGGAACTGCAGGGCTCCCAGGGATGAGAGGAGAACAGTTTGTTTTTCTTTGTCTATGTGTGTCCATCTTTGCCTACAGGCTAAAATTGGGTGTGGTGATGGAGTCAGATGGACGAGGGGAACGGCCTTTGTGGGTGGAGATTTTCTGAAGAAAGATCGACGTCACATATCTTATAAATATGCATGTTACTTCCTGAGCTGGTTGTTCGCTACTTGAGAGGACCCAGCGCTGTTAAACTTTTTCAATCTGATCAATAAATATTTGAACTTAGATATTCGTATCTTGTGCCTTTCCTCTAAATTATGAACATGCAAATGGACGCCTTAAAGTCCAACAATTGGTGACCACCGACGTTTTGTGGAGGGAAAGGAGAGAGTGAGAGGAAGGAGGGTTTCACATTGAAGAAACCAGAGTAAGGGAGGGCTCCATTTCAACACAAAGAGCGCTCTAATAAACAAGGTAAGCAGAAACCTGTTGTATCGAATTCTGCTATTTGGATATATCAAATTAATTGTGTTGATAAGGAGCTCCGAACTGAAATTGATTATTTAAACAATAAGAATTGATCAGAGTGAAAAACTTTTTGAAATTTTTGAATTTTTTTTTTTTTTTTTTTTTTTTTTTTTTTTTTTTGTTAAATAAAAGGTTGAGGATTCCTTTAACGCATTAGGCGTTATAAAATACCGACTCGGTTGTAGCCGTAAGGAGTGAAAGGCTCTTGGATGAAAGGTCCATAGATACTGTTAATGGCGGTGTAAGTTAACAGAATTAAATATAAGGTTGAGGATTCCTTTAACGCATTAGGCGTTATAAAATACCGACTCGGTTGTAGCCGTAAGGAGTGAGAGGCTCTTGGATGAAAGGTCCATAAATACTGTTAATGGCGGTGTAAGTTAACAGAATTAAATATAAGGTTGAGGATTCCTTTAATACATTAGGTGTTATAAAATACCGACTCGGTTGTAGCCGTAGGGGGTGTACAGCAGCCCGTGAGGTGTAAGGCCTACGAATACTGGAAAAGAAAATTGACGTCTTACTGTTATTGTTGTGGTTTTGTCTGAGAAATTGTATTGTAATAGTATTTGTACCGTGTATTGTACGTTGATATATATTATGGCTGAATTTCAGAAAGAGTGTGATGAATATGTGTGTTCACCGGTGTATGTGCCATGGCAAAAAATATTTCAATTCATGATGGCCCAAACTGATCCTAAAGATGTTAAGAAAAGACAGAAAGAGGTTGCATTAGTTAGGGGAAGTTGACAGTGGTGCAGCTGCAAAGCCAAAGGAAGTTAAACAAGGAAACAGTCAGCCAGACTCAAGTGTGACACCTACGGCTCCTCCTGCAGCTCCACCCCCAGTGAAATTGATCTACCCCTACTTGCACACACCTAATCCTTATGAGAAAGCCAAAGCCAAAATGAAACAGCCTGTTTTTCAAATCAATAGTGGTGAATTAAATGTAGATGCAGATTTTATTTGTGTGAAAATGTAGTGTGTCTGTGATATAATGAGTCTGTTAAAACCATAAATGGGATTAAGCAAAACCTAGCAGAACGACAGAAGCGAAGCTTTGAAAGAAAAAACAACAGATTAGACAAAAAGAGTAGAGACCTAGTTATTAAATGTGGAAATAAAGATGAACAATTGAAAAAGGACAGAAAATTGTTAAAAGGTGAATGATATAGATAAATTATACAAAAAAAGATTTAACAAAATGAAGAGGAGTCTTCATCTGATGGTGGAAGGTGGTCACAAGATAAATTTTATTTTAAATTGAAAGGCAATATTTTGCAATGGGTAAAGTTAAACCTTGAAAGGCTGAAAGCTCTAATCCTTTGACATTCAAGAAAGTGAATAAAAGCTGGCAAGAAACAAACAATGAAAAACTGTGTGTGACATCAAAGTGTTGGAGTTGAAAAGAGAGGAGTAACTCATAAACTGGACTGAGAACACATTCTATTTGAATGGGACCATACTTGAACTCAAGCAGTGAAGGGGGCACTGCATATGGTCAGAGACATTTACAAGGATGAAACACCAAAAAGACTGAGTGGAATCCAGAAAGAGACTAACAAAGACAATAATGTTCTTGGAGGCAAGAGAAACTGGACAATATTTCACTGGACACTGAACTTTTTCATCTTCATACGGGCCTTTGAGTGAAAAAGGGGAAAGAGTAAACAGCCGTTCAATGTTTATTAAAGACCTTGTTACTATAGGGACACAGACAATCTTTATGAGAAAATCAGCTAGACATATTTAAAGGCTGATCAAGAACTTTGTTGTTAGGTGTGACTACCTGTTCTGAAATCAAATCAGACTCCTATTAATCTGACAGGAAGAAATGCATAATTGAATTTGGTATCTACAGAGGAAGTCAGAATTCCACTGATGGTAATGAGCAAAAAAGCAAATATAGATGGCATAGAACAGCTATGGCAGAAAGGAAATTAAAATGGATAAAAGAAATAAATTGAAAAAGAAAAAAGAACACCATAGAACACTATAAAAGGTAAACAAGAAAAGCTGTGAGTATAGAAAATAACTGATTATTGTGACCAACTTTGTATTTAAGGAAATCGCCAGCCCAGACATCATATATGTGCATGAAGGTGTTCACATGGCAGATCTAATCACTGAGGGTGAGCCGCAGGATTGTATACCATTGACTGATATACAAATTATTCTTATTGTAATTAATTATAGTTGTTATACCATTGACTGAAAAAGCAAATAAATTGAGAGATGGTTTGTTCGCGGTACCACTGACAACTACCCCACCGTTAATCACACTGTTTACAGATGGTTGTTGTTTCAGAGCAGCAAATGACACATTGAAGGCAGGCTTGGCTGTGGTTGAGCAAGTTGTGGGTGATTTTGTAACACGACTGAGTGGTAGATTGAAAGGTAAACGGTCAGCACAGAGAGCTCAAATGACAGCTGTTATCAAAGCCTTGCACTACACTGGTGAAGAGAGGGTGATTGTTTATAGTGAATCTGCATATGTGATTGGTGCAGTATATATGGAACTGCCATATGGCAGATAGGTGGGTTTGAAACCAGGAAAGGCCGGCCTATAGTAAATGCTAGCAAAGCCTGACACAAACTACAGGCTGTGAAGGTACCTAATGACGTGGCTGTTGTCAACTGCCTAATAAACCACTTATATCCCCAACCATGGTTTCCCAAGACAAAGTTAGATCTGACAAAATTGACAAACACGCACTGGAATTGACATATAGTTTCGGGGCTGCTTATCACCCCAATGTTAGAGCAAAGATGAAATAATGAACCTGACTTTGACATTAAAACTTGACTTGACAAACTATGTGCACAGACAAAAATAACACGGCTTGACGCATTACCAATTGCATTAATGTCTATTCGCTCTTCTGTTAACAGGATTTCTGGTTTCACAACCTTTGAATTGCTTACAGGTCGTCAGTTTCCAGGCCCACGGAACGCCTTGGTGCAGGATCCAATCCTGCCACTAACTAATGCTGTTTATTTCTAGAAACTAACTGCTATGATTGAACATTTTTCCTGACAGGCTACCACACAACGAAATTGTGAGAACGACCCAGCTGTTAAAAATGATGATTGGGTTTCTAACAGACAAAGGTGTGGACCTGAGGACTCAGGTCCAAGAGAGGGAGAGTGTTGAAAGTGAAAGTGAATCAGCTGGAATACAGAGAGGACAAACAGGAAGTGGTAACACATTAGTGGTAACACTCACACAACACCAACAACAAAGTCAACAAACACTCTGTAAAATTGTGCATAAAAAAGGTGACATTTTTTCCAGCCCAGTAACAGAACCCCTAGCACACTATGTGAGCACAGATTGTGCCTACGGAGCAGGTATAGCCGTACAGTTCAAAGCAAAGTACGGTACACAAAAGGTTGTAAGACAGAACAAACACACAGGTGAATGTGCAGTTACCCATGAGGACGACGGCAGATTGATTTTTCATTTAATAATAAAACAAAATTGTACTGATTTACCAACATATGAGAATTTTACCTACAGCCTCAGATGTATGAGAGAGTGGTGTGAGAAAGAAAACATAACAAGTGTATGCACTCCCCGGCTGGGGTGTGGCTTAGATAAATTGGATTTCCACAAAGTGCTGGAAATCCTGACAGAAGGGTTTAGAGACCTGAATATCACAATTACCATATATTCATTATAACCTACATACCATATTGACCTTTGAATTTTGATCTTTGAATTTCTTAAGTTTCTTATACAATTCTACAGTATTAATTTCATATTTAATTTTTCTTTTCCTTTCTGAATTTACGATTGTTATTTGAGTATTAGCCAATAGGCATAAGTGTATTTTTTCCACAGAGATGAAGCTATATGGAAATTGGAAGGTTCTGTGGCCCTAGGAGGTATAACTGCAATTATAGTCACCATAATATTTGGCATAAACAATGGAGATCCCTGTGTAATAGACTGATAGTGTCTGCAATAGAGAAAAGAGAATAGTCCACCCCCATATAGCATGCCCCTATTAGGCCTACAGAACCTGGACGAGGAGGAAGAAGAAAATGTGTGACCTCTTTCAGAGGTCAAGAGAGGGAATTGTGGGATTTTTATGTTGTTTTGTTGGTCGGTATGTCATGTTGTAGTTGATGTGTTCCGTTGTGCTTTCTGTGCTGAGATATGTGAGTAAATGTCTGTGTGTAAAGTTGAGAGGCTGTGGTTTCGGTTGGGGGAGAGACCAGCAAACGCTGATAACAAAGCCCTGAAGAGAAAACACGCAGAACAGATGGTTTCAATAAACAAGTTGTTTGCTTTATAACCATGTTATATTTAGAGAAAGTGAAAATTAGTATGTTTAACTAATGAATGCATTTAACCAATTCATGAACAATGGAGTACTGTTGTGTTGTTGAATAATTATGTTTTACATATTTACTGCCTACATTTCATGCTGATTGCTAAAAGTGTTAAAGTTACAAAGATGTCCAAATAAGGACTGTGGAAATTGATTTTGTTCCATGTTATATTTCTTTAATTAATCATTTTATTCTATAAACATTGTGTGTTTTATATATGCACTGAGCTATTATGTAGAAATGAGGTGTTTATGTTTGAGAGTGGAGAGTTACCAGTTTTTGTGTGTGTGCTGCAAGGAGGAATTTAGGAATTTACGACTGGTATCGATCAAGATAAGAGAGAGGCCTGAGGGGGAAAGCAAACAGGCGACTATGTCATTAACTAATGCCTTAATGTTCACAGGATGAAATATGCAATGTATTTCTTACTTAATCAGTATTAATCATTGAATAATTGATGTAGTAAATATAAGATGTTGTCTTTAATAAATGTGTATTAACCAATGAAATGAAGGTTGCATACAGAATAACTTAATGGGGGCAGGGCAGCTCAACCTTGAAGAACAGAATCTCCTGTGCTTGTTGTGTGTGTTTTCTTTCCTAAAAGATGGTTTTTAATAATGATTAAAGTGTTTCCTTAGAAGTAGTATTGCAGTAAAAGATTTAATATGTGTTTATCTATCTAAAGAAGTTAATGTGTGCCTTATTCATATAACCAATTTTACAAATAATGAAATGATGTCATGATATTGAAATATGTTTTACATAATAATCACTTTCATCTTACAGCTTATGTTTTTTATAAATGAATGTTTTATTAATGATTTGTTTTTAAGAAAGCATTATAACATGCTATTCAAAGTGGAGGAGTACTGGAGAGGAACTGCAGGGCTCCCAGGGATGAGAGGAGAACAGTTTGTTTTTCTTTGTCTATGTGTGTCCATCTTTGCCTACAGGCTAAAATTGGGTGTGGTGATGGAGTCAGATGGACGAGGGGAACGGCCTTTGTGGGTGGAGATTTTCTGAAGAAAGATCGACGTCACATATCTTATAAATATGCATGTTACTTCCTGAGCTGGTTGTTCGCTACTTGAGAGGACCCAGCGCTGTTAAACTTTTTCAATCTGATCAATAAATATTTGAACTTAGATATTCGTATCTTGTGCCTTTCCTCTAAATTATGAACATGCAAATGGACGCCTTAAAGTCCAACAATAGATTGTCTCTGGTTATTCTTTCCGACTGACAATACGCAGAAGGAGAATAATCTGATCTTTTACACAAGCTAGCACCGTTTATTTATCACATGACCAGTGTTGCTTGGCAACGCAAAGCCTTTAGTTTATCCACCAGCACAAGTAATAAATCCATTATACAAGAAAACAAAGTAGCTGCAGATGATATACAACTCCATTTCTTTCTCCGTGCAATAGAGCTTCTTCATTTAATATCTGATATGGAATCTAAATCCTTTTAACATTCATTTTCCTAAAAGCATGGAGAGGATTTGAAACGTGATCCAAAGGAAGTGAAAACAAAAGGACGGGGGTCTTAATAGAAGATCATGTTGTTGCATGGAAGTATTTTGCATACACTTGGTAATCACTAAACTTTGATTTCAAGTTCAGGGTGAATATATTTTCACCTGGCGGTATGTAGATGCTCGCAAACACAAATCATTCACCTGAGGAGGTAACCATAGCAACTGTGACCACTAGAGCACTTTTCATCCATTTCAGATCATTATCAGAACATTGACATACATACATGTATATACTTCATTATTTGATGTATATGTCATTATGTATCACTTTATCTTTCACTTTACAGACATTTGCATCATGTTTTTACATATCAAAAGTATGCAACAAGTGTTTTATTGCAAATTATTGCTGACCTTGCAAGACAATTTAGGTTGTGCAACATAAACCAAATTACAACCCAACAAAAAGTCTTAAAAAAAAGATGATCACCATTAAAGGGCCCATATTACGCAAAATCCCTGTTTACAAGGTGTTTGGACATAAATATGTGTCGGCAGTGTGTGAACATAACAATCCTACAATGAAAATCTCTTTAGACATGCAGTTTTGATTCTCTTGTTAATGTGACATCACACTGATAAAGCCCCGCCCACAGCCACTGACTGACTGGTTAATTTTACCCAAAAGTTTTCGAAATGTGTTTGTTAGCAAATTGTCATACTAATGCGGCTCAAGATACTATTGTATTTACATAAATCATATCTATTTTTACCAAAAACAACAGCTCATTTGCATTTAAAGGTACAGACATGAAAACAGCCCTTGCCGAACTAGGGGCATTTTGAACATGCTATAACACATGATCTGTGGGGTACTTTGAGCTGAAACTTCACAGACACATTCTAGACACACATGAGACTTATATTACATCTTGTAAAAAGATTTTTTTAATTTGTAAATAAAGTAAGCATTATCTGCTGTAAGTATGTTTGACAAACAAATACTATTTTGGCTTTCTACTTCAAAATGCCACGAGTCATTTCAATGACTTACTTGCAGTTTCTTTTGTATTATTTGTGCTCAAATACATTCGTAAATACATTTAACTCATTCACCGCCATTGACGAGTTATCTCGTCAATTATGAGTTAATATTTAACTAATAAATATGCCTTTCTGGACGAATTTCAAAGTGAAAGTGTAATACCGCTTTTATCCACTAGATGGTGAATTTATTAAAACCGAATTTATCAAAAACGGAAGTTAAAAAGATTTAATGATTTATTTTAACTGCCTTTATGTTTGATAGTCATTCTGAGTCTGATCTCTAACATAAATTTCTTTACAAAAACGCAATTTTTTAAGCTTTTTGCTCAAAATGTTGTATTTTTTAGGAGAAATATCCATATTTCAGTGGTTAAATTAAGTGGAAAAAGTAAATATATAATGAAACGTTTTTTCCCCATTTTGTTTGTTTGTTTGTTTGTTTGAAAGCAGAAGGTGTGTTCTTTAATTTGATATAATTTGTATGTTTATATATTTATAGAAGATAATTTTTCCTGCAAGGAATTTTGTGAAACTTTTGTTAAAATCACAAAAATGCAGGTGGGCAACTTTTCTCAAAAAGGCAGGCGGTGAATGAGTTAAATGGAATTGCTCACGTAATAACTTTGTGGTTTGTCATCGAAATCAATTGGTGGAAAAAATGACAAACGCAAGTAACAGATGCTTACTAACCCAGATAATAGATGCGCATGCGCTCTTCCGAGTTCGACAGAGAAGTGGCACGCAGCGGCTCAGGATGAAAAACAACAGAATTTTCTCGAAAACTAATCTGATTTTATTATGATAAGTTATTAAATATTTGCTTATTAATCTATTTAGTTAACCTTGCAGCACATTGTGGAACTGTCTGCAGTCCTAGAACAGTTTGTTGACAAAATGCTAAAATATTGTATATTTATAAGTAAGGGTGTCACGATTTAGATTTTAAATCGAAATTGATCAAAATTAAGTCACAACCTCAAACTTCGAATTAAAAAATTTTATCGTCAATGCTGCGCGAAAAAACAACAACAACGTGACCTTAGAATCGAAAATGTAATTTACTAGCATTTTCTGATTGAAAACTGTTTCCTAAGTAAATCCTACTCAGTGTAATATTTGCCCTTTAAAAAAAATGGTCATTGTGTAATTCGCACACTGGCTAAATGCATGCAGTCATTTCTGTGTGTTATCTGCCTCTTGAACAGTGTATAAACATTGTCAATGCGTTATCAAATCAACAAAATGAGCTTCCTGTATGGGAACCCTATAGACACCTGTGAACCTGAGAGCAATCCAGCCTGTTCCAATATCAGATAACAGAGAAACAATATAGCTTTCTCTAGATACAATCTCTCTAAAGTGTCCACTTGATTTTTTAGATTGCCCCTGTGCTGTCTGCTGGCCGACTATCTTGAGATCCTGTCACCGGTGTGATACACACAAAAAAATACAGCCAAACAGGTGAGCAGAGGTCATCTTGGCACTAATCTGTAAAAAATACCCCTGGATGTGGGGTGTATATTGCTTCATGCCACTTCAACCGCAGAGACCGAGAAAAAGAGAGCCGGCTTTTAATGTTTTCTCTTGTACTCGGGCTGCACGCATTGGGAAAGACGATCGAATGTGACCTTTTTTTCCTACACAGAAGTGGGAGTATGCTTTTGAAGAGTTCATCTCAAAGCTTTTGACTTGATTACTCAAGCGGTGTGGTTTGTGCTTGCAGGCATCGTAGAAGAGAGTGAAACCTGGAAATATAGGAAATCTGGAACATGGGTCAATAACATGCTTACCTATTTTTGCTGCAGAAAAAAGCAATAAATGAGTAATTTGGGTGTGACATTTTGTGTAAAATGTTGTAGTTGCATCGAATGGTGTTTTTCTAGCATGACTTTTTCGACCAGACGCCCTCGCCGCAGAGCAGGCGGGCTGTAATCTCACTCGTATTTGTCTGCAGTCACGGGCTGTGAATGTATTTGTGGTTGCAGGACATGAGCGTCAAGTGAAGGATTTGCATAAGGCCTCCGGAAGCCCTTAGTTAAAACCGAGAATTCACAAAGACGCTAATTGAAAATAATGCCTCCTACCTGTATTTCATTTATTGCTTTTCTCTCCTGTAATGATGTGGCGGGTTGACGTGGTCTGCGTGACTGTCTGCCTGCAGTGATTAAAATAATGATCAATCACTGCGCGCTGGATGGGCCCTCATCACGCTCGCATTCCCTCTGGGGTTCAGGCACATCGACAGCCGCGGTTGATCCATTCACTAATGATTCAGAGCCGAGTTAGAGTCAAGACTCATTACAATAACAGATCATGTGTTCTTTGATGACATGGAATTGCTCCGAGGAGCAGTTGTCGAAGAAGGCCTCGATGAAATTAACCGTGAGACGCCATGTTCGCGCAGCAACCTTGAGATGCGAAGGAAACAAATGCAACATGAAAAGCTTTGTGTGTTTTAACCAGCCATGACATTAGTTTGTCTTGATGTGCCACAGGAACTAGCTCTCTGTCACATTTAAACGATGTAGAGTAAATTGTTAACTTTAAAAATTAAAGGCAACCGTTTGGATGGCTTTTAAAATTGAATCTGACTTTTTCATGTTTAACTATAATTGAGTCCCCAGTGCTTCTATCAACCTAAAAAAAAAAGAGAAAATGATCAACTCGGTAACTTAGTTTTGTAAATACATTCTCTGCAAGCATGTGAAAAAATAGGTAATTGAAATTTGGCTCCCCGTGTGATGTCAGAAGGGGATAATACCGCCCCTTAATCTGCACTATCCAACCCGGACACTGCCATTTAGTGCAGAGATCAGCTCATTTGCATTTTAAAGGACACACCCAAAAACGGCACATTTTTGCTCACACCTACAAAGTGGCAATTTTAACATGCTATAATAAATTATCTATATGATATTTACGAGATAAAATGGCTCATTCTAAGGTAATAAAAACAATACAATTTATATTGGACGATCTTTATACACCATTGATAATGTATACTATATTGCATTTCTGTCAAGAGATCCTGCTTAAAGTTAAACATGGCACCTTTAAATCGGCAACATTGCACCATTCACCTTTTTAAATCTGCAATCTGTAAGTTTTTGGTTAAAACAAACGAAAAAAAGTTATCTTTGCCTTACTAAAATTCTCATTGTTAGGCTTCTAATATAATTTGTTTTATAATTTGAGCTGCCGTGTAAAATTTAGTAGGAAATGTGAGTGTTTTTCAAGAAACGTAAAGATATGGAAAGTGAAATGCACTTTTATGTTTCAAACAGAGATGCCAAAATCTATAGAATAAATTATGGATTGCAGCTTCAAAATAAGAAATACTAGTATTATGCTTTTTTACATTTTCAACTTTCTTAAAGGGGTCATAGCGTGACCTTTTCCATGTTTAAGTGCTAAAATTGGGTCTCCAGTGCTTATATCAACATAGAAAATGTGAAAAAGATCAACCCAGTAACTTTGTTTAGGTAAGACATTTTCTGCAAGCATGTTAAAAATTAGGTCGTTCAGATTTCGCCTGTTTTGTGATGTAGGTAGCAAGGCGAATTACAATAATACCGCCCCCTTTATCTGCACTATCCAACCACGGCACTGCCATTTAGTGCAGAAAGAAAGAGAGAGAAAAAAATTATTGAGGGCACAATTGAGTTTCAATTACAACAAACCACCATCATTGTGATCAGTGTTTGCATTTCATCTGCTCATTTGCATTTTAAATGTCACACCCAAAAACGGCACACTTTTGCTCAGACCTACAAAGTGGCAATTTTAACATGCATTAATAAATTATCTATATGATATTTTGAGCTAAAACTTCGCTTACACACTCTGGGGACACCAAAGATTTATTTTACATCTTACAAAAATTTCATAATATGACCCCTTTAAGTGTGTAATATTGCTGTTTAAGCATAAGAAAGATCTGCAAGGTTACAGCCATAAAGTGCACTCTAATGGCAGTTATTCTCTATAAGAAAAAATATATATATTTGAGTTACACTGTGGTCTTCACTCAATAACATACACGCCATAATATCCTCCATTTAAAGGTGCCAAAGAATGCACTAAAATAACATGTTTCAATAAAATTGTTCTTTGACATCTACATAGAAGGTATGTAACTTTATTAAGTGCAAAAATTACCTAGAAACCTTTTTACGTTCCATTTACAACCCCAGGATTTGTCCTTTGAATGAAACGGTCTATTTTTCCCCTTTTTGGAAGGGTCATGAGTAATAATGTTGAGCTCTGCTCTAAGGCTCATGCAGCAATAGCTCACATCAGTAAACAGACCTTATATGTTTAAGGCTGTATCAGACGAAACTACAGATTTTGAGGAACAAGGTTTGGAGATTGTAAATGGGCATTTCTGAGTGATAAGTTTATGTTTTTTTCAGTATGGACCTGCAAAACTTAGTCAACTTCAGTTTAAACGTTAGCATATAGCATTAATTAGCATGTTGCGCTAACTCAGCTGTCCCAACTTTGTTTTTAGCATTTTAACAACTTTGTACGTATTTAATGTGTAATTCAATGTTGGGGGCGTACATGTCGACGGTGATGTCACAGTCGGTGTTTGTTGACCTGTTTTCCAGCTTTTTTTCCATGCACAAGGTTTACATAAAAATGAGAAAACAAAATGTGTTTAATGCAAATGATATGTCATTACCATGTACATAACTTTTATTATTCATCTATTCGTCTAGGTAAATACAGTTTTTTTATTCTGTGGCACCCTTAAATAATTACTGCCCAAAGCACAAATAAAGGACATTAGACCTATACTTTCCCAGAAAAACAGTGCAGTTCCCACTTTTTGGGGACAATCTGGCATTTCTAGATCACAACCTATAAGTATGTTTGATCAATTGAAAGTTTTGTCTTGTAACTATGATGTAGGCCAAGGGCAAAGCTGTGCTTTGGTCCCTTGCTAGCTAAGATGGTGGAGTTTTTAGGTGTAGTTTTTGTAAGTCTCTGTTTCTGTGAAACTCATGGTTATGATAAGCGGTGCCACATTTCTAAAATAAACTCTAAGCGATTGACCAATCAGAGAAGACTGAGCAAGAGGGAGCTAAATTATGTAAATGTATTCAAAAATATCCCCAAAATAAAATGATGAACTTGAAAATTAGCATAAAATTGTCTTTTCTGGCAACTCTTGAATTTATCAACTTAAAATGAATTATATGCAAATGGTATACCTTTAATTTCATGTCTTTATTTTTCAATAATACAGAGCTTTGTCTCATTTTTCTTAATAAAAAATTTTTTGTGTGCTTTAAACACAAATTGGCCCTCAACCCACAGTACATCACAGGTAACAATCAAGTAACTCATTTTAAGCAGAGGCACAAACTCATACACATCACAAAAGGTAAGTTACTAAATTCAACAACAAAATCAACAACCGGAACTGTGTAAATAACTGGCGAAGCATATTCACAATATCTACAAACATTCATGCAAATAAGACATACATACTAAACAATTATTAGTAAAAAAAATGCATTAAGGGTGAAGTATAGTTATGCATAGGACCTACAAAATAACATCTACACCACGGGTCTCCAACCTTTTTGTGAAAAAGGGCTACTTTTTATATCAACTCAAAACGTGTTTTGTTTTACTTGATGATTTTATTTAATTTTACTTGTTAAAGTATTATCAATATTTAAAATGTTAACATACATAAAAGAGGCCAAGCTAATATAAAAAACATGTAATAAATAAATATTAAAATCGAGTCTAATAGAATGTGCTTTGGTGGGCAATTCACAGACTCCATGTGGGCAACCTGGTGCTCGCGGTTTTCATTTACTTCTGCATAATTGTTCGCTTTGTGACGTGCACTTACACAATCAGATCGCTAGGTAATGTCCACTGGCATGTTACTGGTGTAAACACATTATTAAGACAAAGCAGAAGAAGAAGCAACTTGTTGTATACGTTGTTGAAGAAGCATCATCAGTAATGGAGGTAAAAAGACAGTGCCACTTTGTTGCAGCTTTGGCTTGAGCTAAATATCGCTCCTCAATTGGCCCATCTTTGTTTTTACCAGGGGTAAACTTACGGTCTCTCTTGTGAATCCAACAAGGAAGTGGCTTAAACTGCAAGTCATCGACTGGCGGCTACAGAGTTTAAAAGGGAGTCAATCACATAGACACCACCATGTTAAAATGTCCAACTTCACAGCAAAAAAATATGTTTACAGTCTGGTACAAAAAGTGGTTTTGGTCTATATAGCTAATTTTGTCTTATGACAACTGTGGGGATAAATTTGTTGCAACTCATCTGTTAAAAGGTCACATTCTTCCTGATCCCATTTTTCAAACTTTAGTTAGGGTGTAATGTTGCTGTTAGAGCATAAATAATACCTGCAAAATGATAAAGCTTAAGTTCACTGCCAGGCGATACATTTTCTTTAACAGAATTCCCCTTTCAAAACCTATACAGCGAACAGCCGGTTTGGACTACAGTCCCGATTAAATGACGTCAATTTAATAATTTTGACTAAACTCCACCCACAGGCAGTCACCAGCTTTGGCTCAAACGGCTCTGATAAGATAAGCTGCTGTCGAATCAAAACACACTAAACAAACTACACAATCAGAACTCGATACATATATTTCTGAAGGAGGGACTTCATAGAACAAGGAAGACATCAGCCCATTTTTAGGACATTGAAACAGGTATAGAGATAAGTTGTGTGAAAAATTATGTGTTTTTTTTACACGTGAAACATGAACACATGTTATATTGTGCACTGTAAAAACAATCAAAGCTTCAAAAACACAAGAAGAATGGGACCTTTAAATTATATATTATATATTAAGCCTTAAATTTCTGCATAATTAAGGGTGTGGCCTCTTGAGTGACAGGTGGATTGCTGCTGCTGGGGTGAGCTTGAGCTAGGTGGCCGTGATTTCAGCAACCAGTCACCAGAGCCCTTTAGTAGAAGTTTTGTCACATCAAAGGAAGTGTTTTTACAGCAATGGTGGATCATAAAGCCTCTCAAAAGTGCCCGGATGTTACTGTAAGCTCCAGAGCTGCAGCAGAAAAGTGATGAACTTGATGAAAGTTTTAAGACTTAAGACATTTACAAAATAAGATGGTATAAACATGTGAATCAAATCACTTTGTGCATAAATGCGTTTGTAGTGGATTATTTCTCATTAAATTAGTACATTTAGGAGATGTTAGTAGAAAACGGGTCAGGCTAGGACAGGCTGAGGATAACGTTAGCAACACATAACAAACCACGAACAGCCGTTTAATGGTTAATTTCATTTTCTTAATGCAGAATCATCCATTATTGTGTAATTAGCGATACAGGCTATTAAACGCAATGGCGGTACATGAATGGAGTGTTTTTGGCTCTGTGACTATGCTGGTTAATTAAATTAAATGCAATAAATTAATTTATTAATATCTTAATAAATGCATATTTTAATATGTTCAGGGAATAATAATAATTGAAAATGATGAAGATGATATCTCCCATCAGATGTTCATATTAACAACAAAAACACGGCACTGTGCAAGGGGTATTATAATAAATTTTAATAAATTTAATGAACAAGTGCCTATGAGTCTTTTTTATCTTGTTCTTTGTATGTTTTTTAATCAAACCAGTATGAGGTTTATACACAGCACATAGTCAATTGTACATAGTGAACATATATTGTTGGAGGCAGTTTAAAACATGTTAACAAGGCAAATACCAGCTGCAGGCCATACTAATCTTCCCATATAAGTGGATTTTATTTGTCAAAAAAGATTGTTGATAGAATTACATAAAAATACATATTGGTGTGATATATAAATATTGTAAATCAATGTGTTTCTTGACTATTAATTAAGAAAAATCCCAGGTCTTTGCCTCTTGTGTGTATTTGCCTCTTTGCCTATTTTTGGTTATCCAGGAGTTACAACACGCTTCCAAGATGGTGACGGTTGGCTCGGACCAATTTGGGCTTAAAAAATGCTATTCAGAAACCTCTTCAGGGCCGTGTTGGGTAAGTTACTTAAAAAAGTAATTAAGTACTAGTTAATTACATCTTCAATCCTGTTATTAGATTACTGTACAAATGACCTTCTCCAAAAAGTATTTAATTACTTATTACTTTCTAAATCCTATTTAGTAAATGATAAAAAGGATTGAAACTGCTCGAATAAATCATATAAAAGTACATCAATTATTCTGTCACATTTTATTAAGGTCCAATTCTCACTATTAACTAACTATTAACTACTTTTGCCTCAATATACACCTAATTACTGATTATTAATACTTAATAAAGTAGTTGTTAAGTTTAGTTTGAATTGGGATAAGAGTAATTATGTAGAATCAGGCTATATGTGCTTTATAATTATTAAAGTGCACCTATTTTATTGCCAAAACACAATGTTATTTTGTGTATTTGGTATAATACAATGTGTTTTCGTGGTTTATGGTTAAAAAAACACATTATTTTCCACATACCGTACATTTTTGTAGCTCCAAATACTGCTTTCCTCAAATCCCTTACGAAAATTAACCATGGTTTTACTACAGTTAAAACCAAAAAAACATGGTTACTCAAGTAAAACCATGGTAACCACAAAATAACCATGGTTTTGACAACTATGGTTAGTGTAGTAAAACCATAGTTTTGCTGATAGTAATCAATACACCAAAAAAAAAACATGGTTACTACACTTTTACCACAATAAAACCATGGTTAATTTCCGTAAGGGATGTTCTGATTTTGTACAAAACTCATAGATTTGAAAAGCTCTGTGTCCCTGATTGGCCAGCTAATCTGTATGTTGTGATTTGTCTGAATACCTTTGCTGGAAATGTGACGCTCCTTACCATGTTTGAAAGATTCGCTCACAATGCAATGCTAAAAGTAACTTACAGGCTGTGAGTCCAAGCGCGAGGAATTATGATAATATCAATATTGTCCACGTCAACAGGCAATTCACCTGCCACTGTGTCATAATGAAAAACAGCAGATGCATTCATGTGTTTTTGAAAGTTGTTATATGTCTTCATAAAAGTGAATAATGAAGTATGTTTCCACATCTGATAATGGTTTTTACAGTACTACCTGCGGTCAGTGTGCATTCTCATGCACATCACATAAAGGAGAGGTGCTCACGTGGGTCATACAAGTTCCAATTCAGTTTGCCGTAACAACCGATATAATTAAAGTGCCAAAATTTTTTAATGTATGCTAATGTAAAATGCTAGACTGCCTGTGTGCTGCATTCACACACACGCGCACACACACACACAATCTTAAGTGCACTTTCGACATCAGCATTCTCCTTCAATCTCTCTTTCGCTCTCCCCCTCTCTCTTTTTTATTTATTTCTGATATTTGCAGGCAAAGTGTGTGAAGCTCTAAGCTCCTCATGACTGCAGCATGTGCAAGACGATAACAAACGAATCTGCTATAGATTTTACAAAACGTTTAAGAATCACTTTGGAACTTTATACATTACATAAACCATTTCCCATGAACCCAGTATCAGAGCATTAAATAGATAAAGCCGGTATTTCAAGGAAATTTACAAACCAACTCACCGCCTCATTACCCTGGAATTTACTGCAGACGATCTTTAAAAAAAAATAATAATAAAGTAGCCTACAACCAGAAACTTACAATCAAATGGTCTGATATTTTTAGGAAGGCTTAAAAAGTGCTCTCTGCACAGAATGGATACTATGATGTTGTCCGCCCCGCTTTGCTTGCTTTGTAGGGGTGGTGTTCAATTGCGTGTGTGTACAGCTGTGTTGCTTCTGTTTGGACGTGGCTCCAGAGACACTGAGAGTAATCCTACTCCAGCTCTGATCTTTTAAACATACATACAGCTACTCAAAATCGATTGTGACTATAAATAACGCTTAACTAGACATTTGTTATGGTCGCATAACTGGAAACCATCAATCACTTAGCACGTATAATCAATAGGTTCTCATTAATGTTATCCATTATCATTATCATCCCGGTGTCAAGTGTAAGGTTTAACCTCTGTAGGTGTGAATTACCCTATATGCTTTCATATCTTTCAGTTAATGCATACACACTATAGTATTGGTAACTCATGAGTTAAAGGGAAGCAGCACGGGCTGTTAAAACCGTAACTATTTTCTTTCTTCATGATGCCTTTTCTGATTTTGCTTTGACAGTGACAATGTCCTTTGTGTTATGAGTCTTAAATTTGCAATATTTGAACAAAGATCATTCTTTACAGCGGTTTCTTTTGGTATTTTCTAAATTGACCGAAAAACTAAATTGCTGCTTCCGATTGAACCTTGCAGTTTCTCTGTTTATCTCCTCACTGTCTGAGATTGTCTGCGTTTAAAATAATTAAAATACTTTAATAAGCTCAGCATGCAATAACAATCTTGGAGTGTTTAATCAGTTTAATAGTTTTGATTCAGCTGTAATTCTTCACATCTTTAAAGATGAATTACATGTCCTATTTATCACAGGCTTTAATGACTCATTTCGCAGGATCATAGCATGACTAGAAATTGTAGTAGTTTTTTTTTTTTTTATGATTTTTAGTTCATTTTAGTTCATGTGGCCCATTAGCTTTATAAATATAGCATTTGTATACATCCTTTAAATCATAAACACATTTAGGGGCAGTTTCCAGGACAGGGTTTAGATTAATCCAGGACTTGGCCTTAGTTATATTAGTACATTTAAGTAAACATACCTTACAAAAAACAATACTGGCATACATCTTGAGGCAAAACAATGGCACTGATATATATGTATATATATGTTAAGATATGTCAGTGCAAGGTGTTTTCAAATTAACATTCATTAGTCTGGGACTATAAGCCCTGTACGAATCCTCCCCTTTCTTAACTCTTTCCCGAGATATTTCGTCAATCAAGAGAAAACGCTTCCCCGCCAATGACGAGTTTTTCCGTCTTTCCGCAATACCGCTATTATCCAACTCCGCAACTTTTTAAACCCGGAAGTATTGCCCTATGGCAAGCGGCTGCATGTCCGTGTCTGTTTTAAAGATCGCTCTGAATGGGATCTCTATGAAAAGTCCATCACAAAAATGGAATTATCTCTGCTTTTTGCTCAAAATGTGGTGTTTTTGCAGAAACCTATCCATATTCAAAAGCTGATAACAAAAGAACCACTAAAGGTAGGATGAAACTTTTTTTTTTTTTTTGAAAGCAGAGGGTCTGTTCTTTCATTTGGTATATTGTATCTTTATATATTTGAAGAAAAACATTTTCTGGAAGACATTAAACTTTCGTGAAAATCATGAAAAACGCTGGCTGGCAACTTTTTTTTAAAATGCTGGCGGTGAAAGAGTTAAAGCGGCAGTCTGTTACTTTGGCCTCACTATCGCCCTCTCTGTTTGATCTATAAAATGTCATTTTCTGTATGTGCATTGTGCCTGAATCAGATGTCTATGATGAACGCTTTAGTGCAGTGTTTCTCAAACTTTTTCGGCTTGCGGTCCCCCTGTGTACAGTGCATCCCTTCATGGCGCCCCAAAGAAAATTTATGACATAAAACATTCCAAAACTTACAATTTGAAATAAACCAAACATATTAAATTATACAATGTAGTGCTGTTTGTTAGTAGCCTTATTTTTTTAAGGTTTAATTACACAGAATTTATGATAAATTAATGTATTTTATAAAATGTCAATAAACTGGGGCCCCCCTGGCACCATCTCAGGGCCCCCCAGTTTGAGAAACACTGCTTTAGTGAAAGTGACGTTATGGTCAAGTATGGTAGCCCATACTTAAAGGAATATTCCATTTTCTTAAAAGAAAAATCCAGATAATTTACTCACCACCATGTCATCCAAAATGTTGATGTCTTTCTTTGTTTAGTCGAGAAGAAATTATGTTTTTTGAGGAAAACATTGCAGGATTTTTCTCATTTTAATGGACTTTAATAGACACCAACAATTAACACTTAACTCAACACTTAACAGTTTTTTTCAACAGAGTTTCAAATAGGGATGCACCGAATCCAGGATTCGGATTCGGATTCGGCCGAATACTGGGCTTTTTGACGGGGTTCGGGTTCGGCCGAATCCTAGAATTTTTTTCCACCGAACCGAATCCTAGGCTTGCGCTACGCTGCTCGACGTCACGCGGCCGTTGATTACACACATCGGGTGCTGACGTGGAGATGAGCTTTTTCTTTCGGTGAGCTTTAGGGGCTGGACACACCAAAACTTTTAAACACGGCTGAAAACGCCTTGAGGACACCAAATGCCAGCTGTTTTTCAGCCGAGCGCTTGGTAGCTGTAATGTCCCGCCCCTCCTCCATTGTAATTGGACGGCCGTGTGAAAACTGACATTGACGAGCGGAGCTTCTCACTCAAAGTTAAATATTGTTTTCAGCGCGGAGCTGCTTGCTTATTGGAAAAACGAGCGTGTCGCAACGCATCGCTTTCATTATGCATAGGCTTATGGTAATTGTCAAAACAGTTTTCCAACTTGTCATCCTGGCATAATGTACAGTCAAAATTAAATAAAATGAAAAATACATGCTGTGGACGTTGTATAATTCATTAATGTGTTTTACTGTGTTAATGGAATAAGGATGCGAGTAGGATTCGGTATTCGGTTTCGGATTCGGCCGAATCTTAAACGGTGGATTCGGGATTCGGCCGAACCTAAAAAATCTGGATTCGGTGCATCCCTAGTTTCAAAAGACTATAAACGATCCCAAACGAGGCATAAGGGTCTTATCTAGCAAAACGATTGTCATTTTGACAAGAAAAATAACAAATATACACTTTTAAAGCACAACTTCTCGTATAAATCCGGTCCAGCGCGACCTAACGTAAATGCGTAGTGACGTAGGGAGGTCACGTGTTACATATATAAAACACACATTTGCGGACCATTGTAAACAATAAACTGACACAAAGACATTAATTAGTATCAGTTGACATACAACAACGTAGGAACGGTCCTCGTTCTCAACACTTGTAAACACTGGGGTGGAGTTTCGCGATCGTCCTCTGTGACCTCTTGACGTCATGATGTATTGCGTGGGGTCACGTTGGCGCATCACGACCGGATTTAAACAAAAAGTTGTGCTTTAAAATTGTATATTTGTATACAATTTGTAAAATCCTGCAATGTTTTCCTTAAAAAACATAATTTCTTCTCGACTGAACAAAGAAAGACATCAACATTTTGGATGACATTGTGGTGAGTAAATTATCTGGATTTTTCTTTTAAGAAAATGGAATATTCCTTTAAAATGTGACTTTTGCATTTAGCCCATCCCAGTGAGTAGTGAACACACACAATGCATTCATGAACACGGATCACTGCAGTGCCTGGGGAGCAATTGAAGGAAAAGCTCCAAGGGCAACCTGTCGGCCATGAGAACTGAATCTGTGATCTTCAGTTTACAAGCCCAACTATTAACTACTGGGCCCACAACCGCCAGCAAATTTGTCATTTTACATCAACATGACAGTTAACTCTTTCGCCACCAACGGTTTTTTTTTTTTTAAGTTGCCAGCCAGCGCTAGCGTTTTTCATGATTTTCACAAAAGTTTAATGCCTTCCAGAAAATGTTCTTCTTTAAATATATAAATATACAATATACCAAATGAAAGAACAGACTCTCTACTTTAAAAAAAAAAAAAAACGTTTCATCCTACCTTCAGTGGTTCTTTTGTAAACAGCTTTTGAATATGGGTAGGTTTCTGCAAAAACACCACATTTTGAGCAAAAAGCAGAGATAATTCCATTTTTGTGACGGACTTTTCATAGAGATCCCATTCAGAGCGATCTTTAAAACAGACACGGACATGCAGCCGCTTGCCATAGGGCAATACTTCCGGGTTTAAAAAGTTGCGAAAGGGCGCCACCTGGTGGATAATAGTGATATTGCGGAAAGCCGGAAATACTCATCATTGGCAGGGAAGTGTTTTCTCTTGATTGACGAGATATCTCGTCAATGGCGGCGAAAGAGTTAAAGGTATAGCGGAAGATTTTCCCGAATTATTTAAAAGAACCACCCCTCCACTTTTAATTAATTAATTAAACGCCTATTAAACGCATGCACAAGACAGAGAGAGAGCGTGCAGGAGCTCAGTTCTTCTCTTCGCTCTGTTTACAAGTTGCTGTCGGCATGTTTACCGTGTCTGTGCGGTTCGTGACTTGTGCCAGGGTTAGCATCGCTAATCATAGCTTACATCAACTTTTACTAGCAGTGATTTTAAATGGATTTCTCCAAATAGCATGACAAAATGTACCTTTTGAGTAGAAACTTCGCGTGGGAAGCCCAGCAAGTCCTATTAGCTCACGCCAGCGTGTGAAATAGTCTCCCATAAACACTCTGGTCTTGTTTCTTTCTTCATAGTCCTTTCTCTTCTTGTCATACAATTCGTAGACATTTTTTCTCTTGCGACCCTCAGACATTTTGAAAAAAAAACATAGTGAGAACGCGAGCTTCAATGAATGGTTGAAACCGTAGCCCACCACACATATACACGTGAAAGTGTGCACGTGCAGAAAGCGAACCTAGGGATGAGCACGTACGACGGTTATACGTCAACATATCATCAGAATGATTGACATCTGGGACGACCAATAATCCGGAAAAAGAAAATATTCCGCCATACATCCTAAAAGAAATATCTGCTAAATGACTAACTGAAAACATTATAGTATCAACATAATTTTTCCAACATAAATGAAAGAGTGATTTTTTTTGGGCTGTCAAAATATTCAATTTAAAGTGCACATATTTAATTGCTAAAACAATGTTATTTTGTGTATTTGGTATAATACAATGTGGTTGCATGGTTTATGGTTAAAAAAACACATTATTTTCCACATAACTTACATTTTTGTAGCTCCAGATTTCCCTGTCTTCCTGAAACGCACAGAATTTGTACAAAACTCATCGATTTGAAAGCACTGTGTCCCTGATTGGCCAGCTAATCTCTACTTTGTCATTGGCCTGAATACTTCTGACGTCAGTCGGAAATGTGACGCTCCTTAACACATTTAAAAGATTCGGTCACAATGCAATGCTAACAGGAGTTAACTTACAGGCTGTGAGTCCAAATGGGAGGAATTATGATAATGTTGGTCTCTTCTGCATCACCAATCCCCGGAAGAAAACTGTTGCCTTCAATCGGTTGGAGACGACAACTCACATCATTGTTTACTTTGAGGTATGTACCTTTTGCATATCTTTAACATGTAGCTACTAATAGACACTTACACACCAAAGGAAATGTATAAAAGGTGAATCGGACCATACAGGTGCCATTTAAAATCATCCGGTCAGTCACCAGACACATGTCAAACGCATTAACCGAATCACAATGCCAGATGTATAAAATAATTTTAGATCATGCACAATTTTTTTATTTGCAATGTGACGCATCACGAGACCATTAAACCACCAAATCATCCCAGTTTATTTGTGACAACCATTAAAATGAATACAGCTGTGATATTACTTTGTTGTTGTAATTATTGTTTATTGAATTCTTCTCATATCATTGCATTTGCATCGGACCAGTTGTTCATGTGCATGCACTGAAACACAGACAGATGTGCCAGTTCACATTCTTCACGCACTTCAACAGATCTTAAACATTAAGCATCTGTTGTATAAACAAGTAAAAACTCTTCCCCATCCGGAGCACATGGGATGAATTAGTCAGATCCTCTTCTTCCTGTTTATGGACATGACATAATCACGGAAAGATGAATGACTTTTTTAAACCTTTTCCTGTAAAAACTTACCACTATCTGTGGTATTGATTTTGGACAATAGTTAGAGACAGCAGCTTAACATTCAACAGAATTGAAACATTATTTTATGTCCCCTATTAGGACATGAAGTTCAAAATTTGCTACCTTTATTTTGACTCTCTCCACATCCTCATTCCTTCACGTCCATCTACGCATTTCCACCAAAGCGCGTTTTTTTTGTTTATTTCATCTGCTAGCGTCAGCAAGTGAATGGGATGCACCAACAAAGCGGTTAGCAGCGAAAACACATCAAAAGAGACGGAAGACGAGTATGTGTTTAAAGGAGCATTTCACCCGTAGAAACATTAATCTTTATTTAAAGTGTGTCATATTTGTATTCGAAATGTAACATACATTTAGAATTTTGTGCCTATTTGACCGAGAAAAGACAGAACGTGACTTTAGAGCACATATGTTTGAAAAACTACAACTCCCACTATGCACCACAATGCACAGCTCTGCAAGCCACTCCCATTAATCGGAACACGGCTCCGATATGCTATTGTGTACATAAATGCCACGTTAGTTTAGCAAAGAAAATAGCCACCACTGTGTCTGACAGACACCAATCATGACTTACTTTTAAACGTGATGTTACGTTGTGTTACACACAATACTCTAAATCACCCTCTTCTATATCATATTGATTAACTTCCGCTGTTATTGTAACACGAAGTCTGGCTCGCTCCACAACGTCTGTTTAGCTTAGCTTAGCATAAAGATGGCGGCTGATCGTTTTTTTTTTTGTCTGTGTTCGTATATTTTCGTAAGTCCCACCCACTGATCTGTAATAGGTCTTTAGCGTGAGTGGGTCCCACCCATAGCCCCCACCTTGGAAAAATTAGGAATGAGTGTCTGTAGTCTTTCACACTCAACAGAGATACAGGATTTCCTTCTTGCAATGACGCAAAATGACGATTTTACATCACTGAAAGAAGGAAGTGCCTCACTGAAATGAGTATTTCTCCCGTCTCAGGAGAAACTGAGGGAATGATGCACGGCCATTTAAAAACATGACTGGGGTTCTAACGATACAAAGCTTTATGCAAATGGGTGAAGTTTCCCTTTAACACTGCAGGTGATATTGTCCATTCAAAACGCAGTGTCCTCTCTCATGAATATGTTGATCAGTTCATTTTTTTAAGAAAAATCTTTCAAAAGAGATCAATGCACTTGTTTGACTGTTAGATCTGATGTTGTGTGACAGATCAAATGCTTAAGTTTAACAGCTTTATTTTTTATATTATACTACGTCAGTGGTTGTCACTATTGCACATTTTGGCACAAAATACTGAAAGACTTTGACTGTGTTGCATCATAAGCTTGATTTTATGTATATATAAAAGTGTATTTTTGTTAGTTTGTTGTTGAAAAAAACAACTGGGACAGAGCCATCTTCTTAGAGTTTAATTAAATGTTCATGTTTTATATTTTGGTTACATTTGTAAGTAAAAATGTAACTGCTTACTAGGCACGTAATATAAAAATATTTATAAATTAATCGAATCGAATCGTAACTGCATCGAAGAAGTGTTGATGTATCGATAAAAATTGCATCGCTGGCGGAGAATTTTTTTTTCCATCAAATCGTAATGAACTGTCCAATTAGCATGGTTTAGCATGAAGCTAACTATATAGCATAATGCTAGCATGTTTTATTACTCTATGTTCCTATAGTTATGGCTCATTTGAACATTGCTTTAATGTATATTTATTCTATGGGAATTTTGGCTATCAGAAAAAGATATAGCACATTATTCCACGACTTGTTGGAATGCTTGATTCTGATTGGCCAGTCGTGACATTTGCAGGTTTGTTAGATAACAACCACTCAAAACAACACACGATAATCTGATTGCTGCTAATTATTTTCACAAGTACAGTTTAATATTACATAAAAATGAAATATAAATATGTCTTTTAATAACATATGACACTATTTATTTATCAATGATTACACCAAATACCGTGTTCATGACATTTGAACACCTGCATTGAAGGTGTCTGCATAAAAATGAGCAAATAAAATATTTCAAATCAATATTAAATGTTCTTTACCTACTTATGAGGTAAGTAGCTGTGTAATAACAGCTACTTATGTACAGGCGTCATGTCCAGATCACACTGTCGGGCTTATTTCTGCGATAACAACCGACTGCCTGGATATTATCTCTTACTTTAATTTTAAACGTCCTGAAGGTCTGTGAAAAGTTTGGAGGTTGTTGCTTTAAAGCTCTAGGATGAGCTAATGTTAATAATTTGGGAAGACCTCTAAATAATAGATCAGGATGTTGGCTTTGTCAAGTCAAGATAATTAATTTTCCATTACATAAATGTAGCAAATAGCAAAATTAGAGTGCAGTCGCATATTGTACATAAAACATTAATCAAGTGAATTTAGGAGGATTTCTATTTGATAGCTGCCGCAGTGTGGGAAGACATTTAACAAGTAGTCCTTACAATTTGATGACAATAATATTGGATTATTTTGTAGCACGATAATGTGGACTATGAGTCATCGCTGTTAATTAATGCCTAACAATGCCCAACACTGTATCGCGCGTCAGGAAGTCAAAGCGTTCATAAAGCTTTAGATGTACTATTCTCCAAAAAAACAGCTTTTAAATGAGCATTCACAGTAAAATGAGATTTAGAGAAAGGGTGAAAAGAGCGAGCGCAGGCTGAAACCACAGCTCCAGTATTGAGCAAGAGGCCTGTTTTGTATGTACAGACACAGAGCTCATTACAGAAGAGGTAGAAGCCAAATCCTTCAGCACCCGTAGGCAGGGATTTACTGAGGAGGAGATAAAAGCTGGTTCATGATCTCAATAGAAGTACATGCTTGGTCACTGCACTTAAACACTTCATTGTTTTGGCATTTGGATGAAATAGTGCTTTGACTGGGGCAATTGTTTCTGTCAAATTGCATCTACCTAGAGAAGCTCTTTGCTGTTATTTGAGAATATTTTCTACAGCGGGAATAGTTAAAGGGTGTTTCACACACGCTTAAACAGTCGTTGTCGACACCTGTGAGGTTTCGAAAATGTGTGACCTCCACTTGTGCGACTACTGTACAAATCATTAACACAATGCAACAGTGAAACTCTGCTTAAAATAGTTTCAGAAATATGAGCATGGAGTCCTAGATGCGTTCGATTTGCTCTCCTTCGCTCTTTTTAATTGTGCAAGCTGTCTGACGTTCCCACAAGTGTCGGGAATGGTTCGGAATGTAGCGAGGAACAGATCAAGGCGAGACTGCGTATGTGACAGATATCCTTGTTCAACCGTGCTGGCTTTGTAATCCCGTGGAAGTCTAAGCACCAAGAAGCTGCACTCGTGTAGGCTGATACACATTTTCGTGCTGTCTGATTACAGAATTAACAATGCCAGAATTCAAACCTCAAGGCTTAGGATGTGTGAAAAACAACAATTAAACAGATGCGTGTATCCTCCTCTATTCTTGGGGTTCTGGGTTGTTTGCCATCATATTATGTTTAATACGAAAACACTGGAGAGAGAGAGAAAGAGAGAGAGACGTAATGTTGAGTCGTAATTATCTATCCCGCACAGGTTTGGCATTTAATATTTGTACGCCATTGTAAAAGATGAAAATTAAACAGTTCAGATTCATTAGCTCTATGTGTTGCAGCAATAACCAAGTAATTAAACCACTGCAGGCATAATGATGCTCCAGTTAAAAAAGAGGCCAAGTTCTTTGAAATTGTTTGTGCTGTAATAAAAAATTGATCTGATTTTTGGTAACACTTTTTCAAATGCGCATAAAACATGGGTGTCGGAACCACTATTTGTGGGTGGGACAAGACCCACCACTCGCTTTAATCGTCTTCCGTGCATATGTCTGTCAGACCACCGTCAGTCATATCCATTTCCACTAGACTTAAGGAATGCCCTAATAAATTAAACTCAGTTCTGTGTTTTACCTACAGCCTTGACTTCCATGCTGCTGCTTCCTGAAATCCATTCCACTTGGCTCATTTAGAGTCCATAGAGGGGATGCTCATGATATCCCCTTGGGCGAAAAGTGACTGCAGTTACGGCCAATGAGTGGCAAAAGTCTGAGCGACAGCATTATTAGCATAGCGTGAAAATGCATCTAAAATGGGAAAAGTAGTTGAGTGATCGACTGTGCTAACAGATTTAAAAAAAATTGGAGCAGTCTTTTTCCAGACTGCAAAAAACACTCAAAGGAGAAGTAAATCAGTAGCAATTTTGGGTAAAAAAATCCTCTAAAAATACACCAATGAATACTCTTATTCTGTGAAATTACAAAGCTTTGTTAGTGAGCCTTCATTAAAAAATATCCATTATGATGAGCCTTGTGTTCTACAAAGGTGGGATGGTTTAATAGTGTTAGGCAAGAGAAACATTTATGTCAGGAAAAGCAATGTCTGGCCATATGCCAATGTCCACAGACTACTGGTTGTTTGGCAAGTTGTTAGGGTCACTGTTAAGGTCAACTAAATTCAATTTAAGCTGATAATAGTCAGTTTTACTGGTTTTCGCAGCAGCTGCTACTTTAGAGGGTATGCATTGACGTCACTTTTCCACATGACCACAGCGAAGCTTGCCCTGTTGAGTGGCAAAACATTTAACAAAATGGCTGGCTGTTCTAGCGGGGGCCGCGAAAATGTCAGTACAAGTGACAATTATCAGAAAAATTTAATTTAGTTGGACTTGAAGGTGACCCTGCAAACTTGTCCACCCACCTGTGGGTAGTGGACGTTGGCATGGACGATCCATTTACTTCTCCATTGTGTGTTTTTTGGCAGTCTGTAAAACAATAGCTCAGAATTCTTATTAAATGTGTGCATTCTTGCACAACAGCCTTTTCCCATTTATACATGTTTTCCCTGTGTTTTGACGCGTTTTCCCGTGATTTCAAACTGCCGCTCTGTCTTTTGCCACTCAGTGCATGTAACCGCAGTAGCTTTTGCCAAAGATGATGTCACGTGCATACCCTCTATATAAATTAATCTCCATTTCCTGTTTTTACTACTTCGCCAACTGTACTCCCGTGACACAACAGGGTAAGTAAAGCTTTTAGGCTACAAAAGCATTTGTATAATTTAAAGGCACCAGAATACAAGAAATAATAATGATTCAAAAAAATGATGATAAATGTTTATTTACACATGCACCAAAGTAATCCAGCAGTGAGTTATATATATACAGTGAACAAAAATAACCCAAAGTACCAAAACAACGATGACAAAAATAACAAACAAACAAAAGAAATCACTGTATAAAATATATCTACTCTCACGGCATCGCAGAAGCACGCTCCCTCGACTTGATAAACAAACCCTGAAATGGAGGCTGGCTGCAGCTTATAAAGGCCAGACTCCGCCCCCTTTCAGGCATCCTCATTGTTAACCAGGTAGATATTACATTTCTTAATCATCCACTTTCAGATCCTTTAATAATAACATAATACCAACAGAATAATAACATAATTACAAAACAAACCACCGACCATAAATAATAAACATGATCATAACCATAATGATCATAATGATTCGCTTTTTTTGATGAAATTGTGCAAGCGCAAATAAAGAATGATGATGGATGAACCATCAAAACCATAATAAAGTAAATGCTAATCAGGCCCACGCACATTTTTTGCTTCCGACGCCCATGGCAGTCAAACATACCTGAAGGCTGTGTCTAAAACCGCTCCCTTTCTCCTATATAGTGCACTAAATTTGGTGTCTGCCATTTTGTAATGGTGACCAAACAATTTCAATCCCTACATTGTTCACTACTTTTTACCCACAATGCACTTTGACGTTAAGGGAACAGTCAATGCACACTCGCTTACTCACTATTTCCCCTGATACAACGGGAGACGAATGCATAACTGGAATCAGCTGAAGGATTCTGACAGTAAACATCACAAATTTAAGTTTATACACTTTGTTAGAATAATGATGTTGGTTATTTTCTACTTTTTAAAATGCAATTGTTTTGTTTTTTTATTATCAACAAACAGTAAGAAAGTAAAACTGTTTTACAGTAAAATCCACAAAGGCACACAGGTGTAAGGGTTTATGACGAATCTCTGTGAGAATGTCCAAAAACGCTCCCTCATTTTGATTCGCTTTTCTCCATAAAGTGGACTCAATTGTCATTCACTATAGCCTATAGGGAATAGTGAATGAGGGAGCGGTTTATGTCTCTTTTGAGGATTTGCTTATTTTATGTGTTATGAAAATATGCAAATTGTAATAAACATATGACATCTTCATCAGAAACCAATTAAGATATGAGACGAGCAGCCTCGAACAGAAATCAAAAATACAGAAAGAAATGAGAACACAAATTCATGCTTTGGAAAAAGTGTATTGTATTTCGAGCAAGTCTTATTTGGCTTGTTTATTGAAGATGTTGAAAAACACATTTTTTTCCGGATAGTAATAAACTTCTGTTTATTGAATACGCAGATCAATTATCGACCGGGGAATCAAAACTGTAATCTTTTTGCCTCACTTGAGTATAGACCCACTTCAGTTCCGGTTGATGGCAAACAAACAAACCTCCGTCTAGGAGTCCAGATATAAAAGAAGAATATGATAGGAGAGAGCGAATTGAATTGTCGGTGTGCATTTGTAAACACTTTCTTCATCTTGATTGTGTCACGACGACTGTTGCGTGTTTTTCATCTGCTTTCATCTTTACCAAACTTGCTCTGACCCGACAGATATGATTGAACGCAGCTTGTTCAGAAAAACAAAAATCTTGGTACAGGAGAACAATTGAAATAAAGCGAATAGAAATGAAACGCATATCAGATATGGGGCGACAACATGAGTCATAGTTCAGCAGGTTACTAGTTTAAAAAGATGACAAAATGTTATATGCACAGATTGTGTAGCTTCAGCTCTAATAAACCCAACTGTGATGGCATTGTTGAGTTGTAAAACGCTGTAAATCATGCATACCCCCCATGCCGATGTCTTGCTTGTGTATTCTGATCTGAATTCATAGACACAGACGCTTGGCTGAATTTGAAAGTCTGCCTATTTGATTAACGTCAAAAGACAATAAACATCAATTTCTTATGCGGTGTCTAACTGACAGCTACTTGCACATAAGCAAAAATATTTGATTTTGTATTAACCAAGTGCATAGAAGTATCGTGGCACATTTTGTGATTGTTGGCAGCTCGCTGTCTGTTGGCAAATCTGTTTATTATTACTGTAAACAAGTGGCGGTTGTGATGTCCTCTAGAGAAAACGCATGCTATCCAAGCTGAGCTTTGTGGCAGAGCGACCTAGATCATCTTATCATGTTTGATCAATAAAAAAGCGTGTCTATTTATTTATAAAACAACAAACAACTGTAGTTTTAAAGTTGTTGGGAAAGTTAAAAATCAGTTTTTTTCAGTGTTATTCTCTCAAAGTTTGGTGTTGCGCAATTGGAGTGCGAATAACGTTGATAATAAACAGTACTGTAAAAGGTTTTGGATTTAGAACTACCGTTTGTTTCATTGTTTCTTTATGGCAGTTGAACATGAGGAATAATTATTGATCGTATCCATGGGCAGGTTTTAGTTAGAGCAGAATGCCCATCAACACCTGTCTGTGGTGCTTTAAGAACAGTAAGAAAGTCGATGTGAAAAAAAGAGCGGCATAACAGGGTGGAGAGGATGAGAGAAAGAACTCACGAGAATCGACTCATCTGTAAATCAATTCTCAGACAGGTTTCTCTGAAATCTCCTATAATCATGATGAAGTATGAAAACACAAAAGAGGAAAAAAACGCAACTTTTGTGAAGTCCAACACATCAATATACTTCCTGTACTTTTAAAGATAGGACTGCTCATATACAGTATGTGCATGTAGCTGAGGTACTGCAGATCTCCATTACAAAAATAAACCATGTTTTTTTTTAGTGTATTGATTACCATTGGAAAAAACATGGTTTTACTACAGTAACCATGGTTTATTCTAAAAAATACTGGGTTATTTTCAAGCCAGTGCAAAGTCAAAAAGAGACAAACCCTGCAGAAAATGGTTATATTTGACACAACAATGGGTTGCAACAACCCAGCATAGGTTAAATTACTATGGTTTTACTACATTTAACACCAGAAAAGCTATGGCTACTCTCTGGGTCACAAAGGACAAACCCTGGACATAATATTTGACCTAACAATGGGTTAAAACCAAGGGGACAACCTTCTGATCTCTATTGTGAAGCAAGTACGGAAGTGGCCAATCACACCAAACACGTTTTAAACGCTTGGCAAACGCAAGGCACGCCACACTGCCTTTTTTGGTCACTTTTAAAAAAGAGCAGTGCAGCGCAGCTTTTTATATTGCTAGGCAACCACCAACACAGCTGTCCTGTCAGTCAAATATTGAAGCGTGAGCACTCTTTTGCTGTTGACTGTCATATTAGCAGAAACTTAAAAAAGTTTTATTGTCTCTTCCTTCATTGGATTGGACAATGGAAAAACGTGTATGACGTCGGGTGCTTTCCACTCTGAACACTCCATCAAAACTGCGTTGTGCAGCAAATAACGCAAGGCGTTCGGCACGCATAAACATAACGCTCACTGCCCATAGAAAATCATTCAAAAAGGTGCCTTCAACTGCCATAAACGCGTTTGGTGTGATCAGTCTCTTAAACTGCAATTCATCGACTGGCCGCATTTCTAAAAATGCCCAACTTTACAGTAGAATTAAATGTGTTTACAGCCTTGTACAAAATGTGTTTTTGACTTAATATATATAGATATAGCTATTTTTGCCCTTCATGACAACTGTGAGGGGGGTGATTTTTTTTTGTAAAATTATATTAAGCCTAAAAGTTCTGCATAATTAAGGGTGTGGCCACTTGAGTGACGAGTGAACTGCCACTGCTGTCACTACCATCGAGCTAGGCGGGGGTGGTTTCAGCAACCAGCCACCAAAGGGCTCTTTCAGCCACTTCAGCTTTCCCATGTCCCGCCTCTTTACCCATTTTGGATATCCACGGGTGATGCGCATTGATCATAGATATGTAAATTAGATGTCGCCTTGGCTATGGCAGTTCATTGGAACAAATGCGTCAAATAGAGCCACCATCTTGAAACAGGGGAGCACTGCATCAGTGTCATTGTAGGCAATGGTGTAATGGAAATGAAATCACCATAAATACAATTTTCTAGGTTTTCTTTTGGTTCGTTCCAACAGTCAGACATGTATTTAGCATTGAGTCCAGAAAAAAATAAAAGTTTTGATATTATGAAAATCTACTTTTTATAAATATATAGCATAGTGCTAGTAGGCCTAACATCCATACGCATCACCAAAGTCTGGCATTGTCCATGAATTCGAAGTATAGGCGTTACCTAGCTACTTCCTATGACAAGACCCCAGTTCCAAGATGGCGGTGGTTTTGTCGCATGCTTAGAACCCCAAGGCGACATCTAGTGTATATCTATGCGCATTGATGCGATGCAAAGATGGCGACAGCAGGCATCGCCAACTATTGGCTTCAAAAAAGCTTTTCACAAACCTATGGGTGATGTCACAGACACTATGTCCATATTTTTTACAGTCAATGGCTAAAACAACCTAGTATTTTGGCATAAAACAACCCAGCATTTTGGGTTACAACAACCCAGCATATCTTTTACCACTGTTTTACTACATTTAAAACCAAAAAAACTATGGCTACCTCTATAAAATGGTGAAGAGAAGCCAGTTTTTTGGTTTTAAAAGTAGTAAAACCCTGATTTGTGGTGGATTTTCATAAGGCCTGACCAAAAATAGGCAGGGGATTTCATAAAGAACAACGTTCCCCTGCCAACCTCTTAAAGAATATAAACTGTATTGTGGTGTTCATTCAAGGCTGAAATTTTAAAGAAGTGTGAAACCTTCCTCACACCCTAAAACTGGCAAAAATGCATGTGTTAAAAGTAGCATTGTCTTTCATTTGTACAATATCTGTAGTTTCTGAATAACCAGAAAATTTGTGTTTAGATGTTGTTCCTCAATACAGAATACATTCACCTTTTCCTTAAAAGATAACATTTTGATTCTAAGCTCCGCCTCTTGTGTGGTTCACCTTCTTTCAGCCTTTCCTCCTGATCGATTTTTTAGACAATGTTGGCTGTAACTCATCTCCTCTTCTATTGCGTAGATAGAGACAAAAAATAATCAAACAATAACAACTCACAAAAGTGCACAGTTTCGGACGACGCCATGGCTTTTATTTGGAGCTCTGGGGGAAATTGAATCTATTTCGTGAAGATTACACTCCCAGAGGCTGCAGATGGCTCTCGCCGGGTTACATGCTTTTGATAATTGCCACTGCGGAGAGGCCTAAGGTTACAGCAGAGTAACGGAGCATTCCGAATGAGAGCCATCAGAGTGCTTTTCATTAGCCTCCTCCAGTCTCCTTATCAATTAGCTCCTTTAAATCACACATTCACAAAACTATCCAGACGCTCGCTGAATGCCGAGCGGGATCGTCAAGTACCCTCATCCAGACAACAGCCAGACATCTCACCTTTGTAGAGAGTTATTCTAGCGGGAATGGGCCTTGTATTGGAGCCTTTTACCTCGTGGTTGTCTAACTGTCGTGATTATTCAATATTAGTTATGCAGACGTGTTGGATTGACGTTATCGGCCTGGAAAGCACGGCGAGGTGGGAGACCGAGAATGCAAACGCGTTTTGTCCCTGCTCGACAATGAGGTCGCAATTACACATTTGCCATTTCCAGCGAGTCCCAAGCCTATTGTTTTAAAAGGTGGCACGGCGGTGATTGATGCGGATGTTTTTGTAGCTTTAATAGAGGCCCTGTCAGCGACGGCGAGGACGTGATGGCCGCATTGTGTTCGGAGGGGTATCCATCTATCAGATTGTCATATTGTGGCGTGCCTCACGCTGATAAGCTAATTGCCTTTTATCAAATAAAAGAAAGCGAAATTGTCCGATCGATAAGGCTATCTTTAAAACGACCTAATTGCTTAAAATTGAGGGTAGAGCGTGTGAAAGCGCGGGAAGATAGCTATTAGAAATGTTTGGAGGGATTAATAACTCATTAAACGCATACTTTGATCCGCAGATGCACTGATATTTAACGTTAAAATGTGTCTGTCGTACATGCCAGAGGTCTAATTTTACATCCATAGCATGCGTAATGGGGAAAAACAGCAGGGTTGGTAAGACTGAAGATAACCTCTAACTTGTCTAATACATTAACACAATTACTCATGATTAAAACTTATAACAATGCATAAATCACATCATATTTTACACTATAAGTACTTTTGCGTAGAAATACTTTGTTCAATTCCTACCCTATACGTAGCATTAGTAAATTTTCTGTCTTCACAGACGACAACATTTGGATAAGAAAGGATTAATCGGACCTAATTATTTCGTCTTAGCCACGGACCACTAGTCATGGCTATAAGGAGATGCAGCAAAGAGCTAATTTACTGTATTGTCAGAGGGCCTATCATGGCTTCTTATTAGGCAGCATAGCAAATCCTAAGCTAAATGATCTGTGTCCAGCCTTCAGAGAGAAAAGACAGCGTCCTGCAGCAAAACTTCTGCCAGTGTAAATGAGTTGCAAGATTTGAAGAGAAACTCGTCAATACGGTATAAACTCAGGGACGTGCACATGGAGCCACCTGTGTATGTGTCATCACAATCCAAACATTGACTCATCGACAGTCTCCACCTGTGGAAGTACAATACTACTTTTACAAGACTGAGTATGTTTACTCGATAATGAAGTGTTTAAAATAGAATAGTTATTCTTTTGCGTTTCGGAAAAGTTTCTGAACAGATTCAATGCGATCTCCATTCACATCTGTGAAAATTACTTAAAGTCTCTGTAATGTCAATCTTGAAAATTGTTTCTAAATGCATAAAATTTATAGAAATGTATTGCTGAAACTATGTAGTACTAAACTGAAGAGTTTAAACAGCAATTTCTGAGTTCATGGTTTTTAAAGAGCACCTATTGTCCAATTCACGTTTTTACATTGCCTTTGGTGTGTAAGTGTGTATTAGTACATGTTCACGATATGCAAAATGTACAAACCCCAAAGTAAACGATGACATGAGTTATCGTCTCCGACTTAAATCTCTTTTTTGGCCTACAACAAACACACGGATTGTAGGCAACAGTTTACTTCCTGGGATTGGTGATGATTGACAAGACCGACATTATCATAATTCCTCCCACTTCCGATCTTTCAAACATGGTATGAAGCATCACGTCATGGTAAGAATCACAATGTACAGATTAGCTGGCCAATCAGGGACACAGAGCTTTTCAAATCCGTGCGTTTCAGGAAGAAAGTGAAATCTAGAGGTTTTGGCTTTATGAGTCACCGCACTTGGCCCCGCCCCTAACACAATAACGAGCATGTATTTAGGTTATAACGTTATTTTAAAGTTGAGAGAGATGGCAGCGTTCCTAAGAGTGGGTGTGGTTTCAGTGGTGACAGGGGACACGCCCCCACCGCTTGAGAGCTGACAATGCTGCTTATTTTTCCAAGATTTTGATAACTTATTTTATTTACTTGGCATTTTTCCATCATTAAAATTTGGTTGGGTGGTTAATAACACATTTTTCTGTGGTGTGACAAACTCAGAACACATTTAAAATCTGACTTTACAGGGACTTTAAACGTTATGCATGCCAGGCGTGTAGTTGGCGATGTGATGCAATGTCTGAACGAATAATCAGCTATACACGCACACATCCCATTACATTAAAGGGGTCATAGCGTGAAAATCAGACTTTTTCCATGTTTAAGTGCTATAATTTGGTCTTCAATGCTTCTATCTACCTAGAAAATGTGAAAAAGAACAAGCCAGTAACTTTGTTTGGGTAAGCAATTTTCTGCAAATTAGGTCGTTCAGATTTCGCCTGTTTTGTGAGGTAGGTAGCAAGGCAAATTACAATATACCGCCTCCTTTATCTGCACTATCCAACCACAGCACTGCCATTTAGTGCAGAGAGAAAGAAAAATAATTGACAGCACAATTGAGTTTCAATTACAACAAACCACCATCATTGTGATCAGTGTTTGCATTTCATCAGCTCATTTGCATTTTAAACGACACACCAAAAAATAACTTATTTGTGGGGTATTTTGAGCTAAAACTTCATCTTACGCACTCTGGAGACACCAAATATTTATTTTACACCCCTTTAATCACAAACATCACCGGCCTTCGAAAACATGCAATTTAAAGCCCATTTTTAAAAGTTTGCATTTTCAGGCCCCCAAAACACTGTTTTCGCATTCATTCACGACAAAAAAGTTTTCTGTTTTTATTGTGTTAGTGTGTATGCCCCCTGAGTAGACGTACAAACATATCGATGCTAAGTGTGCATAATTCGTTTAACCGCCACATTCAATTCGATCACATTATAATTAAACCTATGTCCTAAACCTACAGTTTATTAAATAAATGCCAGATAAACCTAATCACTATGCTAACATTTGCAGCCCCAATTGTGGCAAACACAGAAGCGTTAATTAAGCTAATGTTCTTGCAGCAGACGCACACAGTCGCACATGGCGTCACGCTGTGGGAGTGATTTGTAAGGCACCATGTGGGGCTCTAATCTGCGGGTTGCAGCGGGACCTTTACAGCCTGCTCACGGGCCCTGAGTGGCAGAAATTAGGCCCAAATTCAATCACTCGTCCAGGCAGGCCTGGGCTTTTCCAGCAGGCCTCGAAATGCAAGAAGGCGCCTTGGGACTTGAGGAACGGCTCGAGCTCCATCTGCGAAATGGGTAAGGAGAACTCGGCGAGGGAGTTATGAGTACTGCAGCCTGCCATCTCGCACATTAGTGTCACAGCTAAACTAAATAAGGACCCGGGGTTCGAGTGTTTAGCTGAGGAGTAATTTAATTTAAGGAACGACATGGCATTGTAAATCATAGCGATGAGACGGTGGACCGCGGTCAGAGGAAAGTATTTATCTTGAAGGCAATAAGAATGGGATCAGAACATTGAGGTAAAAATAAATCACTCACTAAGATTAGATATTTCTGCAGACTGAATTCTAGGATCTTCTGTCCTATTTGGAACCGCGTGCGACAGGAGTAAAATGTAAGCTATACTGCTTCGAACAAGTTTACTTTTCTTTGGTCATTGTTGAGGGATTCTGCAGTGGAGAGAGCCGGCGAGGATTGCTGCAGCACAGAGCACTGTATTAACCGATTGCATCAACTAATCCTCCAACCCATTTGCCGAGGAATATACAGAGCAAGACACTGGAGAACGCGCGCAAGCCTGACTCAGTCGTCTGTGAAATTGATAAGCCACAAGAGATCGACCATTTCTTACAAAATGTGCCGAGCCACGAACACGCATAAAACACAGCGGAACGCAAAAGAACATAAGACATGAAGCCATAAGCACCACAATACCCAGGTAAATTGTCTGCATATCTCTTGGAAATACAATTCATCATCCCCAACTGCAGCCTTGGCATATTCATTTTTCTCTCTTTCTCTGTGCTCTGAAGGATTGTAGATGTTGCGATAGGCTGCATAGGTTGTCCCGTGAGGCCAAACTGACATCCCATTAAGCCAAGAATGAAGTCCTTATACAATGGAAGAAACTCTTGGGAGTGAAATCTTACAGATAACATGAATCTCAGTGTGGACATCATCAAAACATAGGTGTATGTGGTATCTCGCAAACCTTGGTAGAAGTCATGCTATGTACAGTTAATATCCTCTGAGGGGAAGACCCGTGTAATAAAATGCAAAACAGAAATGAGAAAAATGAAATGAAAAGGTCTGTGGTCAGAATTGATCCTTTGGTGCAAATGGAGTGTAGTTAGGTAGGTTGGTGAAGCTTTAGCCGCACAATCAGTGCAAGGGTTCGTGATGCACTGCTCCACTGGGACCTAATTTACAGAGAGAGGTGCTTCACAATACTACAGAGCAAAAGCCCAACAAACAAACTACTTACCCATTCATTTATTCCAGCACTGATGCACAGGAGACACAACTATTTTCACTTTTTACCTAGTGCTTCAAGAGCACGGTTTCAAATGCAAACTACTTTTTTTGTCTTTGCAGAGAAAGTCGAAACGCAAATAATATTGTTTATGTTTTCAGCCCTATACATTCACGCATACGAGTCCACTTTAACTCTACAGTAAATATTGATATCAATTCGGCTGTAAAAGAATCATGTGAGGTTTCTTCAACGCAGTAGCATTGTTCTTGCAATGTTTATTTGCCTTGTGCTTATGGTGATCTTATTCAGCCCTTGTGAATCCGTATCTAGAATCGCAAGGCTATTTTCTTCCAGACGCTGAATAAAGCATACGTATAAATTCACAGTAAAGCTGTCGTTTATAACTACTGTATGAAAAATAATAGGTTTGAAGGTTTGGGAATATTATTCAATTTTACAGCCCGTCACGAAGGACAAGATCCTCTAGCAGATAAGAATCCATCTGCCCGTTGCTCTACACAATAAACAATATCATGATGCATTTTTGCAGAAGAGAAAGAGCAGGAATTGATCAAGCTTCTCCATTACTGGAGCAAACAGCAGGCAGGGGAAAGAGGAGGAGAGATAAAAGAACGTCAATGCACAGAAAATGTGCAAAGCCACAGAGAGAGGCGCTGCCCGGCATAATGACTCAGCTGACGCACAGGGACCTACAACTTTTAAAAGCATCTCAGACATTAAGCAGAAAGAGGGGGCGCTCCCTGCCCGCTATACTCTGACTGTAGGCGATGGTTGATGCAATTAAAACCAGCCCACGGCGCTCGTGCACAGACACCAGGAGATGCCCGATATGCCGGGGCGAAGTATCGCATCGGTGTCGGGAAGGCGCCCAGATCTCCAATCTTCCAGCAGCCGTCGCACCATGAATAATTAACACACATTACTAATTCAAACCTAAAGTGGTTGCCATGTAATCTACTGCAGTTCAGTTTAATTAAACACATGTACTCTTGAGCCATCGGCAACTGCGTGATGTGCGCCGAATGACTAGCTGCAGCGCGCTCGTGGTCACGCTTACCGAGATGATGTATATTTAATGCGTGTGCCTTCAAATATTCAAATTTTGTATCTTGGGAGGCGCATATACCGAAAATCCTTATCAGCTGGTGTCCATAAAGTATGGGCTGCATCTCTGAAGTGATTTGCAACGGAGAATTGCCAGGAGCCCGGCTGACCTCCGACCTCTCCCCAAACACGTTATTAAGATAAACCTTTTAAAGGCGAGTCTGGAGAGAGGATTTCCTCTATTGTGCTTTAGACGCAATAATGAAAGCAACCCCAGCGGGCTCGCCTTGTGTTATCAGACATCTGACCAACTGAAATATCAGTGTTGTGACCCACGCCGCCCCTGCATAAGAAACAGCTGTCCTCGTGGACCGAGTCGGAAGAAATGGAAAAACCACTTCGCTAAATGTGATAAAAGATGGGTAGGCAAATTTATTCCTTCTCCGCTCAGCCCTGTAAAGGTCTTTGTTTCTAAAAATTCAGAGGCTGTTCTGTACGTTACTGAGGTAAAGTTCACAGGCAAATTATGGAGGTGTTGGAACGGTGACGCGGGAAAATAATACATCTGTAGCAGTTCTGCTCAAACATGTATTTTGACACAATTACAGGTACGTTCTTTGAGTGAATTTTCACCCTTCGGCTTATGAGGGGTACTGCGTTATGACAGGTGGGAACAGAGCCGTGTTGAAGATTGCCTCGGAAGTGCTTGGGAAATTTGACAAGCTGATGATAGTATAAAGTAGTTGATACTTCACTGCCACCAACATTTTGAGCATAGTGATATCACGGTTGACTTATAAAGTATCTGTGTCTGGATTTTACTGTAGGCCTACGACTTGCAGCATGTCCGTAACTAGCTTAAATATTTTAATCGTGGTACTAATAGGCAGACTAGAGAAATTTAAACATGAAAACCCTACTATGAGGTTCCTCTGCCAGTACTATACTGGCATCCAGTGGCTGAGATGGGAAGATAATGGGAATGTAGTTACATATACAGTACATGGCCACTATCAAACACACACACACCTTTCCATGGCTGTGGAAAGAAGCTTGAATAATTCATGACTTGCTTAGCATTTTAAATACCAAATCTCTTGGCGTTCATGAGAGCAAACCAGACGTGGACATAAACAAAGATTCATGTTACCTGTTATAAAAACTGTGGTTTATTTATCACCTATTGCACAATGAGCGAGGTTGGCATTAATAATAAACAACATGCCCTTAAATGTATGTCATGCGCCGAGACAGTAGGCAGGGTACAGGCCGCTATATGCCGAATGTACCTATGCGGCTGTATTCAATTACCTCTCCCCAAGTTAATCCATGGTTCAACAACAATTTTAATTTCATGGAAGAGTACACAGATACCTGGGGATTGCAAGATTCTTGCATTTTAATGACCTGGGTTACAGTAGGCCACCTGCCGCCTGCACCCTTTCTGACTTGCAAAAATAAACAGGCACTCAGCAGCACACATCAATCAAGCATGTTGCTATGATAACTAATGGTGTGAGGAGGTCCCACTTCACCATTAAAGTGCATCCTCCATCAGTGGCATCAGCAGGGAATCACACGGCTCTTAACATCCTGGAAAGAGACCGGGAGAGTTTCATCTAAAAACCAATCTATGATTGAACGGAGATAACCGACATGAAATGTACCTCGGAAAATGATCGAAAAACCTCGGTGGTCAAGCACGCTTCTAAATATCCCGGAATAAATGAACGTCATCATAACAAAACTAACCCAGGGTTTCTCAAACTTGGGTTCGAGGGAATAGCAGGGGGTTCGTGAGTTGATGCAAATAATTAATTCATTCCAATTATAATATCAAATAGTTTACTTTTAAGGGTATATAGGGGGCTATTTCGGACACATTACAGTTATAATAGTTTTATTACCTTGATAACATTATTTAAGCCATTGTAATGACAGCTGTGTGCTAGGTGCTGTATAATCACCATGTCTGCATTTGACCACTCTTGTTGCCATAGTTTCTAAAAGCTGAAACCAAGTATAGCTCAGATATTACTTCAAATGCGAGAATGACAAGGGATAAGCAATTATTAAAAATAGGAATCTCTCTGAATTTACAAATCCTTAGGGAACATTTGGGAAAATGTAAGTACACAACTGTATGAAATATATCACACTGTGTAAATGGTAGGGGTGTGATGAGACACGAGATTGGATTCACAAGAACAAGATGAGATTTTTACACTTTTTAAGAAATCCTAAATGATAAAATGTATAAAAGGGAAACTGAAATCACACATAAGCTTTGTGTGTGTGTATGTGTGTGTGTGTAAACAGATCTAATGTTTGAGCCTGTAACAGATAAAAATCCAGAATTATTAATTATTTGGAGATTGGTAATGGACGTTTCTGAGTGGTAAGTTTGTGTTTTTTCAGCATGGACCTGCAAAACGTAACTGTAACGACAATAGTAGAACTTCAGTCTTAATGTTAGCATATAGCATTAACTAGCATATAGTGCTAACTCGGCAGTCCCAAACTTGTTTTTAGCATTGTAACAACATTGTACTTTAACTAAAAACTAATTTAATGTGTAATGTAATGTTGGGGGCGTACATCTCGACTGTAACGTCACAGGCAGTGTTATGTTGACATTAGGGATGTCACGATTCTTCACATCCTCGATTCAATTAGATTTTCGATTCTAAAGTCACTATTCGATTCGATTCTAATTTTTTTTAAGATAAAAATGCTATGCCATTATTATTTATTATTATTATAATTTCATATTAACATGCACATTGCAGGGTTTGTGGAATTTACTTTACGCAAGAAAGCTTGTAGGATTCCTTCTTGCACGCACACGCACATGACTTGTGCGTCATAAGCAGCTGCGCTTCTCTCTGTCTCACTTGCATGCGCTCTCGCATCTGTCCGAAGTCTTAACATAAACTAAAGTAGTAAACCTTACGTATTTGTTCAGTTTTATGCGTTTCATGCGAGCTGAGGCAAACTATCCCTTTTGTTTAAAATATAACCTGCTGCATCTTGGCTCCTCGCTCACTCTCGCCCATGTGCAGAGAGCTGCGCTCTGTCCGAAGTCTGATCACTAGGTAGTAATCCTGTTTATGATATGCATTTCAAGGAGTTGTAGCAATACATCCCTCGTGTTTAGAATATAAATCTCTGAGAGTTTTTTCCCCCGCTTGGCAGCATCGACGATCCCATTTTTTAATTCGAAGTTCGAGGGTGTGACTTAATTTCGTTCCATATCGATTTAAAATCGAAATCGTGACACCCTTAGTTGACATTGTCCTGTTTTCCACCAGTCTTTTGCATACACGAGGTTTACATAAAAAGGAGGAAACAATCATGTTTGAGGCTCATGATATATCATTACCATGTACAGAACTTATTATTCATCTATCCCTACACTGTAAAAAAATTCTGTAGAAATTACAATGTTATTGCAGCTGGGTTGCCGGTAATTTACCGTAGATTTACATTTATGTAATTTACTGGCAAGAATTTGTTCAAAGTTCAATCAATTTTAAATATTAACAAGTATTTATCTTTACAGAATAAAACTATACAATAACAGCCTCATGAAAAGCATTCTGGGAACCATAAGTCATTATCAACCTTTTTATGTTTTTTGTTTCCCAGAATGTTTTGCTTGATGCTGTTTTTTAGTTTTACTCTATAAAGACAAAGACTTGTAAATGTTTAATGTTCATTTAACTTTGAACAAAATGTTGCCAGTTAAAAATATAAATTTAAATCTACGGTATATTACCGGCAATCCAGCTGCAATTTCTACGGAATTTTTTTACAGTGTAGCTAAATACAGTTTTACATTCTATGGCACCTTTAACTAAGTAATTGTATATGTATATGTAATTTTGTATATTGTAAGTGAGAAATAACCTTTAAAATGGCATGTAAAAACGATGATGTAATAATAATTGGTAGCAAAAACAATTAAACACATGGTTTTATTATACAAATTACTATATTTGTATTTGTATGTTTATATGTATTATAACAAATGCCTGCAGAAGACGAGTGCTTTTTTTGCTTTTTTTTAGATTGAGAAAGTGCTTAGTTTTGGCCATACAACATTTAAATCCATAATATTTGTACAATTCTTTACAATAGAAATGATACAGCCACTTTCTTGAGCAAGAACATGCAGAAATAATTATACATGTAAATGATCAGCAGACAAACCAAACACAACGTATCTCGATCAGACTTTGGCCGTATCTCAATGCGAAGGCTGCAGCCTCCGGAGGTCGCATTTCTAGGCTGCATACAGCATCAAGACCAGTTTTGGGGAAAGTTACTTTTAAAAGTAATGCATTACAATATTAAGTTACTCCCAAAAAAAGTAACTAATTGCGTTACTTTTCATGGAAAGTAATGCTTGCGTTACTTTTGCATTACTTTTTCTTGGCTGAGGCTTAATCTCTTTTAGGCCTTGCAGACTGAAAAGTTCTGCATTCAGAAATTGCATATTTCACCACAAAAATGTTGAGCTCTGGCCTGCCATCTCAGTTTCTGAGATTTCAACTGTTCTGACACAGGCATGTATGCATAGAGTGCATAATGTGACTACGTTCAGTTTAATTCAGTACATATTTTTTTTTTTTCAAATTAATTAAACAAAAAAGTAACTTGCATTACTTACTCGTTACCTCAGAAAAGTAATATTATTACATAATAATGCGTTTACCCCCAATACTGATCAAGACTTTCTTGTTTCAGAATATTAACAATTATAAAGTTGACTGTTATTCTTAGTTAATAGTAAATTGTTTAATATGCTCATGACTTGCGAATGTAATAGTCAGTTTTCTTAAATAAACCAGGTTTGATTACATATGCACCCTGCATGTGACCTCCGCAGGCTACAACCTTTGGATTGAGAAACGGCCTTTACTTAATGCTGATTTCACGACATCGCATTTCACCTCCATGAGAAATCCTGTGACATTTTTATCTCGCCACACAAGATCTTGTTAAAAGGTTTGAAAAACCCTATCATAGATGATCCACACTGACATTAAAAAATCTATTTAAAGAGTGAATTCTGTGTAAACATTCATTGTGCTATTCTGAGAATGCAGACAAAAACAAAGCCGTCCCTAGTAAATGCTCATTAAACTCGGACCATTTTACATGCTAATGCTGCACTGGCTTGTGGGCATTCCGCATTATTGTCTGCATGTTTTCCTGAATCCAAAAGACTGGAGAGCTTGGCGAGAATATCAAACATTGCGTTTAAATTAAATTGGAGATTTTGACTGAAATGACTTTGATTTAAATACAGAATTCTGAAGGCAAAGCGCACTTTAGAAAATGAAATAGAATTTGTACTTCAGAACCATCAACTCTCAGCGAGGCTTTTATTCTATAACAAGCACTTATTATGATGAGGGCTATTAAAGCAGGCAGTGGATGAGACCGTGTCAGCCGCCTGGCTTTCCCATGTCACATGTCAAACTGGTTCATAAAAAAGGCTTTTCCGGTGGTCTAGAAACATATGTTTACAGTTTCCCTGTTCCCCATGTTCAGAGAACATGCACATTAAAGGGATAGTTCACCCAAAAATGAAAATTCTGTCATCATTAACTCACCCTCATGCTGTAACCTGTGTGAGTTTTTTTTTTCATTCTGTTGAACACAAAAGAAGATATTTTGATCATAGAGATCACGCACAGTTAGCAACACCTATTGACTTCCATAGTGTTTGTTTTTCCTACTATGGAAGCAAATGGATACGTCAACTGTGTGCTTACCATCATTTATCAAAATATCTTCTGTTGTGTTCAACAAAAGAAGGAAACTTATACAGGCTTAGAACAACTTGAGGCTGAGTAATTAATGACCAAATTTTGGGGTACCACCCCTAAGTATATAGACGCTAAACAAGTGAAACAAAATTCTCTGAAAGGTCAGACCACACGCTGTTTCACCGCCTATAACAGTTGCTTTACCAGACATAGGGCAGAGCCCATGCTGACCCTTTAACCTGAGTATTATATCGACAGGTGGGAAGTGTGTTTGAATGCCATAATCAACACAGACAGGCTTCCCTGCTGACATTTCCAATCAATGAGTCTCTATAACTGATCAATCTGCCGCAAAGCTTTTCAACAAAATCAGACAAAACAGTATTCACCAGACGAATCGCTGAGCCTAAAAGAGCATCATTAGTTATTATTACAGCAGCAGCAGTAATGTGTCTGTGTGGGCCTTGGGCTTTCTATTTAGAGTCGGTAATAAATGGTTCGCTGTCGCCCCGCCTTGGCAGTCACTTATGCTTTCGTATTATGGATTTCAACACACAAAAAACTGGAGAAGAAAACCTGCCTACATAGGATGATACATATTAATATTCCATGAATGTCGACTTGGACTTAAATTATGAATTATTTAAGGTTATATTATTCTTTTATTTTTGTACACATTTTACAACAATAGTAAACTCATCACGTGCAACTATGGGAATTTTTTTGACTAAAAATATCCAAAATAACTTATAACGATTACGTTTTATCTTCAGTGTAGTGACTTCGCTTGCAATTTGTAAAAATAAAAGGTACTTGTGTCATTTTATCAAGCAGCTTCTTGAGTTCTTAATATTTATCATTTATTCTGAATCTGGACTTTTTTTTCTTCATTCAGTCATCAATTTCCAAAACATTTTAAATGCATGGTTGCAAGAACATAAATTTTGTTGGCACTATTCATTATAAGGCATTACCCCAACAAGCAATTTTGCATTTAAAGGGACACAATGATATTACACAGTGCCCAAAAATAGTCCCCTTGGTTACTTTCAATAGCAGGGGAAATTATCAGATTCAATGGATTATGCTAAGCTATGTTAAAAGTGGTACCGCCAGGCCCTGGAGATCAGCTGAATGGATTCCAAAAAGGTAAAAATCAAATGTTTAACTCTAGGGGAGCTGGAAAAATAGACTATTTTCAAAAACATTTGGAGTGTCCCTTTAAAAGACGTCAAATAGCTGTCTAAACACAGCCCAGATGTCTAGGCTTAAACAAGGCAAAATTTGGGCTGTCAGAGGAAATGTAATGAAACCAAAAAACTTATAATCATTGTTGACTTTGCTTACATGATGGAATATCATACAGTACATCTTACAAGTTATTGCAAAATGTAACCAAATTCAAGTTTATTTTGGCTAGAAGTGAGTTATTTATTCCCTCTCTAGACGGTCAAATGACGGCCATTGCTCGCTGGGTACATTTTTGTTCAAATAACTCATTTCAAGTATGCCTTCAGGTAAAAATGTTTTTAAGACTTTAAAGGATAGAATATATTCTGTCTTTTAGATAAAAATACTATTATGATGAAGTCATGCTACACAATTACATTATACTCAGCTTCTCCTGTCTTTACTCATTACATAGATCATTTAATATCCACTTAAACGCAAACAACTATTCCATTAACTCTGATTTGTAATGGACATTGCGAGAGTTCAAAAGAAACCATTTTTTTATTCCTTTGTGCATCTTTTTTTGTGAATAAATCAAAAGCTCCAAGGACAGAGAATATTAAAAATTTCAACATTTGGAAACTATTTATTGAACATTTATAACCAAATATCTGTTAAATACATCATTTAAATTTCTCATTCATTATGCCTGAATGTCAAATAATGAATACCAATATTTACACGTTCGTATATGGAATGCTGAATGACACTTTAAGGCGTAAAGTCTTTTGGCTTTCATGTGACTGGAACATAATGACGTCAAGAAGAGTCATGAAATTATGATTATTAAGATAGGAGGAAAAATAACATTTTGTCTTGAACTCCTCATTCCAACTTCCTTCAAATGAGGCAAAGTTTATAAATTATAGTTTAAAAGATGATTACATATAACTGCTTCCATATCCCAGCATACATCTTGATTTCGCATCCCTGCATACATGACAACTTTGTCTCTTATGCGACGGTTTTGAAGGTTCGTAGTATCAAGTTAGTTTGGTGGATTAGCCTGTTGGCACTGTTGAAAACGTTTATTGCCCTGCGAGGTGAGAAAAAAAACATGAAAGATCAGGATACTATCAGGTGTCCATTTAAAGGAATACTCCAGCCAAATATCAAAATTACCTCATGATTTACTCACCCTCAAGCAATCCGAGATACGTTTGTCCATGATTTTTCAGACAACCCCATTTGGAGTTGATTTAGTGAATGTCCTTGCTCTTCCAAGTTTATATTGGTAGAAAACAGGGATCAGGTAAAAACTTCTGACTTTAAACCCATAAAAAGTGCATCCGTCATTCACAGAGGTAATCTACAAGGCTCCAAAGGGTCTATAAAGGTCTTCTGCAGGTAATCGATGCAATTGTGTAAGAAAATATCCCTATATTATATTTCTGCAAATATTCCGGTAATGGCGCCATGGGTACATTGCGCAGTAAGGGGCGGGACACACCAAAGCTTTTATACGCGTCTGAAAACGCCTAGAGGATGCCGAATGTCAGCTGTTTTTTCATCTGAGCGCCAGCTTTCTTCAGCCGAGCACTTTGGAAGCTGTGATACTTGAGCTGTGAGCCGATTGGTTGTTGTGATACTTGTCCAGCCCCTCCTCCACTGTGATTGGACGGGCGTGTGAGAACTGGCATTGACGAGCGGAACTTTTCACCCAAAGTTGAATCTAAAACCGCCGAGCGCCAGCTTTCAGTGCGGAAAAAAAATTCTAGCTGCTGGCTTATTTGAAAAACGCAGAGCTTTCATTGGAAACAATTAAAAACATGCGCCAAACGTGCGAGTCCAAGATGGCGTCGTTACCAGAAGCTAGTTATTATAGTTTATAAAGTTTAAAACATGGATATTTTTCTTGCCATATTGCATCGATTACCCCCAAAAGACCCTTATTAACCTCTTGGATCTGTGTGGATTACTTCTGTGAAGGATGGATGCACTTTTTTTGTGCTTCAAAGTTAGAAATCGTTCCAGATCCCTGTTTTCTCCCATTATTAAGCTTGGAAAAGCAAGGTCATTAACTAAAATAAATTCAAATGTGTTTGTCTGAAGGATTATAGACATATTTATCTCGGACTGCTTAAGGGTGATATGTGGCTACAGTATTGCTTTAACATGATCATTACATATCTGTTACTGCCCGTTTGCTTACTTTCCATCTTTGAAGTACGTTTTCAGCGTATCACTGAAGCTTTTGGAGTACTTCACAAATTCTTTCTTTTGGTGTTCAAGTGCCTAGAAAAAATAAATTTTATATTAACCATTTTAATTTTAGTCACAAACTTGAAACTTGACAAAGGCAATTCCAAGTCACTACTTAAATAATCACAAACAGTTTCCTCACTGTTTCTGACAGACTTACCCTGCGATTCTGATACTGATATTTCTTAAACACATTGTTGACTGTGTCCAGCAGTTCCTTTATAGCACTGGCTATGTCTCTGTGGAAATCAGAGAGAGGTCGGAAGTGATGAATACATTTATGACTGGTGAAGCACTGACTCAGCAGTCAGACTCTGAAGTCTGAAATGAGCCCTATTAAAATGTATACAGATCTTTCACATTTTGTCATCTCCTGCATTCACGTAAATGTTAGCCATGTGAGACTGTGTAGTCAGTTCATTGTTGGCTAACTGATTAAAGCTAAATCACTAGACTATGCAAAGCTATAAGGAAGAAAAATCTATAGGCTCCAAGAGATTTAAATAGTTAGTGGGTGATCATTACTCTAGTAAGTACATAGCAGATGCTTTAATCCAAAGTGACTTGCGTGTGCACTTGTAACAGGGTCCATCCCTCTGGAGAGACCCAGGGTTAAGTGTCATGATCTATAGAGAGTTTTACCATTCAATTATCACCCCAGATCTTTAAAGGGATAGTTCAACAACAAATATTTAATCGAATGTCATTATCTGATCTTAGTCAACGGTTTCTTTAAAAGGAGAAGATGCTCACTTTATGGTTTGTAGAAAGCGCACCCTGTCGTTGATCTCATCTGGGATTCTGCTCAAGATCTGTTTGAGGGCTCTTGCCTTCTCATTCAGGTCGTGAAATTCCTGCTCTGGTCTTTCAATCAAGTACTCTGTGAAATGCGTGAGGAAGATACACTGTTGTTTTACACATAAATATTTCAAGTGTTACTGCAGTGCTGTTCAGTATACAATAAATGAAGGCTGCTGGCAAAAACCGATTATAGCTGGGTCTGAAATCGCATACTATGACTGAATCAGATGAAGTACCTACTGCTTTTTTCGTAAAACAGTATGTGTGAGTGCAGTATATATACTGCTTCCTCCATGTCATTTAAACTTTGATGTAATTACAATAAATCACGTGGACTATAAGTACAACTAAATCACATTTCTTGGTATCTAAATCACTTAAAGGAAAACACCACAGTTTTTCAATATTTTACTATGTTCTGACCTCAACTTAGATGAATAAATACATACCTTTCTTTTTTCAATGCGTGCACTTATTCTTTGTACAGCGCGTCGGGAATGTGTTAGCATTTAGCCTAGCCCCATTAATTCCTTAGGATCCAAACAGGGATGAATTTAGAAGCCACCAAACACTTCCATGTTTTCCCTATTTAAAGACTGTTACATGATTAAGTATTATTTTTCGATTAATCGTTTTTTTAAAACGTGGTCGATTAAAAATCGATTCTCAAAGAGCAGAATCGATTTTTTTTTCATATTTATTTCCGCAAACATTGAATTGAGGAATGGAAGCATTTTAGATTTCGCAAGCAATTTCGTGTTGTGGCTTTTAATTTCTTTTTATTAATTACCCACTTGTAAACTGCTGTTCACAGTTCTTTTTTATTAATATAGTATGTGTATTAAATCTATATTCATTGAGTTGAATCGAGAATCGAGTATAAAAACCTACCCGAGAACCGGAATCGAAAATTTAACCGAGAATCGGAATCGAATCGATAGCTTGTGAATCGAAATCGAATCGATCTGGAACATCTGAATCGATACCCAGCCCTATTAAGTATGGTGGCACAAAATAAAACGTGGCGATTTTTTAAGTGGATAAAAATGAGAACTATATTGTATGACGTTAGAGCACTTAGTTTGCAGCACTTTGACCTCGGCCGCCCTAATATTGACGGAAGTTTGAGCGAGAGGGGGAGTAGTCAGGAGTGTTGATGTTACTGAAGCCGAGGTCGAAGTGCTGCAAACTAAGTGCTCTTCCGCCATACAATATAGTTCTCTTCTAAATTCATCCCTGTTTGGATCCTAAGGAATGAATTGGGCTAGGCTAAATGCCAACACATTTACGACATGCTGTACAATGATTAAGTGCACGCATTGGAAAAAGATGTATTAATTTGTCTAAGTTGAGGTAAGAACATAGTAAAATATTTTTAAAAAACTGTGGCGTTTACCTTTAAAGCGCCGTCAGGTCCCAAGATTTCCTGTATTTTTATTACATTCACTTTTTGAATTTGGTGGCTCCTCAGCTTGTGTGGTGTCACGGGACAGTAAAGTGTCCAACGAATGCATACTAAAAAACGTAGCCATACTTTTCAACAACTATATTTGAACATACTCGCCTCACATACAAATTTTCGCCTACTCTATAATATGAAAGTAGGCGATTTCAGATGCAGATGTGCGTATTCTTACCCTCCACATCATCTGCTGCCATGCGCAGTAGTGACTCTGTAAAGTTGATCTCTACATTCTTTTTCTCCAGTATCTTTATGATGATGTCCTGAGTGAGCCCTGGGTTTTCTTTCTCTGCCTTATGAGGCATAAACACAGTATGAGACATAGAAAAAGCTTGGATGCAAAAACCCTGAATCAGACTTTTTTTATCAGACTTTTAATGGACTAAACCAGTATTTTTAATGACCTGAGGCCGGGATTAAGCGCAGTTTAAGTATTTGATGAATACCTGCATAGAGCATTCGGTTAATATCCTTATCTCTTTTTTGACTGAGGTAGCGTTTCAGAGGCTTTCGCATCTGAGCTCCTCATATATAAACAAACACAGTAATATATACTATCATATGAATAAACATGACCTGTAAGAGTGATTTCATGAAGTTACTCTAAATACACAAATGTTTCAGCACACTTAGATTGGGAGTGATAACACTTGAGACTGAATCTTAACATCACAAGATCTTACTTTTATAAATGCTTGCCGCAACGTCTGTGCCGCTGACAGGTTTATTTCCCCCAACTGTTAGATAAAAAAAACTCAACATCACACAACACGGTAAACAGTGTATCATACTCTCAGACTTGATCAAATATCAACTTATATCACTATGCAGCGAACAGTTAACAAATGTGTACAGGCCACTTATTCATACATCTGATTACCTCATTGAAGACTGGGTACATGACTGCATATAAAGTCATAGAAACTATCGAATTTGTCTCAGCTTCATTCTTCATCTCTTCCATTGTCATCCTCAATGGAGAGGCTAACACAGGTAAAACTGGGCGGTTGAGCCAGATAACTCACATATATCCCAAGAGCCCTGAAATACATTTCAGAAGGAATAAATTAAATTTACATTCATGCACATTTATCCAAACTGCATTCAAGTTAAACGTTTTATTAGTATGTGTGTTCGTTCACTGATAGTCAAACCCACAACCTTTGCTACCTATTGAACTACAGAAACACTGTGAATGGTGTTTAAACCCAATTCAAATGCACTTGATGATTATATATACAAGTATATGTAGTATTTTTTATGTATTTTCACAGTAAAAAGCACTTCGATTAAGACTTGCAGACTCAAATAGAAAAGTTTGAAAGTGTTTATGGTGGGGCGGTGGACTGATGCATTACACCTGATCATCAATGCTCCAACCTACTGTATGTGTTTCAATCAACATTCATTCATACTGTTGTGACAGCAGATTATGTGTATAATACAAGTAAGACTTATCATGTCTCGCTAAAATACGGTCTAGAAACAAAAGTTGACATAAAGAATACGACTCCGAGGTTAGTTAGCTTGCTATCCGGTTCATTTCAAGGTATGCAGCAAATACTTATGTAACGTAACTTGGCTATTCTTTATTATTAGACAAAACTTTATGTTTATCTTTCAATTTAGAACAGTCATAGACGAATTAAACACATCTCATTTGGGGGTTATTCAAGCTTTGCATACAGGTCAAATGTTTTAAAGAGATAGCATAAAAGCTAACTCTTTCACAGGTTGCCAGGAGCAAGCTGGCTATTAAATTGACAAATGGGTTGATACAATCACATTACAGTTTATACAGAAATACCTTGTCTTTGCCTGAGAGATCCACAATATAGCGATAAACACTTATGGCTTCCGTGATGCTTAGCTAGCAGAATTTAGCTGTATGTTTGTTTTTCACTTCGGAAGTCGGAAGTTTTCTGCTCGAGCTGCAAGAAAGTTGACGACTTCCGCACCGCGGCCAATCAGATCGCACGCTCTATAGGCGTGCACACAGACGTTGGAGCTAATAGGCGTGTTCGACTACTCACGGATGATCAGCGTATGACACTGAAGTACCGCGAGAGCGATTTGAACACTCGGCTATCTATTCGCTCTCGCGGTATTTGTGTGTCATAGAAAACACATCAGCTTTCGCAATGGTATGTTTTAAATAAGACGTTTATTAGAAAAACAAGACAAACATTTTGTAAAACAAAATTTGGTTGGTTTGCAGAACAAAGTACAGCAGACAACTTTTAAAATTGTATACGTGACAGAGAAAGATCAAATGTGAACAAAGCTCTCAAATAAAATATATATAGTAAAAATGCTAGAAAAATACAAAAGTAATGTTTGTCAGACTCTTCGATCCTTCGCTTTACTCTTTCTACACTTCTTACTACATTACAACATATAGGGGTGGTTTTTCGGACAGGGCTTATCCTAGTCCCAGACTAAAATGCATGTTTGAGCTGCCATAATTATAAAAAACATCATGCATTGACATATCTTAACATATTTCAGTGCCATTATTTTGTCTCAAGATGCACACCAGTATTGTTTTTTGAAAGGTATGTTTGTAAAAACTACTTAGTTTAGGCATAGTCCTGGCTTAACCTAAACCCTGTCCGGGAAACTGACTCTTAGTAAGAAATTTTAACATAAATAAAAGACAGAGCTGAGAATAACTGCAAACAGGAAATCATTGAAACATTTCTTGATATATGAGAAGCACTATGTATGGAGTCATTACATATATTTCATTCAGAAACATGTCAGAATTGATAAGTTTTTTGATAAAATATAACTTTTCAACAAATCTCTACTACATAAAAACTGCATAGGTAGTCAGTTCGAAAAACAAGTGATCTTAAAACCTTGATGCGTTACGTCATAACACTTTGTAGGGTATAACCACTCATATGACACTGGAAGCAGATCTTCACATCTCAGGCTTTTGATTGGTTGTTCTTCATCCATTTTGATCAGTGTTTTTTTAAAGCTCTCTTTTTGATTCCCATCAGTTGCCGCTTCTGTTTAAGTTTAGGCTAATGCGGTCCTAAAACAATTCAGTAATTACACACGTATTATAACATTTATCATGGTACAATTAAAATGCTCAGTATTATAGTGCATTACATTCAGAAGACATGTCTGACAGCGGCTGACTCACTGGTTAATGTGATTGATATGAATAGCTTTCTTGAGCATTTAACTGACCTCTGCTCCATTATGCTCACGATAAGGATCTTCTTCATTGTCTTCCTCATCTGCTCTTTTTACTCTATGCACTGAGTCATCAAGAGTCTAACGGAGTATGCAGTGTGTGGGGGGAGAAGAGGTAATTTATTATTTTATGTCACTTTTTTAGCACACTAGTCAATCAATGCCAGTGTTCCCTCACCTCATCCTCTGCATCATCATATTCCTCATCCGGGTGGTCCTCACGCTCTGGTTTGCCTGCCACCTAGTGAAAAGAAAATGTGATCATGCGATGATAATTTGTTGATCATTTCAAACATTAAAGCACAGCAAGCAATTTTGTGTTTAAAAGACATCTAGGCTAAAACAAGGCAAAATTTGGGCTGTCAGTGAACATTTTATAGTCGTGTGACCATAGCCAAAAATAAATGAAATAAAATAAAAAAATTAAAGCTCACGTAACACACGCTGTTTCTGCATTTCTGATATTAATCTGGAGTACCTATGGAGTAGTATGACATCCTTTATATCTCTGAAGAGTCTTTAGTTTAATCAGATTTATAAAAGAAAGATTAGCTTTACCGAATCTTTCCGATAACGTACGAAAAAATGAAGAAGGAGGAGTTATAACACGGGAGGAGCGAGTACGAGTCATGCAACACTATACAACACTGTTTTAACTTATGATTCACTACATGTTCGTGTCATTTATATAATATACACGCGCCTATTTCCAACATAATACAGAAGTCTTACTTACCGCGTGTAACTCGTCATGAAAATCCACCGCATCAAACACACACACGCAAAACTCCGCTGCTAATCCGGATAATAAACTATATCCATTGTTTCCATAAGGCTGGATGTCTTCTCCTTACATCCAAAAACACACTTCTTGTTGTGCCATTGTTGACTTTTGAAATTAAACAAAGCTGAGTGGCGTGATAAGCTGTTAGCAAGCTCTAGCGTCTCCCGCTGACTGACAGGGGAAGTTTTCCGGCGGAAGCCCATATAAAGAAGTGATACGTATCGAAAACCCCTGAAACGTCAGTTAGAACCGTAATCGAAAAAAATTAGCCGAAACTTGTACGAACCCTGGCGAAGTGCATTCGGCACAGAAATACTCTGAAACACGCCCAACTGCATTTTTGACACTTTGCCTACATTTAGCATGAGGAAACAACTCTATAACTGTGTTAATAAGTCAGAATGCTTGAAATACCATTAAACCCCCCCTTTAAACCAAACACCTATCACTGTTTACTTTGCTTACATGATTGAATAGCATAAATCTCATAAGTCATTTTGGCAAAAACGACATGTAACCAAATAACAAAAAGTGTATTACTCATGGCAGGACTCTATCGGGTCTACTTAAGAGCTATTGCTTGCTGGGAACTGATAGTTTATCCCAAAATGTGAATTGTATTATAATTTCAGGTAATTGCAGCCAAGGTAAACATTTTTTAATTGCATTTTTGGGTGAGCTAACCCTTTAAGTTTACTCCTTAAACATCAAATAACCTACTAACACCAACTTTGCAGAATTGCATTGTTATATTCAGGGTAAAATACATAAAATCCACTTAAGAAAAGTATTTTATGAAAAGGTATCTGACTCAAAGTATCACTACAGTACATTCATGAATAAGCGATGAGGAATCTGTCATCCTGTTCGCTCACCACCAGCTGCTCGTCTTCTTCAGGCCTGTCATTGTTTGTATTAATCTTGTACTGCGTTTCTCCTTTAAATTCATTCTTATTCTGGGTTTTGGCCTCATTCTCAGTGTTCAGTTTTTTTTTTTTTTAGGTCCTGCTTTATATTACAATACAAAATAAAACCAATAAAAACAATCAAAATCTTAAACGTATAGGGGCGGTTTCCCGGACAGGGTTTAGATTAATCCAGGACTAGGCTTTAGTTAGATTAGGACATTTAAGTTGTTGTTTTTTTTTACAAACAAACCTTACAAAAATAATACTGGTGTGCATCTTGAGACAAAATAATGACACTGATATATGTTAAAGGATTAGTCCATTAAAAAAAAAAAAAATAATCCAGATAATTTACTCACCATTATGTCATCCAAAATGTTGATGTCTTTCTTTGTTCAGTCGAGAATTTTTTTTTTTTTAAACATTCCAGGATTTATCTCATTTTAATAGACCTTAATGGACTCCAACACTTATTAGTTTTAATGCAGTTTAAAATTGCAGTTTCAACGGAGTTTCAAAGGACTCTAAATGATCCCAAACGAGGCATAAGGGTCTTATCTAGCGAAACAATTGTCATTTTTAACAAGTAAAAATAAAAATATGCACTTTTAAACCACAACTTCTCGTCTTCCTCCGGTCCTGTGACGTGCCAGCACGACCTCACATAATTGCGTAATGACGTGGAAAGGTCACGTGTTATATGTATGAAACACACATTTGCGGACCATTTTTAACAATAAACTGACACAAAGACATAAATTTGTTTCATTCGTCATTTCTCCACACTTGTAAACACTGGGGTGTAGTTTCGCATACATCATCCATGACCTCTTGACGTGATAATGTCACGCTGGTGCATCACAGGACCGAAGGGAGACGAGAAGATGTGGTTTAAAAGTGCATATTTTTAATTTTCTTGCCAAAAATGACAATCGTTTCGCTAGAAAAGACCCTTATGCCTCGTTTGAGATCATGTAGAGTCCTTTGAAACTGCAATTTTAAACTGCATTAAAACTAACAAGTGTTGGGGTCCATTAAAATGAGAAAAATCCTGAAATGTTTTCCTCAAAAAACATAATTTCTTCCCGACTGAACAAAGAAAGACATCAACAGGACAAAGGACAAATTACAGAGGACATTACAACAGAATTGGAAAATAAAAATGTTACTATTGGTGTCTTTATTGACATTAAAAAGGCCTTTGACACCATTGACCATGGTATTTTAATATCTAAGCTACATGCACATGGAATTCGGGGTATTGTATTAGAATGGTTGGCTAGTTATTTAGAAAACAGGGAACAGTATGTTTATTATGCAGGACATGTATCCAAACATAAAAAAATTATATGTGGAGTCCCACAAGGTTCTGTACTAGGGCCAAGACTTTTAATTTTATATATCAATGATCTTTGTGAAGTGTCAAAAATATTGCGTTTTGTTCTTTTTGCAGATGACACAAATTTTTTTAGTTCTGGAAAAAATATAACAATACTATTGACAAAAATTCAAAGTGAAATGGTATTAATTCAGCAATGGTTCAAGAATAATAAACTTACATTAAATTTAAGTAAAACAAAGTTTATGCTGTTTACAAATAAAAATTGTTCTGAAAAAATCAAATATTGATAGAGTTTATGAATTTAGGTTTTTGGGTGTTCTTATAGATGAGAAATTAAAATGGAAGCCACATATTTCTTATGTAAAAAAGAAAGTATGTAAAGTCCTTTTTGTTTTGAGTAAAATTAAGTATATGTTAAATTACGCTGCAATGCGAACTTTGTACTTTTCATTAATTTCACCATATTTTATGTATTGCTTGGAAGTGTGGGGTAGCACATATGACACAAATTTAATGCCTTTAATTACTTTACAAAAAAGAGCTATAAGAATTTTAGTCTGGGACAAGGATAAACCCTGTCCGGGAAACCGCCCCATACAGTGTGATTTAACTTTAAAGAAACTTATTTGCAATTTAAATTCTTTCTTTTGCATGATCTCTGAAAGCCAAAGTTGATATTTAAAATTATCTAAACAAACACGCCCCTATCCCAATAGAATCTGGACCTTCTTTCGATAGAGCCGCCCCACACATACGCAACCCACACAACGATGTCGGTTAGCAGACACGCCCCTTACGGCTGATTGTCTACAAGTGTGTTTTGGTACTCGGCCCGACTCCCTTTTCCAAAGTGTTTTTTAAAAATCACGCACCCCGCCTTTAACTGAGAATACAGAGCAAGTGCAGTTATACTGAAGACGTTTGAACTGTTCACACAGCATTGGCTGGATTTTATTGAATATTTAATTTATGACTCTGCTTCTGATCCGTCCACAGTCATGCAGGGTGCAGGTGGACCAAATCAAATATTCGACACAAATCTAATCTTTTAAATAGTGTGAACACAAACATCAATCTTTTCAAATTTGATTTATGCCACTTTCTGGAGTTCATATCTCCTCTGCGAAGACTAGATAATCTCATATATGCAGAAGATATTATTAGATAAGATGACTTTGAAATAATACAGATGTGCTGATGTATTGGCCTATAATCGGTATCAGCAAATAAAAGCATTTTTTCGATTGTTAGTCGATTGTTTTAAAACAGCTGATGATCAGGGCTGATGGAAAAATGCGTATCCATCCATATCGGCAGATGTCACTTAGTAATTAAATATCAGTATTGGCACAAATTTTTATCTGTGCATCCCTACTAAATAATATTACATTATATTATTGGATACACACCGTGTCATAGTGTTGAGTGTCCTCTTTTGCACCTTGTCCCGCTATAACACCATGTGATTTCACAGCGTTTCCTGAATGTCAACAAAAATATTTCTTAAAGAAAATAGTCACTTAATGTGCCACGTTAATGTAAAATCTGCAGAAAACGTACCAAAACAATGCAAAATCTCTACTCATCAGGGACCAAGAATAGCCATCTCAGCTATATAGGCCTACTCAGTTAACTGCCTCTAATTGGACTTTTGTCATGAAGTCTTTAACTCAAAATATAGTACTGTCAGAAAACAAGCTCAAACCTGCCACAAAAATATTTTTCCTCACCAACAGCAATAACTGGATCCAAAGCCCCAAGGTGTACTTCAGTTCTGTGGAGCGGCTCCATCCGTATCTGTTTCTTCAGGGTTTGGCTTAGCGTATAGTTGGAGTTCATGGCCAGCTCTTTTGGGTTTGATAAGAAATGTTCCAGCAATGGCTTTTTACTCTCATCCTCTCCTTCTCTATCCTTTGATGTGCCTTTTTCCCCTTTCTTTCCCCTTTCCTCTGCAAAAATATCAATTTGATGAGGCTGCTTCATTGCTACTTTGGTCTCATTGTTATTTTCAATCTCCAACACACCTTGAGGGAAAAATCCTTTTCGCTTCTCCATATATCCTTCCACCTGTAAAGGAGAAACATCCGTATGACAAAAAGTGTGGTGCGGTCTGATAATAAGACACTTGTGTTAGCTACGGTCATGGGTTTCAAACCTTTAAGCAAAGTTTCAGAGAGGTTCTCTGTCATACAATGAAAGTGAACAGTGACATAAAAGCATACAAAACGTATCATAAACTAACCTGCTATGCAGTATATAAAAGCATGTGGTATTGGTTTGTATCAGACTGTATTCACTGCAAATCGATATCACTATTCACTGTTATTGTCTGAAAAAAGCTTTGTCATTCGGCTTATAAAAACTCTTGTGCTCCACAGAAGAATAAAGGTCATATATCAAGGTCATTAAATTAATAAATGACAGTTTTCTACATAAATCATCCTATAATGTAAAGTACATTTTGTAAAAATATAACCTTGACATCTAGGTCATATCAAAGATTGAAATCAGTGATTGAAATCAAACTTTGCTTATAATCTCATAATTAGATTATATACTTTATTTCACAAAAAAGGTCACGTATTTATATTTTGCATATAATTCGTCTCATCCTAAAGCTGACAAGTGAAACCAAATGGCTTTTCAATATATACTTAAACTGCAGTAAAAAGTGAGAATAATTCAAGAGGATTAAAATTCAGGAATAATCCATTTGTGAAACCTACGCATTAATAATCCATACGTTACTAAAAACTTATTTAGAACGCAAAAAGCCTTATAATGATTTTGTTTTTATCATTGCATAATTTTATTGATGTACCTGATTGGGCTTTTTATCCTGCTCCTCATTTGGTCTGTGTCTGGGCTCTACCGTCTCCAGTATGTGGCTGTAGGTGCGCTCGGTTGCAAACTTCCGAATTTGATCCGCTTGGCCTGCACTGGATGCTTTATTGCGATTTTCCTTTAATCGCCTCAGCTCATCCACCTGAAGCTTTATTCAAACATTGAATAATGATGGGATTAAAATTTCTAAAATGATACTTTGTGATGCATGGGTTGGGTAATGAAAGTCATATAGACTGAGACCTGATGCTATTAAACAAAGATGCCAACTCAGCACAGAGGGACTTTAAATGTAAATTAAATAAACAGCATTGGAGAAAATATGGTGAATTCATAATGCGAGGTAATAAACGTTATACATTCAACCTTCAGAAAACAATTGTTATAAAATTACGGAGACAGTTTAATTTAATGGGATGTTGTTGCTAAAATGATGGCGCTTGCAATGTGAGAGAAAAAGAGAAAAAAATGTTAGTATGTGTGAGAGAGGCACTCTGTGCTTATATACACTGAATAATGTCAGTGCTAAAATGTTAGGAGCTTGCAAGCATCCATCCCTCACACAGGGTCAACCATCAGGGTGAAAACACATCTATAGTGACTACATCTGAACCTGCAGGCGGAGGGAAATATGAGTAAAGAATTTATGAGGCTTCAGACACACTCAGGATGTTGATTTGTTAGATTTAGGTTTTTAGGGCTATAGCATGACATTTTAAATGAAATCATAGTTAGGAGATGCTAGAGCAAACATGTAGATTTACCTATTAAAGGGAACGTTCAACGGTATTTCATGCATTCTGATTTATTAACACAGTTTGTTTCCTCATGCTAAACAAATGCAAAGTGTCAAATAAACATTTGGACGTGTTACAGAGTATTTCTGGTAAGTAAGACTTCTGTGTTATGTTGGAAATGGGCGCGCAAGTGCATATGATATAAATGACACAAACATGTAGTGAATCAATAGTTATCCAGTGATTGTTGTATAAAGTGTTGACTCGTGACTCGCTCCTCCCGCAGTTCGTAACTCCTCCTTACAATTTTTTCTGTACGTTATCGGAAAGAATTGGCAAACCTAATCTGTCTTTTACGAATCTGTTAAAACTAAAGGCTCTTCGGAGATATAAAGGATGTACTCCAGATTAACATTAGATACGCAGAAACAGCCTATGCTATGGACGCTTTAAGAGTTAGTATGGGGATAGCTTTTTATCAAACATGCTACAGGTAAATAAAAACACATCCAACAATGTTAAAAATGCTGCAGTGTGCATTGACAGAATGTGACGTACTCAAATACACACAAATACTTTGTGATCATGGTTATCCATAAATCATCGATCAGTACTGTGTGTTACCTGTGCTGCCAAAAGTGCATTTTTATGATCTTCTAAAGTGAGTGCAAGTTGATCTTTCGAAGCCTTCAGGTTCTTGTGCTGTTCCTGTGATGGTTAAGAAAAAATGATTTCTTTATGCAGTCTTGAAAGAAATACACAGCTTCCTTTACTGAAGTACTGATATTCTGACCCGCACGTCAAGCATCTGTGTGTAGATGTCCTGATGAGCTTTCCTCAGTTGTCTGTTTTCCACTTGAAGGTTGTACAGATTCTCTGCAAAGGAGAAACCGGGCGATTAAGTAGTCTAACAAAAGTGTGAAGTGTGTTTTATATTGACAGAAATGCATTTGATGCAAAAGGGTCTTAGTGACAGCTTTTTTACCTTTTTCTGACAATGTAGTACAGCCCAACTCAAAAGCATCGTTTTGGTTGACCTACCTTTTAGTTGAGATATTTCAACCTCTTTCTCTCTATGCAGGTGATCCAGTTCCTGTTTGTGCTCATCTATGATTCGTTCATGATCCTCCCCTTGATTCTGGTTCTTCTTCTGTAGTTCATAATATTGCATCTTCAAGTCTTCATGCTGGGACTGATTCAATCACAAAAACAACCATTTTTATACTCTGAAATCACACTTAGTCATACTTTTTGGATACAGTTGGCACAACAAATATTTTAGTTGCTTTTAAAATGCTTTTGGATAACTTCCACTAGTAAACCCATCTCACCTTAAGTATTTGGTGCTGTGTCTGCAATATATTCAGTCGACTGGTGGAATCTTGCTGTTTTGTCAAACAAAACACAACATTGTAATTTATTATGCATCTTAAAAACATGACAGGAAAAACAGCTCAGTCAGGGTTTACAGATCATTTTAATAAAACCTGCTTGTTTGTTCCTGTACCTCAGTTGGTAGACCACAAAGGCTCTGGGATCGATTCCCAGGGAACTCACATAAAAACATATACCATGTCACTTTGAATAAGAGTGTCTGCCAAATGCATAAATGTAAATGTAAAATGCTCTCACGTGCATGATATGCTCTCACCTTTTCTTTGTTCAGGGTCTTCTGTGATTCCCGTTTAAAGAGCAGGAACTCTGTGATGCATTAAAAATGAATAAAGACTTTAATAAAACACTTCAGGACACAGCAGTCAGCTGATTTATTATATATTATTATTGAAATCACATCCAGATCGAGTGGCTTGTGTATATTAGGAAATCAATGATGGTGGTAATGACATTACCCTCTTCAGTCTTCTTGTGCTCGAGTCTCTCTTTCTGAAGAGATTTCTCAAGTTTAGAATGATGCTCATAAACCACTGAAAGGAGACAGAAAGGGGAAAAGAGAGAGTAAACATGAACATAGTAGGGCCTTCTTCAATATGACACGGAGAAGTGAGAAATCTCAATAAAGTGTTACCTAGTGGCTCTCAAAGAACCCCATTCAAAAGCTTTCAAGACAAGACTGAAATAAAACATCCGTATGTGTTCTGACCCAAACTTGTGTGTGCCGATCTATAAGCATTATAATATTAGATAATATTAGGAAAAATTATAAAATTTTCAATTAAATTCATATTTATTTCCATGTTTTTTGCATTGTTGCAAGACTGCTTCATAGTAGATAGATAAGGAAATTATAAAATATAAAGAAAACAACTGCAACTTGACCTATTATTAAACTTTTTTTTCAATTTTAACATTGTTTTATAAGATGTGCATTAGCAATAGGTTTCCAATCAAACCGTTACATTCATGAGGCTATTAAACAATGAGATTTATATATTTAGTGATATATGTGTATATCAGCAATAGCCTACTAACATAACTGACCAATCAGAATCAAGCATTCCTGAAAGCCGTGTAACATTAAATTATTATTAAAAATTCATTATTATTATTTTATTAACAAAATAATAATAATAATAATAAATATTATTATTATCATCAGTAACGTTAACAATTTAAAAAAGTGTCAGTATTATTTGTTATACGTAATTAAGTTATTATAACCCAAATAACATGGTTAATAATACTATAATATCAAAAAAGCAAAACAATAGAAATTTCCTGATAAGCTTTAATAATGTGGAAACCCCCCCACTAAACATGAAAACACTTTAATAAAGTGAATAACGTGTTTTCTTGGAGTGCTCGCGTTACCTTGCAGCTGCGCAGACAGCGACTCCTGATGCTGCTGATACTGTAAAGCAGTCGCTTCTGTCTTTTTCAGCTCTTTATGCATCTCATATGAGATCATAAAAGCGCACACTGTCCCACAGATGAAGAGCAGGAATAAGAAAATCTGAAATAATCTCCTCTGCCGTCTGGAGCAGATGCTTTTCCCCATCTATTCCTCCAACACTCTGTGCCATGCGACTCTGAGGTAACGTTTACGTATTTACCAAACACACAATGATCCGTCTGTTTATTTTCTTCTCCCCTCGCGATGCTGCTCCTTTAACGAATGTAACATTTCTAAATATATATATATTTAATACACGTCAGGTTGTCGCTATTGCGTAAGGGAAAAGTAAGTCTAGCTGGCTATGAATAGTCTGTTTTCTAAACTTTCATACGTGTCAATAAGCATCATTATAGTTTCTGCGGTTGAACTCCTCCCTGTTGACTATAGTGCCACCTAGAGGCCATGCACAGACATGCACAATTTCACTTTATTTTCTCTCCATGGTTTAAAAAAAAAGGAAATAAAAACTGGAAAAAGGACATTACATAGAAACATTTGGCTGACACCTTTATCCAAAGTGACTTACAGTGCATTCAGTCCATACTTTTTATTATCAATATGTTAATACATGATGTTCCATTGCTCTGTAGATTATACTTATAGTTGGCTCATTGGACACAATGTTAAATGCTTTAGATAAAAGTGACTGCTTAATGAATGGCTTTCATGTAAATGTGTTACATGGCAACTATAGGAACACGCATAAAATACATGTTTAAAACCACTTTTAACGTACCTTTGAAATTCACCTACTGTATTTACACAAATGCACATTAAAACATCCTTGCACTATTTTGTATTTTATCTTGTTGAGAAAGAGTTTATTAATTTACATCATTGTGAAGAAAATTATAAACAACACTTTTGTATATACCAATGACCAACTTTGTTTAATCTTTTTTCAAACTGTGTTTCAGAAATGTCATGCTTATTTCAAAAAAATTTTTAAGATTTACAGTTTCATTTAAAATCAAGTTCTTTTCTAAAACCCTGTCAGAAAGAAAGGTACAATAGCTGTCACTGGGATGGTGCCCTTTAAAAAGGTCCTAAAATGTACCATTTAGGTACAGATATGTACTTTTGGGAGTAACAATATGTTTATTTGAGGTACCAGTATTTACCTTTAAGGTACTAAAATGCACTCTTTAGGTACAAAGATGTACTTGCTCTGTGACAGCTTTTGTACCCTTTTTTCTGAGAGTGTATCATGTCATTAAAATTTTACTGTGACGCCCTAATGCTGCCTAAGATCTAACATGGCATCGACCAGTTCAACAAATTCTCAATGATGCTATAAAAAGTTAGGTAACTCTAAACATTTGGACTATATAAAGCTTATACCTCTGTCACGACTGGAAAATACTGCCCCTTTTAATAAACATTTCATGGTCACATGTGGGTGTAATTTCATAGTTGAGTTGTGGTTTGAGCACACGCCTTGCTTGAGTTCATTTTATATTTGTGGTCAGACTGGGCAAACTGGCAATGGTCATATTAAAGCAACACCTATGCAGCAAAGAGCCAACCAAATATTGTAAACTACTATTAAACTAGAGAGAAAAAATCTGTTTCAGATTACTGGTGAACAAAAGAGTCCAGCACAATGCCTTAACTAATTCCAGACTTGTGCTACCTTTGTATTTACCTTATTTTCGAATGCGGAAGTAAGAGTATTTCCCTTTTTTGTGCGAGACGTCCGTTTTAATAGCCGGCCGGTAGAAAAAAGTGTCATGGGAGCATGCATAAAACATGATTTAAACAGTTATGGTAAATTTTTTAATGGTAAATGCACAACATCAAAAGAACAATTTTTTTCTAAAATTTTACGCCGCCAAACAGGAAGTAGTTTATATCTCAGGAACGCTTTAACGTATTGAAACCAAACTTTGTACGTGAACTTGGGTCTCCAATGTGAGGATGCACAAACTAAATCGGCGGCACCAGAGCAAGCACACTTTTGCAGTTACTCCGGAAATTCATTTTCTAGTTTTGTTTGTTGCTCGGGGGTGACGGGTCTTCTGTCTCTCTGGTGTAAGTTTTTTTAAACTGCAATTTTTATCCACTTGTTTGAGTTTTTATGGCGACACATCAAGCTTCACACAGTCCGACAGTCAGCAGCATCTTTCTCATTCAACACATTGTAAGTTATTTGAACAAAACATAATAGACACATTAAACTATTACATGTATTCAGTATTGTTTTCATTTTATAAAAATATTATTAAATCGCTTCTTACGCACAAAATGGAGACATGAGCTAATGAAATTATTTGCTTATTTTAAAATTATTTGCTTTTCAGTTAAAACATAACAAAAGTACCCACAAACACATTCAGAACTATTTTAAACATTAACTAAGCAGATTATGTCGTATATATTCTGTACTGTAATCTCATTTGTGTAATAATATATAGTAGCATAAAAAATAAACCACCTAAATCAGCATGTTTTATCAGCATAATATCAGTTGTTTTAATAATTATTGTATTTGTTGTTTACTAGCAGTTTGGTTTTACTGGATGAATGTGTGGATACAGATCATATGTGCACGTGCGACACATACACATTCAGCTCTTGTGCGTGTATTATGATTAAAACAAATGTTTTGTAGAGATTTACTGCATTTGTATCAGCTATTGTGGAAACCCCTAACTGCAAAATTATGCCGGTCTTCTTGGATTTTATAAGAAACATTAAAAAGCCATTCAAAACGGCACACTTGGGTCCTTTCCTGTAGTGGCTCACCAAAAGTCAAAGGAGCTCAAAGATGGCAGCGTACACATTTACATCAAAAATTAGGTGGATACTCTGTGTTGGAACAACCGAAAAGCAGTTATGCTATTTGTAGTCCATTAATAAGGCTTGGTCAGCCACACCCCTAAAATTATTATCTTTTAACTAATGTCATTGGCAGTTAATGCAATGCATTGTTTAAAAAATAATACACCCTATAGCTTTTGTGGCTTTGTACACAGTGTTTTAAGTTTTCATAACATTCCATGTTATCTGTAGTGTCCGTACAAAATCATTGAGGTCCGTACAAAATCAAAAATAATATACAAAATAGTTTTAAGGCATACTGTATTAGCCTCATAGAGCTCAGTATCAGTTAATATATTGAGCGCCTCCATGTGGAATGATCTCTGACACGCCCCATCCGATCAGATTCCCGAGGTTATCACAGGATCCATCTGGATTGGCATACTCTCTAATCCTTTCTGCTTCCAGCACACGGCTCCACATGTTCACTCCTGTCATCTTTCCTGTGAAAGCGACCGATGAGTCCAGATCCTTGAAACTTCCTGACCGGCTGCGCTCCTGTCCCAGCAGGACGAATCCATCTCCAGGCAATACGCGGCCCTCGGCTACTCCCGGGACACAGGCGACTTTCTCTCCGTTCATCCACAGAGACGCCAGCCCCTGTTTTGAGCTCCAGGTTGCGCACATGTGTCCCCACTGCCCATCTGTTACTATGCCTTGAGCTTCCACCCGATGAGTCTCACCGCCCACCGTGAGCATCAAAGAGCGCCTTGCCAAAAGAAGCTGGAGCTCTTGTGGCTTCTTTCTGGTGCCGTAAGAGAAAAGCACCGTTCTGTCCAGGGCCTGAGTCACCTTGACCCACAGGCAGATTGTAAGTGATTGTAGGGAGAAGGACATGGACGGGGTCACCTCTGCAAAGATGTGTTTGGAGCGCATTGGGAATAAAATCGCCATTTCACAGCCTTGAATAAGAGAAAAAGATAGCAAGAAATGAAAGATTCGTGATGGCATGCAAAGTTGGTAGTTCAAGTATATTTTTGATGAAACACACCTGAGGGCAGATAACGGTGCGAAGTTGCTCTTTGGAAAAAGGCCAGCTGGGTATTTACCGTTTGGAGATCTGCCGCGGTGGCCACCAGGGCTTTCTCGAGCTTCCCACCATCCGCACTTGAATCTTGCTCTTTTGGATATGTGGCCACTTTCGTGACCACTTGACCCAAACCTGCTCCTTGCAGGAAGCTGCTTTCAAGTTTGGTTAGACGGGCGACAAGGGTTCTGCCAAACTGAATAAGCTGCTTAAGTTTGTCATTGTTCTGGGCTTGATACTTATCTGTGGCCTCTTTAAGCTGCTTCATGGCTCGGTCCAGCTTGAGGTTCATCTGGTCGCTTACACATTTGCAGCTGTTCTCTATAGATTGGACACATGCTTTGTTGTTGTTAGAAATGTACTTGAGCTCTTTCCGTATGACGTTCATCTCTCCAATCATATCTTCGCTGTGCTGCAAGAGCGCATTTTCTTTCATCTGAGAGTCTTCCGTCATGATAAACAGTTTGTCCCAGCGTGTGAGGTCTTGTGACTGACAGGGAGTTCGGGTGGGTCCTGCAGTGAGGAGAAAAGATGCACATTTTATTATTATCTTTTTAAGGTATTGATATGCAAATACACTCATAATGTTTTTTTTGTTCTTTGTTCTTAATCGGCACAGAGGCAGCCTAACCATACTAACTTAACTCTCAATGAATAACCTTGTGACGAATCATCTGGTTAATAAGTTCAAACTCCAGTCTTGGGTTTTCATGCCGACGTAAACGTATTCACATTCCAAATGTCATAAAACCTGACAATACCTATTTGTCATGATTTAATGTTTTGAGCAATCACAGATGGATCATTCAGACATCAGGACTGCGGTGTCAATTTCTAAAACTATAAATACACTGTTTATTTCATTTAAATTATTATTCATATAGCTTTTATATATGCCAGGGGTTCCCTAAATTCTAGGACCCACCTAAGGAGGTATAATCTTTCTAATTTAACTAAATATTTTAAATGACAATATGAAGAAAAAACATAAACATTTGTTCTCTTTTTTTACATAAATGTTCAAAAAATGGCCCCTATAGTGTCACTAGGGTGCTACCTTTTCAAAAGTACACATTTAAAGAGTTCATATAAGTACCTCAAAGGGACATATTTGTACCAAATCTATACGCATATGTATACATTATATACTTAAATGGTACATAAGACCTTTTAAAAGGGCATCTTGGGACAATTTTTTTTTTTTTTTTTTTTTTTTTTGAAAGTGTAGTAAAGGGATCTCCAACCTTTTTTTGAACAAGGGCTACCACAATGGATAAAACAATCTGGAGGGCTACTTTTGGAAAATTTGTACTCAAACCTTTTTTTTTATTTTACTTTTTTACTTTTTGATATGTTTTAGTATTGTTTAAAATGTTAACATTCGTAAGCCAAGCCAAACTAATATAAAAAATATGTAATAAATATTACAATTGAGACTATTAATAGAATGTGCTTTGGCACATTGGGCACCAAGTTGGAAACCCCTGGTGTAGTATAACGTAGCTTAAGTTGTCCTTAAATCAATGAAACATAAGAGTAACTGCAATTCCAAAATACTTTATGGTATTTTATTAAAACCCTTGTCATTGCTGATCATTACATTCAAATGAGAAGAAAATTCATAACATAAAACAATTTCCAACTTAAAATTTAAATGAAACGAAACATATATTAAATTATGCAATGTAGTGCTGTTGGTTGTTACGGTAGCTACATTTTAATATGGTTTGAATTTATGATAAATTAATGTATTTTATAAATGTCATAAAACTGCCCCTGGAACAATCTCATTCCCGCCCCTTAGTTTGGGAACCACTTCAACTAATTAAAAAAATTATATACACAAACAACAAAGCAACAATTTGAAATGTCTGCTTCCTAAATAAGAGACATCTTCGGTACTTGTTGTATCATAAATAAAAATGAAATAAGAATTCAAAGAGATACTTACTTGGCTGGCGTTCCCCATTAGCGATGGCATTAAAGTAGGAATCAAGATAATCCTCTCCATATTCATAACCAAACACATTCCCACTCAAAAAGCAAGACAGACAGAGAGCCAACACAGCCTGGGGTGCATACATTATGATGCCTTTATGTTTGTCTGATTCTGAATGTAATCAGATTAACTGTCAGTAAATCAGATGTCCTATGGCCACTAACTCCCTTGTGGCTTTTTCCTGTGTTGTTACGAACAATCTCTTCACCGAGCATTGGATCTACATGAAAATTCACTGAGGGTTTGAAGCCAAGCGGGCTCTTTTAAACTCATATGTGATGTACTCATGTGTCACAGCCCCTGCTGTTGATTGGGTGCGGAATTATTATGGGGGAGTGGAAAAGGAAAGAAAGGGGGTGGATCTCCCCTCCAATGAAAAGTCTACCTCAGGTGAATGCACAAGATTAGGAAGAGAAACTTGGATAGAGATGTTGGATTTAAAAAGTAGATGTAATACTACAGATACTACAGAAGTGATAACCTTTGATAGTTTGATGAGTATTAAAGACACAATGGTAGTGGGGTTAACTATATTGCTTTTGCCTTGGCAGAAATGGCAGAGATTAACTAGAGGCTGACTCTAGTTAGTGACAAATTTTGTATATTATTAAACCACAGATGCAAGAAATCTATATGAAGGCTGTGTCCGAAAGCGTGTACTTCCATACTATATGTAGGCGAAAAGCAGTAGGCGAGGTGAGTAGTATGTCCGAATTCATAGTATTCCAAAAACAGTAGGCGAAAAGTACCTTTCCCCAAGATCCCGAAGTGTTCATTCAATGGACACTTTACTATGCCGTAAACCCCCAGCAGAGGAGTTATCCAACGAAGAAGAAGACAGAGGGGCGCTGTTTTATTAAAAAATGTCCAAAAGCGGTAACGCGAGTTTATTCAAATACAGATTAAACAGCTGGGTTAAATTGAGCTAGTTTAACGTCCTACCAGTTAACGAGTAACTTGTTATGACGACGTATGCCACGTGATATTTCAACATGGCGAATGTATGTTTGAATTCATTCATACTATACATATTCATACAATATATAACGTACTGTTTTAACAGGCGATGAGTAGGTACTTCATCTAATTCAGTACCTACTGTCACAGTATGCGATTTTGGACACAGCCTATATGAACTTTGTATAGCATTTGCAGGCTATTATGTGGATAAAGTATGGAAATCCTCTACTTTTTCAACTCAACTCTGTCCGCCCTCAAAATTCACTCCATGTACTCAGTTTTCACCCCTGGCTATTGCTATGCTCTTGGATCATTAACAAATCCTGTAAATATTAACTCTGGGTTCATTAGAGCATCAACTTTTCTCTGATTTGAGTTTAACTGGTTTGATTCGAGAAAAGCCTGTATGAATCAAATTGCGCAAACCAACTTGTGTGACAAAACCTTTAAATCTGCATTCTGTGGGCCAACACTAAACATGTGTTGAACTGACTTGTGGTGTCTTTTGAGACCCTTAGGCCACATTGTTAATAATAATACAAACAACTTAATAAACACAACAAAACAGGTCTCTATCGTTCTTTGATGAAGAAGAATTTAAACACATTTTCTGTAAAAAAAAAAACTTGCTAGAAAGTAAAGTGTATTCAAGTGAATGAAGTGTATTCAAAATAAAATAAAATTAAGTTTTTGATTGATTGATTGATTGTTTGTTTGATTGATTGATTGATTGATTTCTGGATTAAAACAGTACAAAAAGGACAGTAATCCAAAATGATAACATAAAGTAAAAATACTTATTATTAACAACAGTCCAGACTAAAACATATATGAAATAGAAGATAAAACGTCATAACAAAACAAACTAAAAGAACATAAAAACAAAAACGCTATAAATGTTTTTTGACCTGTATTTTAAAAATCTCTCGCAATGATAAGAACAGAATAGATTGCAAAAGAATGCAAATGTTTAATTCAGTATGACATGTTTTCTTGCTTTGCATCTTAAGATTTTGTTGATCTAATACATCCTGAAATAACTACTATAAATGAGAAATTATAGTGTTTATTTCTCAGTATAAATTAGATATAGTCCATTTAAATGTCCCGCACTGCTCATGAGCAGGGAGAAATAAAGCAAATAATTTATTGAAGGAAGGACAAACTTATAAAAATAAAAATATCCCTAGTCTGGGGTGTGTCTGTAGTTTCCAATACGCTGTATTATGTGAGGGACAGAAATAGCATTGTTTATAATAGATACAATTTATAGTCTACTCTCATTCTCTGGCATATGAGTGCCTAAACAGAATAATGTCTGGACATTTGGGGGTGGTTTCCCGGACAGGGTTTAGGTTAATCCAGGACTAGGCCTTATTAATATTAGGTAATTTAAGAGGTTTTTACAAACATAAAAACACTACAGGTGTGCATTTTAAGACAAACAATGTCAACAAAATATGTTATAATTAAACAGGACAAGGTGTTTTTAAATGAAAGCAGTTCAAACATGCATTTTAGTCTGGGACTAGGATAAGCCCCGTCTGGGATACCTTGGACTTTAAAACATTAAACTTCAATTAAATTATTTATAAAGTTTTTCTTATTTAGTTATTTATTTAGATCAAAGCAATATTAAAAAAACACCATGGATTAAATTGTTAAGGACTCTTTTACTCTTTTTCTTTCTTACACCCAGTCTGAATTGGTACATGTAAATGTTGACACAACAAAGTTTAATTAAGTTAAGTCCGACATGCTGCTTTAATTCTGAATTTGTCTTTACAATAAGCTTTAGTCATTAACCAGACACCAGTGGCAGCCGGTGACTTCTCAAGGGTGCTCGATGCGAAGTTCGTCACAACATATATGTAGCCCCTCATGTGTGTGGTTCCTTTTTTCAAAATATGTGTTCTGCGCTTTGAGAGATTGTGTGTGCATCACGTGTTTTGTCAAAATAAGTGCCTGCTGCAGATGCGTCTAAAGGGTTTATGATAAAAGAGAGGCTCACGGTTGCCAGATACTCACATAATCTCATGCGTAATCAGAGTTTACTGTTAAGGGAGTGTCTTGCGTGTATTTTGTGAGTGAGCGTCTCTTTTATCATAAACGGTTTTGACACGTGTGCAGCAGGCACTTATTTTGACAAAACACGTGATGCACATGGTTCACATGACGCAACAAACACAAACACATTTATTGTAGCGTTTGCCCGGGAGACAACCATTCTGTTAAATAAAACTCAGGTATTGTATAACAATTTATCGGTTAAGCTGATTTTGATTAAACTAATAAACTTTTTGAATAAATATTAAATATAAAATATTTTACTAAATGAAGAGTTTGGTTCCAAAATGGAATAAACGCCTTTAAATAAAATAGTTGTGTATGGTCAGTATTAAAAAGTAAATTCTTAATTTTACGCAAAATCTGATATCCGTCTTGTTATTCTGTCATCTTTTCTCCCTTTTTTTCCAAAACACAATAAACGCCAGTCCTCATTCTCTGCAGAATGCAATAATTCCGCTCAACAAATCACAGCGCACCATTCCACACAATGTAAACAATAATGGGGGCGCGTTGAATACACAAAGAATCCTAGTTTTCCTCATCTACTTTGTACTTTGTGATCAACAAACAAACAAATACAAAATAGTAATTTTGTTGGCATTGATAAACCTGTGGTGGTTTTCTGTGGCAGGGAAGAAATGTAAGCCATTCAAATTTAATAATTTACGTGAGAGGCACTCGGGGCGAAGAAAGAAATTGCACTAATCAACTAAATGAATATAACATGGCAAAGATAAATGCACATTTATATATTGATTCAATACATTTATAGCATTTATAGAATTTTTAGCATTTTATGAAAAAATAATCCGTTATTATAATAAATCTTTGAAAATCAAATTATGGATTTGAATTTGAAATGTTTTCATAACCTAAAGATGCTATGTGAAAGTTTTTAACAGAAAAAAGTGTTTTTCATCTTGTCACTTTTTTGGTATAATAAACACATTTTTACCCAAATTAGTCAAAATGGATTTATTGCGTTTTGGAACCAAATTCTTCAAATATCTGCTCACAACCTTAATGACTGAGTTTACACAGAGTATGTGAGTTGCCTGCCAAAGTTCATTAATAGCTTCAATTTTAATATTTATGTATTTATTACATATTTTTTATATTAGCTTGGCTTCTTTTATGTATGTTAACATTGTAAACAATGATAAAACATACCAACAAGTAAAATAGGTTTTGAGACTAAACAAAGTAGCCCTCCAGATTGTTTTATCATATGCGGTAGCCCTTGCTCACAAAAAGGTCGGAGACCCATGGTTTAGACAAAACTTTAGGGTGCCATTGTTAAACAGAATTTATTTTTGTAAGGCCTGAGCAGAAATGTAACTTGTCAGGTTTAGGACCTGTCATAGTTTTCAGTATGCAAAAAACAACAACCCAGAAACAAAAATTCTAAGAATCAGTCATTAAACTAAACGTTTATGAAATCACATCAGGGTTTTATTATCTGCTGGCAGAAGTTAAGCTTTATACAATCCTCCTAATCAGTTTAATGTTTTTTGAGGGTTTACATTTATGTTACATAGAAATCAAGGTATAGTCATCATATGTGAACTCTTGCTGGTTGTAGTCGAGAACAGAGCGCTCTCAGTCGAAAAACAAAATTGAGAACATGTGGCGATGGAAATATTTACACTGTGCCTTCTGGGGGGTGAAGTGGGATTTATACTCAGTCATGAACATGAACTGGGCAACACCAGATCTGAGCTATAAAGGTTTTTTAGATTATGACAGGAAATGAGCTTTCTGCAGGTGTCCTATGACACTACATCTTATTGCAGCAATGCAGCTAAGACACACATGCGTTTATAGGCCAAGTCAGTCAACCTATAATAAGGGACCTGTAATGTATACCAGAGAGATGCTGCAAATATACTGTAGAAATATATACGATCCAGCAAGAAACTTAAATACAGAGCAGGGATACTAAACTTTATACACCTTTCTGCTTTCAGCCCACACCTCATTCAAAGTGTCTCACCTTCGCCTCCCCACACACATTAGAGAATGGAAATTGACTTCAGGGTTAGGAACTGTGGAGCATTGAGGAGAGAGGTAAGGGACAACAGCAGCAGTTTGTATGTTTTCTGCCAGGGTTAAGTGAGGTCAATCCTTGTTATTTCTGCTGTTTGTCACTGCCACAGGATTTGGGAAATCATTACCATGCAAAGAAAACATAGCTGGCTCCGCTTTCCCAAAAGAAACACATTTGCACAGTGGTACACTAGCAGCCAATCAGATTTGCTTAGGTGGAGATTTCAGGGAATAAAAGCACCTAAGGAATCATGAGCATTATTCAGGTGAAGGAAACTTGTGAACTGTAAAAGCATACACAGAAACATACAGATTTAGGCTGTATAAACAGAGCTGGATACAAGTACATTATATTGTAGCATGTGCACAGACAACATGAAAACTGTCAACAAATCAATAATCATCTTTCACACCTTTGCTATGCTTTAAACGAAATTTGCATTGGATGACTATGTTGGCAATTTTGCACTGAGATCCCTAGCAAGGATTCATTCGAACCCTCACAGAGTTGAACTAGGCTATATGGAGTATGTTCTTCCCTGAACCGATGAGGTGAAACTAACCAGATCCCAGTTGTGCCATTTAAGCTCGGTAGATCTGGAGTACATTATACATCCCGCAGTCTCTGACAGATAGGATGAATAATCACCAGATTAAAATGTCTCAATGAGTGATTTATGGAAAAAAGCGGCAAGATGTTCCCCCACAGAACATTTGGTTTATTCTCTGCTATTCAGCTGTCAATGGTACATTGTATGTGTGAGAATATGATATGTTAAACTTGTGATTGCTTAAATGCCAGTCCAGCTGAACGGATTATCTCAATTTTAACATGCTAAACATAAAACATTTGGTTTAGTAGACTGCATAGAATAAGGTGCATAAATCAGCTCTCTCTAAAGCATATGGATCCTTTTACATGACAGTAGAAATGTATGCAATCCTTCATTTAAATGTTGACATGCACACGTTTCAAAGTTACAAACGTTACATTTGCATGTAAATGACCTGCAGAGTCGGGCAATATATATTTTTTTACAGTAATACCAAACTTTTATTGATACCTACAGGTACAATAGCATTTATTATGTATTTTTTCAAGTTGATCCAAGATATAACTAATTTTTTTATTACATTTATATTTAAGTATGTTAAGGACATAGAATTGCTAAAACGACAGGACATTTTGTTTGGATCTTGTATAGGGCTGCACAATAAATCGCATGCGATAGTCATGCGCATCTCGCGTCGGTAAAGACGGTTCCTTGTTAAGTAGTACATCGCCATCACCTGCTTTCAGATGGAGCAGCATTTACTACACAAAGCCATCCCTGATAAACTGGGCCATACGTTCGTGATAATTAATGCGAAATTGCAGTTCTCAGTGAACTTTGGCTCTTTGTAGTAGATATGCCGCTCCATCTGAAAGAGATGCACATGACAATCGCATGCGATATATCGTGCAGCCCTGATTCTTGTTTACTGTTGCTCATGATGACTTGCAACATGCATTTCACAAAAACAACCACAGACAAATTGAAAAAGGAGCTCAACACATTGAAAAATTGAAAACACTATTCATGCATTCAATTAAAAATAACCGTTTCGTGAAAACAGGTATTTCACAACTCAAACGCCTGTAAATTTCTTTGAAAGAAATATTTGGCAGTAGATTTAAAAATAAAATGCTAAAATAAATCCATCAAATTATATTCAATCCATCTTTAAAAGAACTTTGTTTCATAAGTGCTATTAGTTATTGCTATTATGAAATATGAACTATGTATAATGCGGCACAAGTTAAAGGGATAGTTCACTTCACCCAAAAATGAAAGTTTTCTTCAGTTATTCACTCTCATGTTGTTACAAACCTGTATACATTTCTTTGTTCTGATGAACACGAAGAAAGACATTGTTTTTTTTTTTTTTTTTTACGAAGAAAGACATTTTGAGGAATGTTTCTATCTGAACGCATCATGAGCCCCATTCACTTCCATAGTAGGAAAAGAGAATACTATGGTAGGGATTGGGGCTCATGAACAGTTTGGTTACAAACATTCCTCTAAATGTCGTTTTCACCAGAACAAAGAAATGTATACAGGCTTGTAACAACATGAGAGTAAGTAAATTATGACATATTTTTCATTTTGGGGTGAACTATCCCTTTAAGGTCTTGTATACGTAATTATTTATATCATAAGCAAATCTAAACATTAAGCCAAGTAATGTGCCCCTAAAATTTAAATTAAACGTCTAATCTGACCACACGTTTTAAAAAAGCAGTACAAAAATGCAAAATAAATAAATAAATAGCAAATTGTTAATATGAAAGGTTTCACTGCAAAATCAAATAACTGAATCTAAACCAATGAGATCTCGCGATACAGGATTTCGAATCGGAACAATTTACGTCACTTCCGTGATTGAATTGCGTCAATCCCGAAACGTAGCCATTTCCGCCTAGAAGACGAAAGGTCTACGTTTTGTGATACCTTTTCGCTACATCAAAATGTCTCTGGGTGTTTCATCTCCGAGTCTGAACACTCCAGCAAATAACCAAGGCATACTGATAGGAGATAAAGTTTATTCGGAAGTATTTCTGGCCATCGACAGCTCGATCGTCGGTGAGGAGAGACTTTCAACGACCCCGTCCATGCTCGATGGCCTCGACCATGAGACGGAGACCGACGTGCGGATTCTCGGCTGCGAGCTCATCCAGTCCGCGGGGATCCTTTTACGTATGCCACAGGTGACTGTTACTTTATGTTTTTCATACTTTATATTTGTAAATGAGCGATTGTGATTATTTAAATGTGTTTGAGGATGGCGTTAGCATGGCTAGCTAACTAACGTTAACCGGCAAATCGGCGGCCTTTTGTCTTGCTTTCGGTGACGCAAGTCGCGTGTTTTGTGTCGTATGTGTTTTCAATACATATCGTTATTATTATTTAACTTGGCTTAACTATTTAACATGTTAATTATTTTTGGGGAATGTATTGGAATATTCTTAATAAGTATATCCCCGTCGTTTCCGTTTGTTTTTCTATAGGTAGCAATGGCGACGGGGCAAGTACTTTTCCAGCGATTCTTTTACTCCAAATCTTTCATCAAGCACAACTTTGAGGTAAGTGAAAAATACGATATTTATAGACTTTGAATCAGTCATTCGTATAACGAATTTGCTTGTCACTTTAAAACAGATTGTTGCCATGGCTTGTATGAACTTGGCATCAAAAATCGAAGAAACGCCGAGACGAGTGAGAGACGTGATTAATGTTTTCCATCATTTAAAACAAGGAAAGGGCAAGAAGTAAGTTCATAGATGATTGTATTATCAATCAACAATAATATTGTTTGATTTCCAAATGTTTAACTTTTCAATTCATATATTTTTCTTGTTAAACCAGAAGCACCCCTCTCGTCCTTGATCAAAACTACATTAACACCAAGAATCAAGTGATAAAAGCAGAGCGGCGTGTGCTTAAGGAGCTGGGCTTCTGTGTTCATGTCAAACATCCACACAAGGTGAGTTTGGTTTGCTGAAATGAGCCTAAATGAAATACAAGAGCTGCACCAATGTATTGGCACTTATATTTGTTGGCTGAGTTTTGCTTAGTTGAAAGTCATTGTGATATCGGCTATTTCATAATAAGGGCAGATGTTTCAAATAAATACTTTATAGTTCACTTTAGTCACATGACAGATAATCATATTTATCTGTCAATACTGCTTATAGGCCGACATGTCGGTGCATCACTATTTTATTCGATGATGTAGCTAAAAGTACTTTTTAACTTAACACATTGATATGTTTCAAATTAGAGACCAATATATCGGTCAATAACCAGTACCTATCACTATTGGGCGATAGTTTAAAAACAGCCAATATATCATTTCAATCAAAGGAAAACGGGAAAATATGATGAATTTTAGCTGTGTGTTTAGAAAATGTAAAGAAACATCACTTGTCTAATGTTCAATATTAATGGTCATTATATGAAAGAATATTTTTCATCAAAGTTTAATCTACATATTTTAAAGGAATACTCCACTTTCATTAAAAAATCCAGATAATTTACTTACCCCCATGTCATCCAAGATGTTTATGTCTTCCTTTGTTCAGTCAAGAAGAAATTAAGGCGGGGTTCATGATCTTTGAAAGCATGTATATTAGGGCTGGGACAACGCGTCGACGTAATCGACTACGTCGACGCAAAATATGCGTGTCGATTCGTCAGACCCAAAAAGGCGGCGCAGTAGTAGCAACGCAATTGGCTTCAGTCCACGCCGGTTTCACACAGCAAGGGTGAGCAGTGCCTGCGGCCGCGCGGCGCGTGGTTTTTTCAGCGCCAATGTTCACAAGCATGCACCCCGCCGCATGAGCAGCGCGAGCTCGCGGCTCGAAACGGATATAAACGGAGGTCGGAGCCAGCTGCAAATACTTGGGCGGCTCTGTAGCAACAGTGCTGCAATCGTTTCTGCATGGTTCTGCTGCGCTGCTCACGCTCAATTAAAGTGAAAGTGCTTTGTTTATGGTTTAAATGCTCGTGGATTTACGCGAAAAAGTGTCATTTTACCATAAAATCATGAATGTGATGCCAAGTGTGTTTTAAACAGTCATTTGAGCAATTTAACAGAAAGCAATGAAATATGTCACTGTTGCCAGAAGACTGCGCTTTCTTCACTCTCTGTCCAGCAGTAAATGAGTCCTCATCTATCTTAATAAACTTAAGAGAAAGAGATTTAATAATATATGTGCTTCTTAAAATAATTGTGTTTATATCTGTCATTAAATGGACAGAAAAACAATGTGGATTAAACAAATCTAGTTATAAAAATTACACAGACCATCAAAAGGCACATTGAAGAGGTTTTGCTCATAAATGCATGTAAAATAAAGTAATTTGAACTTAAGATTTTTATACGGTTACTTAACTGCACAGTATGTACAGTACAAATGCTTTTTTGAATGCTACCTCTGTCTAAGAATGCATTATTTTGCACTTGTATAGTCTTTTTTTATTTTAAATTTTAAGAGCAATAAAGATATATTGAAATGTTTACATTCAGATATGTAAATCAACATGTATAACTTGCTATTAGTTAATTAATGGGGAGATAATCGAGAATCGAATCGAAGTCGAATCGGACTGACAAAATGAATCGTTAGATTAATCGATGCATCGAAAAAATAATCGCTAGATTAATCGTTAAAAAAATAATCGTTTATCCCAGCCCTAATGTATATATTTAAAATCACCTAAACAAACATGCCCCTACCCCAATAGAATCTGAATCTCCATTTGATAGACCCACCCCACACATATGCAACCCAGGCAGCGATGTCAGTTAGTAGACACACCCCTTACTGTTGATTGGCTACAAGCGTGTTTTGGTAGTTGGCCCAACTCCCTTTTTCAAAGTGTTTTTCAAAAATCATGCACCCCGCCTTTACGGAAAACATTCCAGGATTTTGCTCAATTTAATAGACTTTATTGGACGTCGACAGTTCACAGATTCAATGCAGTTTAAAATTGCAGCTTCAAAGGGCTCTACGTGATTCCAGCCGAGGCATAAGGGTCTTATCTAGCAAAAAGATGGTCATTTTTGCCAAGAAATATAAAAAATATCTACTTTAAACCCACAACTTCTTGTCTTGCACTAGCTGTGTGAAGCACCAGCGAACCTTACCTATTACGTAATCACGCTGAAAGGTCACGCGTTACATGTGTAAAACGCACGAAGACATTCATTAGTATCATTCCACATACAACAAAACGTCTAAACGGCCCTCTTTCTCTACACTTGTAAACACTGGAGCGGTAGTTTCACATACGTCATGTGTGACCTTTCGACGTGACTACGTAAGAGCAAGACAAGAAGTTGTGGTTTAACCTCCTAAGTTTTGGTTTGTCTTTTTTCCAGATTTCTTCCAGCTATTTGGGTTTAGGAAAAACAATAACTATAATAACCAAATACTTTTCTTTGAACATGAAGCAGTGTTATTGTTTTTGTTTGTGTACAACAGGTTCCAGTTACACGTAATTAAATATTTTGGTGCAAAAAAGTGATCCAGGTATTAGGAGGTTAAAAGTACATATTTCATCTTTTTTGGGGGGGCCGAAAATGATGATTGATTTGCTAGATAAGAACCTTATGCCGCAATTGGGATCATTTACAGCTCTTTGAAGCTGCACTGAAACTGCAATGTTTAACTGAATTGAAACTGTTGAGGTCCAATAAAGTCTATTGAGAAAAATCCTGGAATGTTTTCCTTAAAAATTTAAATTTTTCTTGACTGAACAAATAAAGACATCAACATCTTGCATGACATGGGGGTGAGTAAATTATCTGGATTTTTTTAATGAAAGTGGAGTAATCTTCTAATGCACATTTATTTAACCACCAAACTATCGTATCTGCAGATATCAGTTAGAAAAAAATTATGGAAAATTTAATATCACTGCAACTGTAGTTCAAATAAGTGGCCAAGCAACACATATTGGTATCAGCTGCTGTTGTATAAAATAATCCTTTGGGTGCATCTCTCTACACAATACATCTACAAGGATCATTATTTTTACGTATAAAAGCCTAATAGTGGTCTATGTTTGTAATCTAATTTGGTTTTCATTGCATCTGTTTTAGATCATAGTCATGTACCTGCAAGTTCTTGAATGCGAGAAGAATCAGATGCTGGTTCAAACTGCATGGTAAGTGTTAATTTGTCACTATAGCTCATGTAAATGACCATACTCGATTATGACTACAAATTTTTTCCCTTTGTAGAGGACAGATTGGATCAGGTTTATGGTTGGACTGGTGTTGTGTTTCCACTAGTAGACCCAAATAGTTGTTAGTTAGTTGCTCATATGAAATTTGAGTTGTTTGAGTGAGAGAGTACCCGGCAGTGCTGCCGCTGCTGTGTTTGATGCATAAGTATCGACAGGAACTAGTGGAAACACTGCATTATTAAGCATGAATTACATTATAGCTTGATAAACCTAAAGGTAAGAGAGGTTCACAATATTCTGCCATCAATCCTTCACTTCTTTTTGAAAGCCTTGTCTTGTTGCACACATCATTGAGGTTAAGCCTTTTGGAGAGCTCTGTTTAACTTTGTCCTTTCTCTACTCTTTGATTAAAGGGTAGCCCATGGTGGTAAGTGTCACAGAAAACACCCAACTCCTCAGGCACAAGACCCAGGAACCCTTCCACCTCATTGGCTGGCCTTTGAGACCCTCAGCCAATCCAGTGAGAGCTCTGGATAGAAGGCCTTGGCCACTAGTCAGCGTCAGCCTGTGTTCCTGGGGTTGTCCAGGATTTGATTTTGTTGTTTGGTGCTAAATTAAGTGCCAGTAGTTAGTTGTGCATTTTTCTGTTTTGTATATCCGAGTGCTGTTTAGCTTTGAGACGGTACGTTGTTTTTTTTTTCTTCATATGAATCATATGTTCATGTGAATTTGTCCCGTTTGATAAGTGATTCCTGCCTTAAGATTAGTACGGTTTTTACATCATGGCTACATTTAAAAAGAGAGGGAAAGGACAAAGTGCAAAGTTTTGAGTCTCCTGAAGGTAATGTGTGTGTAAGAGAACATAGCAGGTGTTGCATAGGTGTATCTCCGTGTTTTGCAGGAACTACATGAATGATGCCCTCAGAACAGATGTATTTGTAAGGTTTGAACCAGAGGCCATCGCGTGTGCCTGTATCTACCTTGCTGCTCGGGTATTACGGGTAAGGCCTTAGATTTTCTTGTTCATTCAATACAATAATTATTATACAGAGACATATCTTGTGATTGTTGTATTTTATGTCGTGTCTTATTATTTTCTCAGATTTCCCTTCCTTCGAAACCACACTGGTATCTTCTCTTTGGCGCTACCAAGGGGGACATCAAAGAAATATGTGTCACCACTCTGAAGCTTTATTCTAGGAACAAGGTACAAACAACGTTGTACATATAGTAGTGCATACTAGGGGTGGCACGGTTCGGGTCACGGTTTTCAGTTCTGTAAGGTTCTTGTGTGTCTTTTTAGCACACAAAGATTAAACTGAAGAATTAACTTGCATATTTCAAACTGGCAACTTCAGTGTAATTTTAAGTCTTGTACTCGATGCGTCCACACGAGCTCGAGGGTGCGCGTGGCAAAAATTACTTCAACCCGTAGTGGGCGGTAGTGCGCATTGAGTAAGCGAGACCCCATTTCGCTTGGCGGTGTGCATATCAAATTTTGCACACGGCAAAATTTCCAGGCGAATCTTGCAAGCATGACATCTCATCACGCCGCCACCCAGTCTGTGCATCGATTATAAACGCGTACCTCCCCAAAACGAAGGCTTGCGCTGTGGAGCCAGATGAAAGTATACAAGGCTTCAGGTAACATGCGGGCACGAGGCTACATTGCGCATGCATCGAACTGTGCGACACGCGCTCTGAACCGCGACAAGCGAACCCAATGTTTCGGATGTTTTTTCATGTACCGTGCCACCCCTAGTGCATACTGAATTTCTGAAAAGTGTGTCTTTACATTTTGTCCCCACTGTAGTTTATATGGTAATGTCCCTGTATTTATATCGTAGCCAAACTATGAACAGCTTGAGAAAGAGGTGGAGAAGAGAAGGCTCAACCTGGAGGAGGCTAGACTCAAAGCCAAGGGACAAAATCCCAACAGCACGCCAGCTCTTTTGGGCATCGGTGGATTTTCCCCAGCATCAAAACCTTGTAAGTTTGTCAGTTTGTTTCTATTGACTGAGCTTTTCGCAGGCACTTATCAGTTCACAGGCAAATAAAATGTTTTTCTTTACCAGCTTCTCCGAGAGATGGGAAGGCCGAGGACAAATCGCCAAACTCTAAACTAGCGAAGGAGCCTGAGAACAGACAGTTGTTTCCCAAAAGCCCTGTGAATGGGTAAGTGTTTGATCATAAGTTGGCTTACAGCTAAACATGATTAAACTATATAGTTAAACTATATAGTTAACTTTGTTTTTTTATAGCAGCTTGAAAAAGGGGGATAGCAAAGTGTATCAGAACGGCAAGCACTATAGTCGGTCCAGGTCACGCTCTCTGTCACGGTCTCCTCACAGACAGTAAGTTCATAAGATGTAGATGTGTTTGACATAAAAGCAAGCACATTTTGGCACACATTGCATGTACTTCAATTATCATACAAAAATTCAATTCCACTGACTTCACTAACACGACTTTCTTTCTCCAGTCGAAGGAGCCACTCCGGTACGTACAGCTCTCACAGCAGCCACAGTCCGTCCCCACGACAACACAAAGGGCGCCGGGCATCACCTCTTGCGAAGGCAGGGTCTGAGCACAGACAGAGTGAGTCTAGTCGGCATAGTAACAAGAGGAGGAGGTCACGAAGCCGATCTCGCAGCAATTCCAGAGAACGAGGCCGTGACCGCGACTACGCGAAACACAAGCACGATCGCAGCAGCAGTCACCACTGGGACCATCGTGATCGCGAGCGTGACCGAGAGCGTGATCACAGTCGAAGCAAACAACAGAGCAGATCGCATTCTGGACACAGCCACAGCAGACGCAGGAGATGAAGCGTTGGACGGACACTGGACTAAACGCTCGCTTCAAATCATGATTTTACAAACTTCTGGTTACATTGTTAAGAAGTGGATGTTCTGTTCATACTGAACGGCTCTTGCTTACGACAGGCTCATGTAGAGTTTATTAGGCAAGATAGTGGTGCCTTTTATTGTATCTGACTATTGCATTTTACTTGAAAGCGACAGAGTGAAAGAATGACAGACTGCCTACATCAGGGATCACATTTGCACAGGGTAAGGAGTGTTCGAGGCCTGTGCGTGTTTTTTTTTTTTACAGTATACACCTCTGTGTTGTTTGTGCACTGTACATACAAAGCTTATTTTTATGAGGTCAGAAATGAAAAACTTTTGTATATACATTTCTTCACAAAATAAACCCGATGGCTATTGCAGTTTTGAGGAGCTTGTTTGGTTTTATTGTACAGGTTCGTTCAGAATCACAACACTGAGGTAAACGGTAGGGCGTGACATGAAATAATAGTATCTTTATACTGTTTATGCATCTTTAGACTAAACCTGTCACATAAAAAAAATACAAATAAGTAAATGGAGGCAAATGTTTCTTAAAAAATAATAAACATTAAATTTTCTAGTAAACATGTAGTTAGGTGGTGAAGTAAATGGCTTGTGTTGGGTGACGACAATTTTTAAAATCGTAATAAGTTGAAAACATTCATTCCTACCGGCCAACTTGTATTTTGAAAAAAATCCAGAGGACATGGCTGGAATTGAATGTGTTATATATTAAGGTGAATACTACACTGTTAAACAAGGGTCAGTGGATGAGCTCCTCTATCATTATTGACCTTGACACATCAGCCAAGGTTAAAAATTCTGTTGAAATGCAAATGCAGCCAGATGGGCAAACTTTAAAGAGTGCTAGTATTTTTGGGTCAGTTTCCTGGACAGGGTTTAGGTTAATCCAGGACAAGGCCTTCGTTATATTAGGACATTTAAGTAGTTTTTACAAACAAAACAGAACTACTGATGTGCATCTCGAGACAAAACAGTAGTAGGATTTCTGTATTGAAACCACAGGAAAGGTTTGCATCTGTGGTTTTCAACCTTTATTCACTTCAAGGTAGCCATGTTGCCCAAAACAATATTTGAAGACCCCCCTCTATTTCTGCCCAATAGAATGATCTAGAGCTTGGCATGACTAGACGTATAAAATAAGCAAAAACCATGAGAATATATAGATATGCTTTTTGTCTTATTTTGAATAATTTTAAGTCAACTCAAGGCCCCCTTGGAAACCTATATTAACCCTTATGGGTCGGGAGGCTTTTTTTGTTCTAATTTGGCCACACCTTTTCTGTGATTCATCAAATGGAATGATTTTTGGTGACAAATTTTATATTGATAGTACATATTTTGAAAAAATGGTTATTTTTCACTCATTTTGTCAAAAACTCAACAATAAATACTGTGGGCAAATTTACTACCCTTTTGGGTTGTTTTGTGTTCAAAAAGCCACTGAATTAAACGGCTGTAAAAATATTTATCAAATGATTTTTTTTCCTTTTTTTGCATAAATCTGTTAATCACCCTCAGTACTGACCAAATGTTTACAAAGTTTCCATGATTTTAACTCTTTAATTGCCAAGTTCATTAGTGATGTCAATGATTTTGGGGAAAATACACAAAATGACAGATTTTCAATATAAAAGTGATTGTGGACTGGGTTTTTTAAACCTTTTTCACAGTCTTAGGCTTCTCAAAGATTAGTAAAAACATTGGCTTTGATGCATTTTTAGTTTTTGTGCAGCATCAGATAAAAAAATTTCTCCCTGTAGTTGTTCATGGCTTTTCCATTATAATGAAATTTTTTGATTACAAAGCCATGACACCTTATTATCATGCATTTTTGATTGTTGGCAATTTTTCCTTTTGCTAAGACATAAAATTTGTCATTTTTACTGTAAATTACCATGTAGCACCATTAACCCTTTAGTAGGCCTGTGCAAAAAACAGCTTAATTTCTGGCTTGTACATTGAGTTATATGGAATAAACAGCCTATTAGAGAGAGAGAGCGAGTGTCTTTCAACCAAGTCCAACGATCCAAGAGGCAAATCAAGAGACACCAACGGGCGGCTGGCACCCCCCTGGTATCTCGTTTCCGCTGCTCCTGCTTTCGCCTATTGGAAATCTGTCATTTAATATAATAAATTCATCTGATACATTTTTACGGCCGTTTAATTTAGTGACTTTTTTTGTACACGAACAACCCGAAAGGGTAGTAAATTTGAACAACCCACAAGGGTTAAGGCCCCCTGGTTGAGAAACATAAGTTTTTCAGTCTCTCTTGCTTTTTGAAAGTCATTGTCCTTTTTCTTATACCTTTTCAGTGGCGGCCGGTGCTTCCAAAAAAACAAAATATGCGTTTGGGAACCTATGTGCATCGCCTGTCATCTACAAACACATGCCTGTTGTACACAAATCAAAAGGGTTCATGATAATAAGGACGCTCACGTCTCGCAAGACACTCACTTGACACTAAACTCTGATTACGCATGGGTTTAAGTGAGTATCTAGCAAACGTGAGTGTCCCTTTTATCATAAACCTACGAAACGTCTGTAACATGCACATATTTTGATATGACGCACAATGCACATAGGTTCACATGACGCACGGAAAACATATTTTGACATGACGATCCACACACGTTTTGACGAGTTTCCCATTCGTGCCTCCTCGGAAGAGGAGAAGTCACGAGCTGCCACTGTACTTATTTATACCTTATTTTAATCCATCTGTCTGTCATACTCATAAAATACTAACCTGATTAACCAAAAAGATTTAAGATCTAACAGAACTGTGTGATCTATTAAGCAGTATAGTGCAGTAAATGTTTTTCTTGCCAAAAGAAATGTAAGCTTTCACAAACAACTACAAAACACTGCAGTAAGGGCTAATGAACTTTAAGTAAAAAGGTTTTTTTACATAATTAGCTTTTAAACAATTTAGCCTAAAATGTTTAAACACATTACAGTAGCTGCTCTTTTATTTAATTGAATGTATTATAACATAAAAAATGTGTCTAATTATCAAAAACTTAAAAAAATATTTTTGAGCAACTTAAAAGTACTGTACACATACATGTGTGCACATCATCAGGATGGCCATCTCTGCCTGTTTATCAGCCAGGAATGACACAGACACAGGTACATACATTTTATACATTTATACACTTTAGCATACATATCAAACGTCAAACTTTGTAAAATATGTATAAATATTATTTATAAGTTAAAATAATGCAAAATACTTAGTATTTTATTGTAGTAAAGGCCCTCAAGTTATCTCTCACTTTTCTTGATCATATGGCACTCATATAGAGCTGATGCATGTGTCATGCATTGCCAGTTCCAGGTGTTATCCTGCGTATGTGTGTATAAGATTTCCTGAGAGTCACGCTGCCGTGATGAGACACTCCACGTGGAAGCACACACTCCTCGGTCAACTTCTTCACCTCCGGGTCCCAGCAGAGAACGGTAGCGATGACCTCGTTCTTGTCATCACGACCGCCAGTAATGAAGATCTTGTTGTTGCAGGCAGCGATGCCACAGCTGGCCCTTTCACAGCCCAGATGAGTTATCAGTGTCCAGGTGTCTTTAAGGGGACTGTAGGAATACAAGGCCTTCATCGCTCCGCCTTTAACACAGAGATAGTCAAACAGTCATGAGTCTCTGGCAACTGGTTTACAATACATTGAAGTTTTACGTGGAAAAAAAGAGTACAAACCAATAACGTAAATGTCATCTTTGAAAGTCACAGCATTTGTGCATTTGGCCTCTATGGGCATTGGGCACTTTAAGATCCATTTGTCTGATATTGAATCAAAGCACTGCATGCTGTTTGTGGCCAGTTTGCCATTGGGACCTCCACCAATCACAAAGATCATTTTGTTGTAGCTGGCGGCAGAAAAAGAGCTCACGCCAAGCACAAGTGGTGCTGCCTATACGTAGATAAAAAACAAGATGGGATTAACTAAGATTCCTGTATAACCATCATAAACTCAAAATATATATCATGATGGGTATGAAAGATTTTTGAATTGTTTCAACCCATGGTTGAGCAAAATATAGACAAACCCTGAAAGAACCTGTGGTGGGCCGAAACATTGTTTAGGTCAAGTTTTTTAGGTTAATTTGGGTTTGCCTATATGTGACCCAACCATGGGTTTAAACAACCCAACATTCTTGAAACGTATGGATAACCTTGGCATAATTCATTAATAAAGGAGAATTTCAATTTCATAAGAAAATTTCCTGATAGTTCACTCACCCCCATGTCATTTAAGATTTAAGAAGTTTATGTCTTTCTTTCTTTAGTTGAAAAAATTATGTTTTTTAAAGGAAAACATCCAGGGGCCTCATTTATAAAATGCTGCGTAGAAACCATCCTATTTTTGATCTTACGATCATTTATAAAAATGCATACGTGTGATTCATAAAATTAACTTACGCACAGAAAATGCGCATACCTATTTTTTTCAGATGTGAAATTTATATATCGCAAATGATCTTGAACATGTGCGCAGCTGAGCAGTTTCAGACCTCCGCCTTTAAACAATGCCTATTTAATAGACATAAAAGTGCGGTGGTCAATGTTTAAACCCAATTTCGAGCAGCAAGAATGGCTTATATTGCCAAAAACCTGCAGCAATCGGACAAGCAAAAGTGCGTACGTCTGCTTAGACCCTGACGTGGCGCTAACCACTTTTCCGCTTCAAAGATAGTTTTATAAATATGGACTTTGCCGTGGATTTTTGCGTACGTACACTTTACAATCAAATCTGTGCGTATGCATGCTTTATAAATGAGACCCCTGGATTTTTCTCTTCTTATAGTGGATTTCAATTGACCCCAATGGTTTGAAGGTCCAAATTGCAGTTTCAATGCAACTTCAAAGGGCTCTAAATGATCCCAACCAAGGCATAAGCATCTTATCTAGTGAAACGATTGTCATTTTAGCCAAAAAAAAAACCCATCTTGCACAAGCCCTGGGATGTGCGTCCAGGATTTATGTATTATGTAATCACTTCAAAAGGAGAAGTTGTATGTGGAATGACACAAATTGATGTCTTTGTGTCAGTTTATTGTTTGAATGTGCGTGTGTTTTTCGCATACGTCATGTGTGACCTTTCGACGTGATTAAGTAATATGTAAAATTGCAGACATGCATCCCAGAGCTAGTGCAAGACAACAAGTTGTGGTTGAAAAGTACATATTTTTATTTTTTTGGCGAAAATGATGATCGTTTCAATAGATATGCCTTGGTTGGGATCATTTAGAGCCCTTTGAAGATCGATTGAAACTGCAGTTTGGACCTTTAAATCATTGGGGTCGATTGAAGTCCACTATATGGAGAAAAATGTATGTTTATTCTCAAAAAACATTATTTATTTTTAACTGAAGAAAGAAAGACATAAACATATTGGATTTAATTACACCCAACTGGTTGGGTTCATCCCTTTTTTATAAAAAGGAAGTAATTATTATTAATATATTGGGTTTGTTCACCATGGTTAACATTTTCATCACAACCCACCTCTGTCCAGGAGTTGTGAAATGGATCGTAGGCCTCAACACTGTTTAGTCTCTGGCTGCCATCAAAGCCACCCAATACGTAAACTTTTCCTCCAAGAACAGCCATCTTGTGTCTCCAACGTCCTGTGTTCAGATACTCGATCTGGATCCATTTGTTTAGTGATGCATTATACTTCCACACATCATGCAGTGTTTCTTTGCCACCTGTTATCAGTAAAAAACTTCAGATTTTTCATACATTACAACTTTTACAATCAAGTCAATACAAAAAGGGATAAACTTTAAAGCTCTCATAACACACGCTGTTTCTGATAATTTCATGTTAATCTTGAGTACCTAGTATTACATCCTTCATATATCTGAAGAGCCTTTAGTTTTATCAGATTTATAAAAGGCAGATCAGCTCTAACGCTACACAAAACATTATCCTATCTCTGGATAACTTACGATTCACTTCCCAGCTAGAAGAAAAAAGTTCTAAGAACGTTCCCTGAAAGTTCCCAAGGTTCCCAAAAACATTCTGCCAACGTTAAAAGTGTCCAGTTTTTTTTAAAGTTCTAAGAACGTTTCTGGGTTGTCTGAACGTTAGAGGAATGTTACATTTTACAATTTTTAAACGTTATGACAATGTCATGTTTTAATGTTCACACAATGTTTAAAACAACAACTGTTTATTATATTGACTTGTTTAATTGTTATGTAAATGATAGAGAAACATTGCATTTTATTATTTTAGAAAACATTATTTCTGAATGTTCAGTAAATATATTGCTGTAGAAAACACAATTCACTTATTAGGTTTAGATGTTGATGTTTTATTTAATTTTAAGTCACCATTATTGTGTTTAGTGTTTGTTTTAGTTGGACTCTTGACACTTGACTTATTGCTTGCTATTTTTTTCCCTGGTTGTGTTAACTTTGTGTTAATGCATCACATTTATTATGAACATGTAAAGTTAATAGTCTAATTCTGTGGTTGTTGGTACATAATGGTAAAGATCATCACCTAATTACTTAACTAATCGAAAGTTTATTTTCTGTCAAAAATGTAAATGAGATCCAGCTCTTTCACAGCAGTTTGTCATTAAGGAGTTTAAGAAACTTTGGACAAAAAAATATCTGCTGTGTAATTGGGACGCACAAACATCAAGAATCAGAGTATGAATCTCAACCATGGTGACAATTAAATGAAAAACTTCATGCTGCAATGCATGCTGGGTACCAACAAATTACAAATCTCATTCAGGATTCCCAACATGCACTGCAGCATGGATAAATAAGGATTTTTTTAACAATTTTATTTGTCACCATGGTTGAGATTCATAGTCTGATTCTTGATGTTTTTGCGTCCCAATTATACAGCAGAAATGTTTTGTCCAAAGTTGCTATAACAACAAACTGTTGTGAAAGAGCTGGATCTAATATACATTTTTGACAGAAAATAAACTTTTGATTAGTAAATTAAATAGGTGATGATCTTTACCATTATGTACCAACTACCACAAAATTACACTATTAACTTTACATGTTCATAACAAATGTGGTGTATTATCACAAATTTAACACAACCAGAGAAAAAACAAGCAAGCAAAAAGTCAAGAGTCCAACTAAAACAAACACTAATCACAATAATGGTGACTTAAAATGAAACAAAACATCAACATGTAAACCTAATAAATGAATTATGTTTTCTACAGCAATATATTTACTGAACATTCAGAAATAATGTTTTATAAAATAATAAAATGCAATGTTTCTCTATCATTTACATGACAATTAAACAAGTCAATATAATAAACAGATGTTGTTTTAAACATTGTGTGAACATTAAAACATGACATTGTCATAACATTTAAAAATGGTAAAATGTAACATCCCTCTAACGTTCAGACAACCCAGAAACGTTCTTAGAACTTAAAAAAAACTGGACACTTTTAACGTTGGCAGAATGTTTTTGGGAACCTTGGGAACTTTCAGGGAACGTTCTTAGAACTTTTTCTTCTAGCTGGGTTTGCTCGTGTTGTTTACATTATATGCACTTACGCACCGATAACCAACAAAACACAGACCTTTTATGTAGTAAGTTACCATCTGTGGCTCATGACCTTGTTGTTTTATCACTGGGACTGCCCAATTTCAACAACATCCAGCTTTAAACAAACATAACTCCGCTGCTACCCTGGATAAAAAACTACATTTATTATTCCCATAATGCTGTGTTCTTTGTGAAACTGAACAAGCTTAAATTTCCCTCACAAAAAACAACACACTTTTTTGGTGACGTTGGTTGGGGTGTGCATGCACTGTTCGAGGTTAAGTGCCCATAAGGACTTCCCCTGTACTTCCTGCACTGCTTACGCAATAGATTCAGCAGTCGAAACACAGAAATACACATACAGGTTTTTTGAACCTTTGCCTATGTTTATAAAAGGCATGAGCTGTTTTGAGCACTTTTGTTTACGCTGTTATTAAAACAGTGTACATGTCTTTTATTTGATCACATAGTGGATGCTAAAATGGGCACACTCTTTAAACGAATGTGTTTGAATAACACATCTTGTCTAGATAAAGTTCAAGTTCAACACATTTTATGTGTTGTCATTAACTTAACACATCTCAGTGTTATTTTTGGAACAAACATACTTTGTGTTGGTTTAACACATCTGGTGTTGTCCCTTTTATTTATTTGAACACAAAATGATAACACAAAACAATGTGTTAAAAATGAATACATCATTTCTTAGAGTATTCATATTCACACAAACCAAGTGACAAAAATACCAGATCCTATGTGTGACAATGTAATATATTCATTGTTGCTCACCAGATATGAACACTTCATTTCTGAAGGTGATGCAGGCAAACTCCACCCACTTCTTATTTTCGTTTTCTGCTTCCATCTCGGTGTTTGGGAGTTTTGCCACCTCTAAGCGGCTCCTGCGCAGTGGATCCAGACAGGTCACCTCAGATACAAACTTCTCATCCTTTGTGCATCCACCAATGATCATGAACACCTCAGACTGGAACTCGCGCACCCTGGGTTTGGTGCGCTCTGAGATCACCTTTAAATAAAGATGTATGGTTTGTCTCAATGGATACAAAAGAGGCTATGAAGTGGTTTTAGTGTGTAATTGTTTAAAAAGTTATATTCTTGGAAATTGCCTTAACCGTTTCTTCATAGAAACAACTTTTGAAACACACTTTTCAAACCTTATGTGCTGCTAATGCAATGCTCTATCACTGGGCAGGAGCTTCTTCATTTTAAAGAGCTTGAGGCTTAAAATGTTATATTTCACAGTCTTGGATTTCACTTCCTTCATTTGTACATCATGTGATCTGACCAGTACATAGGCCTTGCAAACTAGAAATACTTCAACAAATCTACTGACCTCATTTCCCGAAAGGTGATAAAGTCTGGCCTCCTGCAGCAGCGGAAATGCTTCAGCACATCTGCGGATCAAAGGATCTCCTTCTACTTTCTCTACGAAGTACCACGGATCCAACAAGGGCAGGCGCACGTGTGTGAGAACCCGGGGCAGGAGAGGCAGTCGTTCCTGTTCCTGCGCCCTCACCCAGCGTATAACCATCTCAAACACCTGCTCCTCTTCTGTTACCCCCAGATCATCACGTTGGAGCAGACTGACCAACACATCTACATGAAGATCCAGGATCTCATCATGGTCCACCACTTGGGAGAAGTTTTGGATTATGTAGCTGTGGACTTGGGCTTTCAGAGGAACCAATGAGTGAACGTCAGCTAGATTCAAGATGCCCACACAGTTTTCAGGGTGTAAAGCCTCCGCTAGGTAACTGGCACAGGCATCAACCATACGTGGAAACTGCAGTAAACATGGATCAGAGCTTCTGATTATTAGGCTTTCTGATTTACTTATCAGATTTGTCAGTCAAAACAAAATATGAAAATTACAATGTGGAAACTCAAAATAGTTTGCACATCGTACTTAGAAAGCAATTACAGTGAACCAGAAAGATTTGACATAACTATGAATGGTCCCTAGTTGTCACTGAGGCAGTACCCTTTATAAAGGTCCTTTTATGTACTATTTAGGTACAGATATGTATACATTTTGTACCAATGTGCACCTCTGAGGTACTAAAATGAATTCTTCATGTGCAAAGCTGTAGTTTTTGAAAGGGTACTGCAGTGACCATTTTTCCTGACCGTGTATAGTAGTGACCAAAAGTGATGTCCGGGCATTGTTCACTATGGACTTATTTTAATGCCCCCTAGGTTAAATTAAACCATCAAAATATAAGATGTATGGTACACAATGGATAAAATATTAAAGGGTTTTTTGGACAAATTTGGTAAAAAAGCAAACTGCAGCATATGGAACCTGGGTTTGTTTAAATATACAAAATAAAAATGCACAGAAAAATGAAAATCTCAAGGGATGTAAAGTTTTAACTACAGATTTATTATTAAAAACTACTGTTATTAATATTTAATAACATTAATATTAATTCTCTCTAACCCTGAGCCTTGAATTTTTGTTATTTTTGCCAAACCTCCATAAATTCATCCCAATATTGAACTACACTTCAAACACTGTAAAAAAGTTGTTTCAACTATAAAAATTTGGTTACCAAGTTGCCTTGAAATTTTGAGTTAATTCAACTTAAAAATATTAGTTGACACATTTGTTTTTATGTTAACTAATATTTTTAATTTGAAATAACTCAAAATGTTAAGGCAACCAGGTAACTTACTTTATTAAGTTGAACCAACAAATATTTTTTCACAGTAGTTCCAAATAAAGCTGGGTTTTCAGCCCAGCATTGGGTCAAAAAGGACAATCCCAACCTGTTGGGTTGTAATTTAACAAATGCTGCATTGTTTTAACCCATTATTGGATCAAATATAAAAAATTCTGGGTTAATTTAACTCAACATCTGGGTTTGCCACTTTTTGACCCAATGATAGTTGAAAAGTATGAAAAATGAATACATATTTTTTAATGCATCTTTAATAAAATTTTTAATAAAAAACATTTTGCTGAAGTAGGACATTACTTTTGATCAGGACTGTACTGTACCAAAAAATGTTGAGTTATTTTCAACCCAGCGTTGGGTCAAAAAGGGACGAACCCAACCCATTGGATAGTAATTTAACCTACGCTGGTTTGTTTTAACTTATTGTTTGATGAAAGAAAAATATTTTATGGGTTAATTATCCCAAAAGGTGGGGTCTTTTTGACAAAAAAAAAAAATCCAGCGTTTTTTTTAGCAAACATTTGGCCCACCCAACTACCTAGTGCCAGATGTGATGACTAAAACTGACATCAAATGGAAAAATATCCTCATTTTCACTTCCCTGCTATACTCTGTAGTTCATGAGGGTTTGGCGTCTTCTCGAACAAGAAAAAAACCCCAAAAATGTTGCACTGGGAACGCAAAAGTGTACCCATCACCACAAACTTACTGGGTTGAAACAACCCAGCGTAGGTTTATTTATAACCCAACATGTGCAATATTTTCCAAGACCTGGATTAAAAACATCCAGCTGAAACATAGTCCACTTATAAAGGCAGTGATTTTATAATAAAGATAAAACTTTAAATGAAAATATTTCCAAGATGTTACAGTACAAACCTGAAAAAGGCTGGCGGCTTCAAGCATCTTCTGAACATTGTCTTTAGTGATGGTGACTTTACTGGTGTAAGTGTATTCTAGGAGGAGACTCATGGTCTCGGCGTCAAGACCTTTTATATTTACAGTTTCTTCATGTTTCTCTCTCAAGTCATTGCAAAACATTGCTCTGCAAATATCAATACATTAAATACACATAAAGCACCTCACTATTAGATTTATGTTCCAGATGTAGACACACGAGAAATCATCCTAACCTGAAATAATGACTGGCTGCCGCAAGAACCACCCGATGGCAGGAGAAATGCTGGCCCTGGACGTGGAGAGTGACATCTGTCAGTCTATCCTCCAGGCGAAGATCATGAAGTCCAATCTGCAAATGTCCGGCAAACCCAGAGTCTTCAAATACAACACGGCTATCTTCCTGGTTCTCTTGCACTGAGCTCTCTAGCATGCTGAGCCCTCCGGCTGAAGCATCACTATTAAGAGATGAAGAGCTGTCGGAGTTATTCTCTAAAATGTCACCCATGACCTCCACTTCTATCAGGGTAGACGCAAAACTTATTGTTTGTTTAACAGCATGAGACAAACGGCACTAAAGACAAAAGCTATATTGTTCTTTCGTAACGTGTAAGCTTCCTGTTTTTCGAAACGGCTCTGAATTCACATTCTGGTGTAAAAGAGGAAGTGCTGAAGAATATGAAGAACTCAGATCTGTGACCCTGCGACTCACTTGAATTCTGACTGTTCCTCTTATTTAGTTTATTCAACCTTTTAAATTATACAGTTCATAGTTTAAAAAAATGTACCAGGTGCAGTAACGTGATTTGATCCATGTGTTTTTTAATAATTTACAAAGTATGTTATAGGTAGGTTTCAACAATTTGATAAGAATAAGTAGAAAAGAGACAAAAAAAGTGTATTTACTAAACTGGAATGTCTGAACATCTGAAAACATTTCGTATTGAAATGTAGTTTTTACTCAAGTTAGATTTAACATGCAGAGAATATAGCAAGTCAACAATTGAAAATACATTAAATTCTGGCATTCTGTCAGATTGTTAGTTAAAATATAAAATACTGTATACATACACATAAATAGACAACATTTAGTCCTGATTCTGATTTTGTTTTCCATTTCTGAATGCTAATCAAAGTTCACAATATACAAAACAATTTAGGTTATTCGTTTAGTTCCTAAAGAGGGAACAAAAACTTAAATGGTTCGTTTAATTTCATACAGCAAAATTGTTCCTTTTTTTAAACGACTGAAAGCAAACAGGTAGTAGGCACAAGTGACAGGTCATTAAGAGAGAGAGGGGCATATAACACGAGTTCAAGTATTACAAAACATCTCTGGAAATTAAAAATAAAGGGAAAATACTCTGTTAGGCCAATACTCATGTCGTAACTAGTAAAATTCAACAGAATCGTGTAAAAAAATCATGAAATGTTCAGGCACGTACTGACTACGCCAAGAGGACAGAACCGTTTACGTAAAACAAATAAAAAGAAATACATCAGTAGAAAACAAGAGGGGTCTGCAGTTTGTGGCTCCTCTGGTATTTCAGCCCCTCCAGGCACATTGAGAAAGTTTGGCATGACAAGCCTTGACATGATGATTGTGCAATCACTCAGGTGGAGATAACTAAAGTCCTCAAGGCTGAATGGCAAAGGTCCTCCACAGGGGTAAAAGGAAGACTCTGCTGGAGTGATGAAGGTCCTCACAGGATCTGGTCGATTAGAGGGAATTCGAGGTTAGCGACTACTCTTCATCGCCTCCTTGGATGCTAGTATAAGGGGAGTGAGGCTCGACAGGGGTTTTGCCAGCTTGAGGAATGGATGCTACGGAGAGAACATTAGAAAGATTTAAAGATCTCTATCTTTTAAATCTGATTATTCAAGTAGAGTCATTTGGGTATTTGTTGTGGGTTTCAGTTTAGTTTCTTACTTGCAAAAGTTCCTTTCCTCCACCTCTCTTCTCCACATCCATCTCGAGACAGCGGTTCAGAAAGTCTCTAAATATGGGCGACAGCTTCTCTGGGTTCTGCAGCTCTGGGGTGCCATTAGTGGCAATGAGGTACAGAGCCTGAAGATAAAGAGAATGTTAACAAGAAGCCTCACACATGTTACTAACTTTCTTATTGTTAATTTACACAATAGGAGTGGACCACCTCTTCAAGCTTCAAAAACTTCAAAACTAGTATAAAATAATTCTAAGCGACTTGTGGCATATATTTAAAATGTCCTGATGGTATACAAAGAGTTTTGTTGAAAAAAAAAAATTCAATCCGATATTTGATAAAGTTTTGACCTTGACCTTGTGCACACTATCGGAACTTATTACACAGCGCTCTAATATGCTTGATTATGATTGGTCATTTAGTCACACAAGAAAACAACCACCTGAAACTAATAACAGACGGTAACCCAGATGCTGCAAATTATTTTGACAGGTACAGGTTTAACATTACACAAAAAATAAATATAAAAATATCTTTTAATAACATATACAGAATTATATTCACAAATAATTAAAGCTGTCAACAGATTAATTGCGATTTTTAACATACAAAATAAAATTTTGTGTTTGCATAATGTACGTGTGCGTATGTGTGTGTGTACTGTGTGTATATATTATGTATATAAAAAAATAAAAATTTTATTTAGGTATATTTTTATTTATATTTATAATCTAAAATACATCAAAATATATATGAATATACATGTAAATGTTTCTTAAATAAAAACATTAATATGTGCGTATTTATAAATATAAAATAATTACACACAGTGCACACACACATAAAACTTTTATTTTGTATGCTATTAATCGCAATTAATCTTTTGACAGCCCTACAAATAATTAAAACAAATAGTGTGTTTGTGACATTGAACGTCTTGTCTTATCTTAAAACCGAAAGTAAACTCAGTATCTTAAGAAGCACAAACACAGTCCTTTAAGCCACCATAGCTGTTTTGGTTGCGTATGCGGTTACATAATTTACACTAAAGCCGTGAGTATAGTCAGCTTTTTTAAGTGTACGCGATTGTACGCGGTCGAATGCACAGCCTTGCAAAGCATAGTTTATTTGACTCGTACGTGTACGCAGAAGTTCAATGCATGCCCATTGCCACAAAATATAAAGCGTCTCCTGGGCTACATACTACATTCTCCTGTACACGCATGCCAACCTATGTGTACAGTGTAAACAGGGTTTAAAAAAAATTAGGCGGTGTGCGTACAGTACCCATGCACATTTTTCTGATGACGAAAATTGCTTCACGTGGACTGTATGCAAACCCTTGCGTACGCATAAAAATGGACCATACTTCTGCCTTAAGATGACAAGGCGTCGCTATCAAAAACTCCCACTTTGCATAGATTTGAAAATAGGTTTCATATTCAGGACCCCAAAATTCCATTGTCGTGTAAACGAACAGCAAAATCACATTTTTTTTTACAGTTTATGGTTGAAAATATGTTTTATTATTAAAATCAATTAAATTATTCTTTTTTGAGTAAACAAACCCTTTATTTTCATGACATTAATTGAAAACACATTAGAATGACTGATTAGCTATTCAGTCATTTAGTTAGGTGAACCATATAATGGCGCTTTTCCATAGCATAGTACCCCACGGTTTGGGTCGGGTCAGCTTACTTTTGGGGGCTCCAGGCTTGAGGTTTGTGGCGGCACATTTGTGTTGCGCAGGTCACATGCACGCCATTTGAGCCTGTCAATTTACGCCACAGGTTTTTGTACAAAAAACATCATGTGAGCCCGAGGTAGTGATAAACGAGATGTGCAAACATCTATTTGTGGTGATCAATTTTGAATTTGTGGAAGATTGAGAAATACATGAATGTATGGGGATGTATAGCATTCCAATGACTCTCTAACATGTATGATGTCACAGCAGTAGGCAGCGCAAATATAACGACACGCCTATAATCCCTCCGACTCTGAAGTGAAATGAGCTGACCCGACATGACCCGCGGGGTACTATGCCATGGAAAAGCACCATAAAGCAAGCATACACAGACAACCGTTAAAAAGAGCGACAGTGACTCACCCTTAGTGGATTTTCATTGAGGTAAGGTGGTTCACCTTCTACCATTTCAATGGCCATGATGCCCAGAGACCATATGTCCACCTTAGGCCCGTAGGCTTTACGTGTGACCACTTCAGGGGCCATCCAGTAGGGTGTTCCTACCATGGTGCTCCTCTTGCTTTGCTCAGGGGTGATCTGAGCACAGAATCCAAAATCGGCTAAAAAGAAGAGCGAACCAAACAAACTGTCAGGACAAAAAGTGCTAACATATAAACAAAAGGAAAGCTCGGCAGCCGGACTTACTTAGCTTGACTGATCCATCCATTCCTAACAGTACATTGTCACTTTTGATGTCTCGGTGGATGACCTGATTCGCATGCAGGAACTCTAGCGCTTGTAAACACTGTGAAGCAGTCAGACCACAATGCTCAGACAGTGATGAGAAAATCATACAGGATCTGATCTCACATCTAGGCCAATATATACCTCTCTACAGACAGCAGCAATCTGCGCCTCGTCCATGCATGTTTCTGTTACCACATCTGTGAGAGAGCCTCCAGCGAGATACTCCATTACCACAAAGAGCTCGTCTCCTACCAGAAAGCTACAATAATGCAAATAAAAACTAAATGTAAATGTAAATGTAAACATTATCTGAAGTTTAGATTTTACAATTTATGTACCTGTCTACGAAGTTGACAATGTTTGGGTTCTTCATCTCTTTCATCACAAGGATCTCATTGATGATCAACTCTTTCTTGGGCTGCTTCTGGAGGTTAATCTGTTTGATGGCAACCTAGGAGACACATTACTGTCAGTCAACATAAACCAATAATATCAAGCTCATTTTGCTGAGATTCGATGAACATTTACCTCTTGGCCAGTTGCAACATCAATGGCTGTGTACACCGTACCAGATGCACTGTGAAGAGACAACATTTATTATAAATGAATACAAACGCTGTAGCTAATACAAATGTTATTAATTATAGCTAATGGCTAATCGGTGTTACACAACAGCATAAATGCTAATTTGTAATAATAGATATACAGTATCTCTATTATATATAATTACCCTTGTCCGATTTTTTCGTATCTTGTGTATTTTTTCTTGGGGTCTCCAATACTGACAATTGTTCCTGAGATGAGTTAAAACAACAGGGTTAGATGTCATACAAACACTTTGTGTGATGATAATGGGCAATTAGGATGATTGTGTTGATGTACAATTATGTGCTTTATATTCCTGTACAAAAATAAGAACCTAATCAAGGCTATACAATGAGATTTAGAGACGTACTAAGTTTCTCCATGATCTCTTCATCAGTCATCTTGCCCCCCTTGCCCTTCTTCTGTTTGTCTGCAGCTCTGGAGGAATCTGTTTCTGCAACAGCTGCAGGTGCTGGAATGGGATCAATGACCGAACGAGTGTATACCTATACAAACAATGAAGAAATTATTACCTGTAAAATATTTGACCCTGGACCACCAAACATGCGATAAGTACCACAGGTAGCAATAAGCCAACATTAAATTGTATGGGTCAAAATTATTGATTTTGATTTTATGCCAAAAATCATTAGGATATTAAGTAAAGATCATGTTCCTACCGTAAATATAAAATATAACTATTTATCATTATTAATATGTGTGGCCAATGACTTCATTTGGACAACTTTCTGAATATTTAGATTTTTTGCACCCTCAAATTCCAGATATTGAGATATTCAGTTATATATCAGGCAAATATTGTCCTATCCTGTGTTTGATATACAAAAAAATCTATGGTTAAAATTGTACTTTGTTGTATTTGAAGACTAATTATAAACCTTAGTACAATTTGTTACAATAATGTTAAAACTGAAAATAATTCCCCAAACCATAAAAACGACGGTAGATTGACTGAAAAACAAAAATATTTTTATTATTAAGTAAATTTGATATTTTAACTAGAACAGAAGATATTAAATATAACAAGATTGATCACTTCTATTATGCAACGCTCAATATGGCCGCTCTGGCGAGAGATGTCCCACCTTCCATTTAAAAGAACCAATCATCAATCAAAGACTGACGATTGTGTGCGCAGTAGCAGTAATAACCTCAAAAAAGGTGTTTTTTTGTGCAATTTGAGCTTAAAGTCGCCATGAAAATAAAATGAAAAACTGTAAATGGTTTTGTAATATTGTGGTTTTTTTTTACAAATGACTTATCTGTGAGCTTCATTAAAAAAATAAAATAAAATGAATGTGCCCCCGTAATCTTTAATCAAAAACGCAAATCTCCTCCCCAAAACGATCTCTCTTTACTTCGTACTCATTTGGTATGGGAGGTGGGCTTGGTCCGGGAGAAGATCGGTGTGTTTTCCAATCAGATCCACTCCAATCAGATCTCGATGGACAAATTCAAATCCAGCCCTGCCTTATTTTATTTCAGAAGCCGGTTTTACTTGGATATACGTCACCACAGGGAAAATAAGGCAATCCCTAGTTCTGTTTCATGGTGACTTTAAGTTAACAAAAGTTATGCTACAGTTGATGTCAATTGTCAGAATGGTCAGAAATATGTTGTTTAATTGTAATTTTAGAAATTTTTTAAATGACGCAAGGGGAAATAAAAACTCCTAAATAAAAATGTGTTTGGTTTGATTTAAAAACATATATATTTTAAATGTATTTGATTGGTTTGTCGATAGTGAGCGAGGAAATGTTTAGTTGTTTGCTAAGCATAGCGCCACAGTTAAAACATGGTTGAGTGTTGCAGTGAGACTGACACGTTATGGTTCTGCTGTTATCTTTGAACTATTTACGCTGCTGAAACAACAAAAACAGTCAACATTGCGTCTTAAATTTAAGTTACTAAATATTAAAGGGGCTGAATGTAAGTTATTACTTAAAAAAATCTTTAAGATAGAGTTTTCATTTGTATATTTATGAGGCAACCATAATGTAATAGAAAGAATGACACTTTGAGTGTCCTCCACGGTTGTCTCTTTCAGCCTGTAGGCTCTTTTCTGTGTGGAGAAGTCGGGTCCGAATTGGCGCAAAATTCAAAATGTGACGTCATGCGCGTGCTCGTCTACCTGGGCGTTCCATATAGACGCGTACGGCAGTCATTAGTAAACAGCGGCAATCGCTAGCATGTTTCAAATGGACTCTGTAGACGGAAAGAAGCAACCAACTTCCAGCACAATCCAGACACTCACGGAAACTCCTCGTAAGTTTAAAAAAAATCCTTATCTAGTGCGGCCAAAATAGTGCGTGACCGGCGTCGGGGAAAAGACAAGAGTAAACATCGGATTGGCATTTGATTCTTGGAGGCAGCTCTGGTCAGCGCTGGGTATGAAAACAGACCTTGAGCAGGTTTCCTTTTTACTGCAAAGGTAAGACATAGTTACAGGGCATCTGTAATATATTATGTTATTGTTTTTGTGGTGTAATGCTAACGATAGCATTTATTTTGTGGTGTAATGCTAACGATAGCATGTAGCACAGGACCGTTTCAAAAGTTACTTTCTTATATGAATTATTTTTAAGAGCACGAGTGCATTAAGATTGTGAGTGTCAGGAGTGTGTTTTACAGTGTCGTGTTACAAAACTTTTAGAAGTAGACTTCTGTTGAAAATATAAAGTAGCACTGCAACATTTTGCTAAAATATGGTCTGTCAAACAATAACCTTACAGTACTGTAACTTTTCTTACATTTGTAAACATGCTGGTGAATCTCAATGAGCTGTCTGTGGTTGCTACGGCAACTCTGGTTGTTGTGGTCGTGCTCGTACGAGTGTGCCCACCAAGAACGAGCATGAGACTGGCTGCAGTTTCTATAATGGCCACTGGTGTCAGTAAAGGTTAGAAATTTCTCAACTTACGGAGACCCTGCAAGTAAGCCTACGATGGCCCTTTATGGGCCCACTTAGGGCTAGTCTAAGGGCCCCGCGCAGGTTTGCTCATTGGCAAAACGTTGGCCCTTTAGCGCTGGCCCTGCGCGGGCAGCCCTCACTTAGCCCCCAGGAAGCCCTCATACAGAAAAATCCCCAGAGTTAAATGAACACTGCTGGATGTATATATTGTCCCATCTTACAGAGTGTTAAAAAGTAACACTGAAGCAGAATTAAAAGCTCTGTTATCCTCTTTCTCAACATCTCTGTCTGAAACCTTAAATTGCATTTCACATCTTACTTTAGAGTAATTTTCTTAACTTATGTTAAGATGTTGGCTGTTTCATTTAAAGTCACCATTATTGTGATCAGTGGTTGTTTTAATTGGACTTTGACTCTTGACCGTTGGCTTGTTAGTGTTTCCTGGCTGCTATATCTAAGTGTGTTTAAAACACATGTTATAGCAAAGAAAAGGCTATAGTAATTGAATATTGATGGTTGATACATAAACAACATCAAACATAATCGTTTAATGAACAGATTTATCAATATAGTTTTCCCCGCTTATCAGAAGCATCATTTTCTGTTAATAATGAAATACTACAGTGTAAGGTCCGGAACTCTCATAGCAGTTTATTATTCTGAAGGATTTTGATAGTTTGCACATAAACATTAACTGCTGAACGATGTAGATGCACAGACATCAAGAATCAGAGTATGAATCTCAACAATGGTGACAAAGAAAATGGTAAATAAAGGTCATTATTTATTCATGCCGCAGTGCATTCTGGGAGTCCTGAATGAGATTAGTAATTTGTTGATACCCAGCATGCATTGCAGCATGAAGCTTTTCATTTTATTGTCACCATCATTGTGATTCATACTCTGATTCTTGATATTTGTGTGTCTACATTGTAGAGCAGTTAATTTTGAGTGTCAATGTTTCAAAATTCTTCAGAAATACACACTGCTAAGAGAGAGCTGGGTTTCATACTGTAGTATCACATTGTCAGAGAAAGATCCTTCTGATAAGTGCGCAAACAATACATTAATACATATACGTTTTTATATGATGATATTTAGACTTTATTTACTGAACTGACAACCACCAAAGTATCCCACTCTGCTATAACAAATATGTCTTAAACACACAAAGTTATAGCAATCAAACGACTGAACAATGTAAGAGTCACGAGTCAAGTTTAACTAAATCAAACACTGATCACAATAGTGGTGACTTTAAATGAAACAAAATCTCAACCTAAAGTAAGAAAATGACTCTACCAATAAGATGTAAAAATGCAATTTTAGGTTTCAGACAGAGATGGTGTGAGAGAGGATAACAGCGCTTTTAATTCTGCTTCATTGTTACTTTTTAACACTCTGTAAGATTGGGACAATATATACATCCAGCAGTGTTCATTAACCTCTGGGGATTTCTCTATGTGAGGGCTGCCCATGCAGGGCCAGCGCTAAGGGGCCAACGTTTCGCCAGTGAGCAAACCTGTGCGGGGCCCTCAGGCTATGCCCATACAGGCCCATTGTAAGCTTACTTGCAGGGGAGCCCCTTTAATTACTTGTTTAGTGAACTGTCATATGAAATCTGTAAATTTTCAACCGTGATGTGATGCTGCTTAAATGTATCATGTTATTAAAAACTTTACATTTTTACCGCAGTATGTTTAACCCACTTTATTAACACACTGTTAGCTCACTATGTGTTTGCTGCACTTATTTGTTTAACTTAGCGTTACTACATTATGCACTTTCGGTTGCCATTGAGACTAAAGGATGCAGAATCATTATCGTGTTTTGGTGATTGTTATTGGCGTTTGAATCTAACGTTTACTTGTCCCTGATAAGTGGACAAATGTTGATGTAGAGCCCTGCGACGTGTTTTTAGACTGCTTCAGTAGGCTAGGTCCAATCTTTACGACTCCTCCGTTATGTTGCGTATGTCAGTTCTTCCTCGTTTTTTGTCCATTATCATAATTAATGATATTATGAATTGCAGTGAGGTTTATCTCATTTGTGCCCCCTGAAAAAATGAAATGCCTGTACGTGAATTTGTGTCTGACGTCGGGTCTGCTCATTAGGTAAGTTATATACATACAGATGCGCGCGTGCCCGTTTCACCGGGCTCACTCCACTCTGACGGCTTTCGGCCCCGCCCTGCTTAATGCTACTAAGAGGGGGGTAGAGTGTGGGTCGCATAATTTTAATTTTTTAAATTAGGGTCGCTCCTAAAAAAGTTTGAAAACCACTGCTCTAGAGAGTTCATGTGCACTTACAGATATGGTGTGATGTGGGCGTGGTGCTACGACAGGAGGAGGGGCTTCATCATCGTCATCATCATCGGGGCTCTTGATCGGTGATTGCTCTGAGCCTTTTTTTGGTGGTGCATCTTTATCTGAGATTTGAACATACAGACGGACATTAGATGGGGAAAAACATCAATGCAGACAGAGAGGTTGTATGTATGCATTGATATACCTGTAAAGCTGAGGTATTTCTGCCTGCTGTTGCCCGTGGAGTCGTAGAACTTGAGCACATCCAGCACAGCTTGAGGGTTTTTCTTTTGCTCAGATTTTGTGATGTTGGAGGTCTGCAGGAGCCGGGCCCACTGCTCTGGCATGCCCTGATAGAGGAAAAACACAAACAGAAACCAGATGAAACAGGAAAAAAAAACCATCTCCAGCAAATCACATAGAGAACCATGACAGAGAAGAAGATGAACATTATGAAAGAAAAAGAGAAATGTAATCTGCATGCTGAGAAACTGAATTAGATGTTTGCTTTAATATTAATTAATGCCATGTCTGACATATTATAGTGTAGATCAAGGGTAGTATATGTATAGATGCCAAAGGGAAAACAGAAACGTGTGTCTTACAGTGAACTCTCCTGTGACAGAGTCAAAGCCCACATGTATGGTGTGCTCGAAGTCTGATGGGTTCGAAATCTCCGGACGCTCCTTATCCTTGTCTTTTTTTCTTCCTTAAATAGATTGAATGATAACAGTTAGACGATTCTGATCAGTGACAATGTGATAAAGTCATCCACATGAATCTCTGATCAATGAAAAAAAATTACAAAAATACTGCAATTAAAATTTAAATACTCATCATTTAAAATTCTTGTGTCTGTATGTTTGAAATAATGAGTATAAAAGTAGGCCTAAACTCAATATTGCAGTTTGCAATCAGTCAGATAGTTTATGGGTACAAAGTGTACTATAGATACTGCATAAATAAATACATTATTATAGAGAAAATTAAAGGGATATTTCACCCCAGAATATTTTTTTTTATCATAAATCACTTACCACTGTGTCATTCCAAACCCGTAAGTCACTTGATTGTCTTTGGAATACATTTTTAGATATTTTTTAAACCGAAGGTTTGTGAAGTCCCGTAGACTGCTATTCGACCAACAGTAAAAAAACTAAACTAATGACTTTATTTGACAATTTGTTTTCCTCATTTGCGTGTTCATGAGCAGACTACGAGTTCACACCATGATCTCCTGACATAAGCTGTGTCCCAATTCGAAGGCTGGATCCTTTAAATGACTCGGTCTTTGAAGTTTGCAGCCTCCAAAGTCCACGAAAAGAACTGAAATGAGACTCTCTAGCCTTCGGAGGATCCATAGGTTGCGCGGCTGTAAGCGGGACACAGTGGAGGTGTTTCTGACATATTGAAAATAAATATGGAACCAGAAAAATATTTATTTTATTTTAGAAAGTATGACACGTTGATGTTGATTTAAAGGGACATTCCAAGTTTTTTGAAAATATGCTCATTTTCCAGCTCCCCTAGAGTTAAAAATTTTATTTTTACCATTTTTGAATCCATTCACCCGATCGCCAGGTCTGGCGGTACCACTTTTAGCATAGCTTAGCATAATCCATTGAATCTGATTAGACCATTAGCATTGTGCCTAAAAAAATAACAAAAGAGTTTCTATATTTTTTTCTATTTAAAACTTGACTCTTCCGTAGTAACATCATTTACTAAGACAGACGGAAAATTAAAAAGTTGCAATTTTCTAGGCAGATATGGTTAGGAACTATACTCTCATTTTGGCATAATAATCAAGGACTTTGCTGCAATGTAACTACAGAAGAGTCCCTGAAGCTTCCTCCAACGGTCAATGACGGACCCTATATTAATTCTACTTTGAGTCCAGCGTTTGAGTCTCCATTTATATCTCTGCTCTTTCTTCTACAGACTTTCTCTTTCTTCCAAGCAGGGGCCGCTTGCTGCTATCGGTTTGTTTTTTCTCCATTTGTGAGCTGTTGCTACTTTGCTAGCTACCATACACTGTCAGAAATTTCATGTCGCGGGCGGGGTGGGGTGGAGACGCGAGCGCAAGGTGGAGTTTCAAGTGGAGCGGGGATTGGATGCGAGCAGTCGACCAATGTAAGCTGTCCGGCCGGACAGCTTACATTGGTCAACTTCTCTGCCGCTGTACACCCAATAGAGTGAATGGGTTTTTTTCATTCTTTTTTCTCTTCATATTGTTAGGATTTTACTGTAGAACCATAACTAGCATCTATACAAGGTTATTAATAATGAACAATCTTTGAAATCGTAGACCATAGCTTTAATAAAGGTTTTAAATGTTTATTTTAATATATCAAGGCGTTATATTCAGCCGGGTGCACAATTAATCTTGGGATAGCCTAGGCTGTTAAAGATCCATTCGTTCTATCCTTCACAGCCCAGAGAAAGAAGGACAAATTCTGAGGTCGCATTTAAACAGCCTTCAAAATTGGGACGGTTTACTAGCCTTCAGTCGTGCTGCTGTGACGCAATCTGTCTTCAAGACCAATCAAAATAACATTAACTATAACAATAACCATATTAGCGTCCACAACAGCAGGCGAGAACGATAACTTTATGCTAATTCGCTTGTGTGGGGCAGTACCCGTGCAAATAATTTACCTTCTATGGCACTGTTCTTCACTCCCAATCCTGGAGAGCCGGTGTCCTGCAGAGTTTTGCTCCAACCTTAATCAAACACACCTACCTGTGATTTTCTAGTGATCATGAAGACATTGATTAGCTTGCAGGTGTGTTTGATTAAGGTTGGAGCTAAACTGTGCAGGACACCGGCTCTCCAGGATTGGGAGTGAAGAACACTGTTCTATGGCATTAACTTATATTGCATATTTCCTTTAATAACAACACTTGTAATAGTTCACATGTCATTAAATGTATAAATATGCTGTTCTTGTTGCATTAACACAGCGGGTTAACACAGCAGATCCAAAACTTCAAACAGTAAATTTAGTAGTTTGTGTAATCTAATATCTCACCTTTTGGCGTAGTCAATGTAGTAGAATAAAAAGCATTACATAGTCAATTTCACAGCGACTGTATTAGCGCAGGATACCTGAGGTAATTTTATGTTACAGACCTCAGCAATTAGCATCTTCACAGTGTCATCTGTGTCATGATTCTGTCAGCTTTTTATGTCTTTTTACTTGTTTTGTGTGATAGGGTCACATGGCCTGTGTTTTGTGTACCTCGTGCTCTCCTGTCTTAAAGGGGTCATATTATGAGATTTTTTTAAGATGTAAAATAAATCGTTTGTGTCCCCAGAGTGTGTATGTGAAGTGTTAGTTCAAAATACTCCACAGATAATTTATTATAGCATGTTAAAATTGCCACTTTGTAGGCCTGAGCAAAAGTGTGCCGTTTTTGGGTGTGTCATTTAAAATGCAAATGAGCGGATGAAATGCAAACACTAATCACTATGATGGTGGTTTGTTGTAATGGAAACTCAATTGTGCTGTCAATTATTTTTTTCCTTCTTTCTCTCTGCACTAAATGGCAGTGCTGTCGTTGGATAGTGCAGATAATGGGGGCAGTATTATTGTAATTCGCCTTGCTACCGACCTCACAAAACAGGCAAAATTTGAACGACGAAATTTTTCACATGCTTACAGAGAATGGTTTCCCCAAACAAAGTTACTGGGTTGATCTGTTTCACATTTTCTAGGTTGATAGAAGAACTGGGGACCCAATTATAGCAGTTAAACATGGAAAAAGTCAGATTTTCACGCTATGACCCCTTTAAGCCTTGACTCTGCCTCCTTGTTTCCTTGGTAATTATTCATTATTAGTTGACGCCCTTCACCTGCATGTTCTCATTCCCTAGTTTAGTTCTCCCCTATTTAATGCCCTTTTGTCTTGAGCTGGATTGTTTATTTTTACGATGACGTTGTGTGTTCCTGTCTTGTCTCGTCCTGCCCTGTTAAGTGTCACGTTATGTTATTTATTTGGATTATTGTCTTTGTTTTACCCCCTCGAGGGTGTTTTTGTTATATAATAAAAGTCTTTTGGTTGAGAGCTGTCTGCACTTGGGTTCGGTCTTCCCCACACAGGATAATCTGTCTTTCAAATGCACGTGCACTCGAAGTTTAAATAGATTTGATTGGCTGTCAATGGTTTATCGTTCATCATTGGGAAAAAAAAGCTCAGAAAGTGATCCCATTCATTGTATCTCTATTGTTATAGTTGTGGTACATAAAAAGATTTTAAAACTATATTTTTTATAGTTATCGTTATAAGGTGAACGGCCCTTTAGAATGCAGACTTCGGAGGTCGCAGCGTACGAATTGGGACACAGCTATAAGTTGCTTGGCAAATACATCAGGAGGTTACGCCGTGAACTCGTAGTCTTACTCGTGAACACGCGACTGAGGAAAACAAATTGTTGAATAAAGTAGTTCGTTTTGTTTTCTTTGCACACAAAAGTTTTCTCATCGCTTCATAATTTTCGTATTAGCCCACTGATAGCAAATTGACTTTTTTGGTAATGACTTCATTCTTATCTTTGCTTGAATTGTGTTGGTTGAATAGCAGTCTACGGGCCAGTCCCAAGCCTCCCGGTTTTCATCAAAAATATTGTTTGGAACAACACAGTGGTAATTGATTTATGATAAAAAAATATTCTTGGGTAAACTTACCCAACCTTTCACTTATTACATAATATCAGTGACAAAAGCAATAAAACTAGGGTATATGGTTCCATTTTTTCCACTTTAGCCCACTAAAGAAACTTATATCAAACCTAAAACACCCTGGGTCACTTCTGGAAGTCGCCTCGCTCTTACCTTTCTCTTGTGAGAATATAGAAGTGATCTTATAACGATGTTTGTCTCTCTTCTCCTCTGGGAGGGAAGGCAGAGGTTTAGTGCCGGGGATTGCTGACATATTGTCTTTGTTGCCAGTGCTAAAGGTGCTGCTCATTCTGACCGGTGGGGCAGGGGGTTTGTCCTCCAGCTCTCCGTTGTCAGACATGACACAGAAACACACACAGAAGGGTTACAGGGTTTCAGAGATCAACCTGCAGAGGGTGCCAGAGAGACAAAAGTCATGGATTAATCGATTGCACCAACATACACAAAAATAAAGATAGCAGGGCAGTGTTAGGTATGCACTTGAAAAGAGACTTTGTAAAACTCTGTAACTCTCGCTGGCAGAATAGCAAGGCCACTGATGCTTTAAAATGCATTTACACAATGCAACAATTTCAGTAAAATATCTCTCTGGACAATTTCTAAATGTTATTGCCCTTATGAAAGCTTTCCAACCACCACAATATCCACACAAAGAGTCTGCTGAAATAGTTTAACGCAAACTAACCACTAACAAGCAACTGCTACTGCAGGGTAAAACCAGACCATCAACAAGTTAGCATGAACAGACAGCATGTGTCTCATTTCTGATAGCTGCCTCTGTTTCCTGAAATACACCGACAACGTCTGCTCTGGCCTGTTTGAAAGCCACTGTTATTTCTGAGTAGTCACTGCCAGTCAATAACAGAGAGGGCTCAGTGTGAAGTTAGCATTGCTGTCCTCAGAGTAATAGTTCATCTAAGTACTTAGGAGTGCAAGTATGCACAACAGGACATCTGAGAAGGGGTGTGAGATGTAAGTTTTGCTCCAGATCTTTGTGAGCCACCTTGTTGTCTACACCACAGACTACGTAGGCTGCTACCTTCTATGACAGCATCCTAACAGACAAGTGAATGATTTGCAATATAAACAACACTGCACCACATATAGCTCTTGACTCACTAGTCAAACAAAGTTTGATGTTAGTAATAGGGATGCTCCGATCAGGATTTTTGCAGCCAATACAGAGTACCAATTTCTTGTTGTCATGATTGACCGATATCAATATATATGTTATATACGCCGTTTGATGGGCATGCGAAGATACGTCGCACTGCATGTTAGGACCGGACCACGCCCTTATAGAAAATAAACATATCTCTCTTGAATGGTAGAAGGTAATTGAACTGCATTTATATAGCGCTTTTAACAGACCTATGGCCATCCAAAACACTTTACAAGTTGCCTCACATTCACCCATTCACTCCCACATTCATACACAGACAGCAGGGTCAGCCATGCAAGGTGCCATCTAGCTCGACGGGAGCAGCTTTGGTCAGGTGTCTTGCTCAAGGACACCTTGACTTTCGGTCAGGTGGAACCAGGGATTGAACCACCAACCTTCCAGTTTGTAGACAACCTACATGAACCACTGCCAGTTGAACATGAGCAAAGGGTTGTAAAAATGCTCTCACTGGATAAAAATGGTCTCAAATTGCCCCCACAATTTAGAAGCCCTATGATGACAAAAGTAAACCGAAAGATTGGTTCATGTGATTGGCAAATTTAGTTAGTAATGATCGAGTTAATGCGATGATCAACCGATACCGATCTATGGCTGATTGATTGGAGCATCCCTAGTTAAGTCCAATTTGTAGTCGTGCATAAGGCCTACGACGTAGGTAATTTTTAACAGCGCGTCAGTTCTACGCGACCACAAGCGCTGAGAAACGGTGTCATATATTTCCGTTTGTGGCGGTGAGAACAAAGATGGACCAAGTTGAGGAGTGATTTAACTCAAAGTGTAACAGTAGTCGCTGTTTATTTACTTCCATCACTGCTGGTCTTCTCAAAACATACGCAACAAGTTGCTGTTTCTCCTTCGTTTGTGGGTTAAACTTGCCAAGCTGCTTTTTCATTTACGGTCACGCTGCTACTGTGGTAACACGTGTGGATACTGCCTACCAGCGCTCTGCATGTGTGTTTGCACGTCGATGCGGACGACCACACAAAAGTATAAATGAAAACCAAAGCGTAACCTATGCCGTCGCTGCTACGCCGTAGGACCTACGTACAACCATAATGAGCCCTTGAGTAATAGTATGTTACAAAGCTAATAATGCGATAATGAATAACTATAAAAAACAGTAGACACAAATATTGAGTCAAATAGTAAAGCTATAATAATTACGAACTAAGGGTGTCACAATTTCGATCGATCGAAATTAAGTCACTACCTCAAACTTTGAATTAAATGGAATCGTTGATGCTGCCACGCCTCCATGTCACGTTCGTTTGGCTTGCCAAGTGGAAAAAAAAACACACTTGTTAGGTGCTGCGAGTCAACCTCCTCTAACTTAGCTAGCAACAGCCATTTAAAAGATAGCATGGCAGATGCAGGAGAAACCACGCAAGCTGCTCTTTACATGGGAAACAAAAAACAGCACGCAATCCGTTTAAGTTTCACAACAACTTATTTCAGTTGCTTAAGAGTTATGAAAACAGCATAAACATGACTTATTGGGGTATAGTCTCACAATCTCGTCTGATGGTAATAAAAGCGCGTTTTTAAGGTGCTAAGTACTGACAGGAATGTTCATATGACAGGAAGTTTCGTTTTATCAGGTATGTGCGTGTACCATATTTTTTCACTGGCAGCACGCTGCACGACTAACATGGCAGGGCATCTCCAGGTTCAAGGTCAGATATTAAATATCATAAAAGTCTAGTCTAAAAATGGCATAGCAACCTGTCCTTTAAAAAAAAGTAAAAACCGAGAATCAAATCGAACCATGACCTTAGAATCGAAAATGTAACCGAATTGAGGATTTGGAGAATCGTGACATCCCTTTTAGGAACTGATTTTAGAAACACTTTAGCCACCTATAACATTGAAATTCACTGGTTCTTGTATGTCACATGACTAGTTGTAAACTAAACTAAACATGCAAGAACCAAAGAGATTCAACGTTATCGACATGCTACCATCTTTGAACTTACCGCACTGATTTATATGTTACCATGGATTCCAATGCATCCATCGCTGAAAAAGCTCAAATATTAATAATATAAAATATTTTATCTTAAAGTCGCCATGAAAAAAAATTGTGATTGTCGGCTTTATCCGTTTTAGCTTTTTATTAGATAAAAGTCACTTCATGACATGTCGGTTTTGTACTGGTAACAAATCTCCACATGATACGAATGCGCATGTCAGAGTTCAACTTTGCTACACAGCGACCTTTGAAATATCGTGGCACACGCTTGTGTTTCCGGTCTGACTCATTTGCATGCATATAAATGAAAATCAATGGAACGAAAAGTCTAGTGTGACCGCCCCTTTACAGGACTCTGTATAGAGCCTCTGTATTCACAGTAATAGCAGTGTCCAATCTTGTTATATATCCAATATCTTTGGTCGAAATCCAACTGACATTACCAGCACAATCGTATCTCACGACTTAAAATCTAAATCATTATCATGATCTTACCGTTGCGAATGAAGGTGAGTAAAAATATTTCTGTCCAAAAAAGTTATGGACCGCAGCTTAGAAAAAACATATTTGATTTAAAGAGTTAGAGATAAATGCATGGCAGGGCACAAACTAAATCCACAGATTTTGAATTTCTGCTGGTAAAAATTAGATATTTGTCAGCAGTCTGCAAGGTCTGGGTTAGAAATCAGTGCCATCATGTGGCTGCCTGTATCCTCTCTGCCCGTCATCATCAACATGTCCAAATAAGGTAAAATCCTGTCTCACCTCTGTGAGGTCAATTCGGCAAATCAGACACATGCAACAACCTCAACGTGACCACAACGTCTTCCTGTTTGACAGCATAGTCCTACTTTACTTGTGCACTTTATTTGAAACAGCAAAAAGACAACCCTAATTTTACTTTTTTACGCATCTGTCTTACTCTTATTATTATTAATCTTATTGTTAAACATGAAAACTAAGAATAATGAAAAAAATGTACAAATGAAGACAATGTTAGAGTGGAGAAACAATTGATATCTACAACTATTACATAAGTCTTGCATGATCTGGGACTGCCAGACATGAGCCAGTTCCTGTTTCTCTATAGAGAAGCAGAATGAAGCTTATAGCACAGACAGAAAACACTTTTTTAAAGTAAGCAAAATTTTCATTACACGAGGCAAGAAACCTAACAAATAAACCTAAAACAAAACAAAACAAAACTTTGTTCTGACACATCTGTATCACTAGGGCACACATATACTGGAAAAAAAGCATAAATGTGTCTTGCATCAATCTGAACAGTTATACATAAACTTCACATCGCAATCTCACCCTGAAGAACCCTAAAGGGAAAGATCCCGAATATGTCGCTGGTCCAGGTCTTCCACACTCCCGAGACACTGAGGGTCTTTCCAACGGTGTGTCCACACACGGTCTCTTTCTCCCTGTGTTTCCACAGAAGTGAGTTGAGACGGAGGCATGTTGATGCAGGCACGCTTCATTCCAGAGCAGCATGAAACGCTGCGAGTGCAGTCATGTCTTTGTGCTGCACATTGGTATGGTGATGGACCAGCCTCAGGCGTGATGTAAGACCCTACAGTGCAGACACGAGGCTTGACATACCTTTACACACCAATGCCTCTCGCTCGGAGGAACTGTGTGTGGATATGATCACAGTCTACAATAGCATCGCACTACTGGGAATGGGTGGTATAAGACTTATGATTATGGGAGAGCTGTAAAGGACCTGTTTTTTAAACATCACTATGGAAAATAATAACGCAATGCTACAGGATAAAAATTTTGGTGAAAACTATCCATCTTTTTCGTATAAAGGAATAGTTTACCCCCAAATTAAAATAATAAGCCCATACTTTACTCACCCTCAAGCCATCCTCGGTGTACAGACTTTCTTTTTTCAGCCAAATACAATCAGTTATATTAAATATTATAATGGTATTGGATAGTGCCCCATTTTTAAAGCTTCAAAAAGCACATTCATCGATCAAAAACTAATTCATACCGTTATTAAATGTCTTCTGAGGTGAAGCTATAAATTTTTGCAATGTTGGTTCAGAGGTGCAGGCTTCCACCTGACCTCAGCTCTCTCGTGAACATGCATACAACCATAATTTATAAAGTTTGATGCATAAATGTTTCCTTGCAATAACCCATTGCTTCACGGTGGAAGACATTTAATAACTGTATGGATTAGTTTTTGAAGCTTTAGAAATGGGGCACTATCCGATGCCATTATATAGATGAAAGGAGACAGAATATTACTTAATATAACTCTGACTAAAAAAACTCAAATACAATAGGAATAGCTTAGGGAGAGTAAAATGTGCACTGATTTTCATTCTTGGGTAAACTATTCCTTTAAGAATTTTTTTTTTATTTGGGAATTATCAAGTTTTAACTTGCATTCACATAATTACCGTGATTTGGAGATGGGTGGGATTTCATACCTCACAGTACTTTATTGGCTTAAGCGCACTTTTTTCCGCTCGCAGCTAGTGTTTCAGGTTCCTCCATCATAAACTGTTAGCCTAGCCTGTCATGACTTCTAAAGCCTCAGGCAACCAATTCCATAACCATTTCTGTCAAACCACACATAGCACTACCGGATAGACGAGCGAAACACAAGCACGCATAGCACACGTGCACAGACTTGAGCATAAAGAGCATCGTCCACTTCACTAATGTAAAGACATCTTCAATTAAAACTATATTATGATTAAAAAGCACAAGCAAATAGATGACAGTAGGGCATATCATGTTTTCCTCCACTGACATCATAAAGACATTTTCTCTTTGTCTTTCCATCCACATAGAAAATAATTTCATAGGAGCTCGGCCAAAGACTGCAAGCTGTCCTTTCAGTTTGTGTGATAAAAAGGGCAGTGAGATGAAAGCTTATGGGAAGAGGGCTTGTGGAGATTCCCGTCTGTTCTCCTGAACATCTGTCATTCTCCTTATCAGCAACGTAAGGCTATGCATACAGTGTTGGTCTTCCACATGCATTTATTACATTGATGCATTTGCCAGACGGTTTTAACCAAAGCGACTCATAGTCCATAACATACACTTTATCACCCGGTGTGTTTCCTGGGTTCGAACCCATGATCTTTTGCACTGCTAAAGCAATGCTCTGAGCATATAGGAGCATGTGAAAGTATCAAGTAAGGATCCACTGATGGATTTGCCAAAGCTCCCATTCAAAATTGAAACCGCTTTAACCTATCGAACATTTCTGATATGTGACTAAGACTTTCTAGCTGTACTGATTACAATCTTCAAGCAACCACTAGAGAGACAGTGAACAAGAATCAGCACAGAGCCTCCACTTCCTATAACTCACATCCCCTCGCCTTCTGATTGGTGGAAGGATAACACAAGCATTTCCTGATCTGAGGAGATCCCCGACAAGTATAGGTCACACACTTGCACTTAATTCGACCAACTAAACCAAAACAAAGATATGCGAGTCCGCCTCTCGTTTACAGATGTGTAGTTGCGTGGAGGAACTGTTTACAGGAAGAGAGACCAGGGGCCTTTTGTATTAGCAGCTTCTATAAAAGGAAATACTGAACAAAGCTTCCTGAACTACTAAAGCCATTCTGTACTATTGGAGAATGTATGTAGTGTTGAAGATGATATACTATTAATGGTACAAACTTTCAAGTGACTATGAAGTATAGGACATTCCTATAAAACAATAAAAGGTCTTTGAGGTGGTTAATTATTTTACATTTACGTAACTGGCAGACATGTTAATCCAAAGCAACATGAAGTGCAATTCAAGCTGTACATTTTTATTGCATGCATGCTCCTGGTAGAGCTAAAGAAATTACATCAAAAGTGAAAAAGCCAGAGTAGTTTAACATGGGCATTTTCAACATTTTTTGATAATATCTCCAGACTTCATAAAGAGAAGCACATAGCCACTTACAAGATGGCAACTATACCATTATAAACTAATACAGAGATCCAAGTCACTTATTTTTATGCACTTGTAAATGTGAGAGCCATGTAAAAGTTATAAATTCAAAGCAAAACTTGCCCAAGGACAAATAAGACTTACATTTTGCCATGTTAAATTTGTTTATTACATTCAGTTTTGTTTTGTAAACCTGCTAAATATATGAATAGGTTGCGTCTTATTGGACGCATTAGTTGCCGTTATTTATCATTTTTGGGGGAGCCGACTATACAACTCCAACATACATCAAAAATCAAAGGCACTCCGTTACCAAAACAAGCCTAATTTTGTACAATGACAACCCAGCATTCACAGTTAGACATGGTGAAAGTACAGTAATGGGCTCTGCTGATTCTGGCCGATCAGATGTCTGAAAAACTTACCAGTTAAGTTAACTCCAGTAAACCTCTTCAGAGTTTAGCCACGCCTTCTTCACGCTCGCAAACTGATTTATCGAGGATGATCTCCCTGGAGATTTTGATTTGTGAAATCGTATCAAAGTGCTTTAAAGTTTTGTCAGAGTAAACGTTAACTTCTTGGACCCGGGATCTGTCTGCTATGGCGGAGGGGAAGCGGAACTAGCGACCCAGCCCAATCTTTGCACTTCACTTAGCGTAGCTGTTTAATATTGACTATTTTAAATCTTCTCTGTTATTCATTATAAAACTGCACGAGTATTACAGTTTAAAATGTATTAATAATTGCCTATGAAGTTTCGGTGATCTCAAAGAACTACTGTTTGCTTATGGGTCCCGTCCATGATTTTTGACGGCTGCGTTGCATGACGGGAAATGTAGTGCGAATTTCCTTTTAAGGCGCTGAGAGGGATGGCTCTGAGAACTACATTTCCCGTCATTGACCAGACTCCGACTTTGCCAAAAACACATTACACATTTTTCCATTCAAACAGGTAGATGGGCGTGTTTAATTGAGTTCTTTATTTTAGGTAGTTGATTGTGAGAATGGTTTTGACTATAAAAAAGCATGATTGTTTTAGTGATGCATGATCATAAATAAACTTTATTTTTCTTTTGTCATTCAAACTGTCAATTTCATAAAAAAAAAGAAAAAAAATTCTAAGCTCTTTGGAGATATCAGCTGGACAATACATTTAATATTCATTGTTGTGACATTCATCCTGGTATACCATAAACGTAGATAAGGCACTGTTGCACAGAAAATTGTTCGTCCCCAATACTAGATACACGGAATTTCACAAAGAGGCTGAATCATTCAAAATGCACTGTAGATCAACACTTTACTTTTTCCTCATGTCTTGGATGCATCGTGGGCAGTACCTGTCAAAAGAAAACATGTTTGAAATAAAACTGACAATACTAAAGTTCAATATTATATACAACAGGCAGTCAAATGTGGACTGTAAAATGAAAGGACACAACAGGGGGACTCAGCTTACCACTTTCCCTTTGGTTTAGTTGTTAGGCCAACACAAGTAAAGTGAAACCATTCTATTGGACACTGTTAAAGAGAATAAACCGTGACATTAAAATTATGTAAGGTTACAATTTATAATAATGCAAATTCATTATGACAATATAAGTGAATTGATTTTACACAAACAAATCTTCTACTCACGTCTGCATTGTCACATCCAATCATTTCTCCATATGACACTTGACTACACAAGCAGTATGTGGGTTCATTAGGGTCCACAGGCATATCCAAGACATCTGATGGATGCATCAGAGCTTCACTAATGTTTGGACTAGGACTTAAAAGAAAAACAAACACACAGAAAAAAGGTTACCCGTAAGTCCATAAGAATACGAGGAATTGAAGATCTTTATGCTAATGATTTAATGTTACATATCAGGCAGTGCAGCCTGGACATAAATACATTTAATGGTGTACATTTAACAGTTACCCATTTTTCTGTCTTTTGTGCTTGGGAGAATCTTGATCTGATTCTTTCTTGTCCCTACCGTGCGAGCCCTTCTTTTCCTTTATTTTTTTATCTTCTGAAACAACACATTTTAGACAAACTTTAATCTGACAAACACAAAAGATATTTGGTTTTACACACACATATATGTATGTGTACTGAACATAACACTTACTTCGAGATAGCTTTTCATCTGAGCTATCCTGAATACCAGAGTCCAGTTTATCCTGCAGATCGTTTTCAAAGCGTGCCAGATCAGCATCTAATCGACGAATATGTTTATCCACCTGAAAGTGTAAGCAGCATGTTTTACTACAGTGGTTCTCAACTCCAGTCCTCAGGCCCCCCTCCCAGAATGTTTTAGATGTCTCCATATATATTAGAAACACCTGAATCCCCTCATCAGGCTCCTACCAGAATGTTTGAAATGTTTCCTTAATAAACAGATTAACAAGCTGATGAACTGAATCAGGTGTGTTATATATGGAGACATCTCAAATGTTTTGGGTAAAACCACCGTTTTACTAGATGTAAAAAAAAAAAAAAACAAGTCTGCAACTCACCATTTCATATATCTGCATTGCAAGCTGAACTTTGTCATCGCTGTACTCTTTGCATTTATTGTAGGCATTTTCAATCTTCTTTAAATGCTGGACGCGCTCCTCTGATGCCAGATTCCTAGCACTTGCAACATACTCAGCAGCCAATTCATTGATCTCTTCCTTTTTCTCTGCAAGCAAAATGTTAACTATTTAATGATTGGTAAGTGAAAGGCCATTTTAAGTAGTATACAATACTAAAAATGCAGCAGAATGTGAATGGCAGTAGTCTCAGTGTATGTTTTGGTAGTGGTTCAAACATTCATACCTTCAGTCCTATTATCCAAATCACCCATTAATGAAAAGTTTCTCTGTAGCTCGCAGGGCAGCCCTTCTATACCTGCAATCAAATAAAAATTGGTTATTTCATTTGCATTAAATGTCCTTACTTTAGTTTAGATGGACCATTAACAAACACAAATGCTGGAAGCTACGTAACAAGACATGTGAATTATAAGACACTGATGGACTTGAAACATTTTATCATAACTTTAGCACACGCTACATTAAGTAGCAAATCCCATTTACAGACTTTAAAGTTACTTTACTGCAGTAAAACTTTCGCTGTCGCGTGATACTACAGCAGCTCCTCAACACGCTTGCCAAATGCAAGATAATTTATATTGTTCATACATATATAACATGAAAATAATCAAACTGCATTCCGCACTTGGTTTACACAAATAACAGTTTCAAAAACTTACTATCCAAATAATGCTCCAAATACATTCCTTTAGCCATTGTCTGTAAAAGTTAGTGTTGTCTTCTACACGAGGATGGAATTTGTTTAGCCCGCGCCCTGTCCTTTACTTTCCTTCCTGAATCCACAGCGCAAGTATGTTAGATCTTTATATATAAAAATAACCAACAAAACCACTTTAAAGACAAGACATTAAACGATCAACATGATTTGTATATCCATGCTGATGTAGACTCTTTGTCGTCTCTGATAAACAGTAACGTTTTGCTCTACACTGCCACCTACTTTAGCGGAGCTGCATTTAGATTTTCTGGCGGTTATTATTACGCATTTATCTTTTATAAGTGTATTGTATTGAGTAAATGTAAATAGTATTATATACATTACTTAACTGCTTATTTTTATGGATCATATTAATCAAAAGTGAAGGACCAGAAACTTGATGATATCTAGCAATCTACCACCATGTGGCAGTGTCGTCATAGATATAGAAGTAGCCTATTGATTTGGTGTTAAAAAGCTAGATGCGTTGGTGCTTAAGATCATTGATGTGAATTAATTGATCAGCCAATGGTTAAGTTGATACATTTATTTTGACATTGTATATACTTTTCACTGCATCAATAGTATATAGGTGGTGGAATGAGGGCCTACTTTATAAAGTTTATGGAGAAAACCCCTCAGATTCTCAAGAAACTGGCAACAAAAACAAACATTCTTCATTCATTTTGTTACCTATTTCCTATGACAGATCAACACACAATTAATTCTCCATTTTAACTTAAAGCTCATCTTAAAATATCTGATGAAGCTTCTTGTCTTTCAGTTTCATTTAAAAATTATTTACTTGAATTACACTTTTGCAATTTAAATAAACAGTGAATAAACATAGATATGCATTTTCTATAAATTTTTAAACATAAAGCAGGCCTATATGGTGTAGATATAGTATGGTTAACCTAGTATTCTCTCAAATTATTTATCTTTTATTGCACAGAGTGCTTAGCACAGAACAATTTGATACAACCCAAAAGACTTATGACAGCATTTGAGGATGAAACAGTCACTACAGCTTGTACTTATGAAGCACTGCACACTTAATATCCAAATCTGCTCTGGTACCAACAGAAGACAAATGGACTACCAAAATACATGCTGATAAGACTTTCTGGGACTGGCTGCTATTTTGATGTATTCCAGGAGAGATTTAATGCAAATCTCAACACAACATTATTGTCAAATCCTCTGATAGGATTTTCATGTGTCCGACTCTGCTGTATTACTTTGCTCTGCAGCCCACTGTGACTAAAACACATTCAACACTGATACAAAGAGTCTGATTACCTGATTAATATGATATGTTATTAAAAATTATTTCCTGTTCGATTAATGTTTTCACAACATTGAAAATCACATGCAAACTATAAAATATAATTCAGTGCCTTACAGATTGATTCTTGATCTTCTTAAAGAAACATTGTTAAATAAAAACATATTAAAGGGGACATTCCACAAGACGTTTTTAAGATATTAAATAAATATTTGATGTCCCCAGAGTACATTATGTGAAGTTTTAGCTCAAAATACCATATAGGTAATTTATTGTGGCATGTTCCCAATTCGCATACTATCCGTCCTAAATAGTATTCGAAATAGTATTCGAAACTAGAATTAGTGCGTCCCAAATCTTAGTATGTTGAAATGAGTATCCCAAAGATACCCGGATGGTCTACTATTTCCGGTTAGAATTCGAAGTGCAGATCAATGCACACTCTAACGGCTAATATTGCCCACAACCCATTGCATGCGGGAGGGAGGAGCAACCACACTGACCCTCTTGCGTATTTGTAGTAATACTGTGGCTGTACAAATGTTAACTTTATTAGTCCAACAAAAGAAACATGGTTACTACACTTTTAATATAGTAAAAGCATGGTTCATTTTCATCTGGGTATTTTTGAGTTATATACATAAGTATAAAATTAAGTATAAAATACGTTAAACAATAGTTATACTAGATAAACTTTAAATATTTCACTCCTCAACTTGGTAGAACACATTGTAAAATGTATTGTGAAAAAAAAACGATGAGAAAAAAGATGGGAATAGTAAATAAAATTATATTGGACATAAGTTATAAGAATGAATGAAATATTGTTAACAGTCGTGGTGTGCGTAACTCTGCAACCACGTTTTCGTTCACGTTGCATGACGCATCGAAGTATGTCCCAGAACGTGCATACTTTTTTGCTACACACTCAAAGTATATACATTTTCCTCACAAAAACAATACATACTTTTAGTTCGTAGTATAAGTAGGCAAATTGGGACTCAGCAAGAGCATCGAGGGAGATTCTCACGAAAGAAGTTGTTCATAAGCGATGTTCAGCATTATATATTTGAACAAGTTTAAAAAGTCAATCATCTGTTTTATGCATACTAAATACATGTTTATCAGCAGATGGGGAACATTGTGGAATAAAAATAAAGACTTTTAGGTCTCATTCTGCCAGTGTTTTAAACAAGCACAATGATTTTCAGCATGTTACAAATAAAATACACTTCCACAAACACTAAGAAGTTTACTTTTTGACCAAACCACAAAGCACATTAAATGATCTGTAATAAAACAAAACTCTGAGTTTGTTAACCCTGAAATAAGGGAAACTCTGAGTTTTCTGTTTCAAAATGAGAGGTATGTTAAACCTAAGACAGCAAGGCCTGTTTCAGAAGGAGAGGTAACTTATACTCAGAGTCTGTTTCCGGAGTACTTACTCTCTGAACCTAACCTGGTCGAGAGCAGGTTTTAAACTCAGAGTTTCTTGTGGTCTCCTCCCCATTTTTAAAGGAGTAGCAATGTTTAATTGTGTTAGTTGCTTTAGTACATTCATTCATTACGCACATTTTTATTACGTACACTGTAAAATATGTTTTTAGCTGTCTTTAATCAAATTGCCAGTGCAAATCATTTTACCTTAGTGCTTTATATATTTTATAAAGTACACTTAAATTTAAACAAAACAAAAATTAAACAGTATATTGAGATGACTAGTAAAGCCAATTTGATATACTTAGGTGCAGAGACGTCTAAGTGACTAAAATTTTAAGTGCTTTTACAGAGGATCCTGTAGATGATGGTGCTGCATTTATTTGTAGGAATTTACATTAATGTTGCAAGAGGATTTTGAGACCCTGAGTGGATTTTTGTCATAACCACTTGCATTTATGTGAGCTAATTTTTTTTTTTTGCAGTCATTTTAGAAATATAAATATCCTTACGTCACTAATATCAGTCTTTGTGGCCATGCTCTTACATCTAAACAGTTGCCTTGACATTTCTTATGTATCTACTCGTCATTATCACTGGGGTAGTGCTGTGTGCAGTGGTTAGGGCAGACGTACTGTTGGCGATCTGAGTTTGAATCCTGGCTTGGCGAATTTCTGTTTTATTCATGACAAACATTTGTAAAGTTCGTAGCCTTATATGCCAAAGTATTATGCTTAATCCGAAATACCTATATAGCACATGCTTGCAGAGAGAGCCTTACCAAAACAAAGTTACAAGGTTGCTATTTTTCATGTTTTTTGGGTTGGTAGAAGCACTGGGGACCTGATTATAGCACTTAAACATGGAAAAAGTCGGATTTTCATGGAATGTCCCCTTTAATATAAAGTTAAATTTTACAATTTTTGGTTGTATTAAATATCTATTTGGTTGTCAAAACGTGCTCCCTTTTCCAAAGTATTTTTCAAAAATTATGCACCCCGCCTTTACAACATTACTTGCGATAACTATCACTATCAGAAGGGGGCAGAAGAGGGCAGCAGTTGCAAGAAGCTTAAGTGTCTGATGGAGACCCAAGACTCCGTTAAAATGACAAAAGTGAAGAAGCCTGTATAGATCTGGAGATCTCATCTGTTAAAGACACTGCTCTGTATTACTGTGCACTGAACCCACAGCGAGAGGAAACACAACAACACCGTACAAAAACTTTAAAGTGAAGAAATAAAGAGACAGAGACAGAGCATTATAAACTGTAGCTGAGTGCAATGGTAAAGTAATAATAAAACTACTACCCAATAAATCTATAAAATGGTAACCTTTAGTTGGATTTAAATCCACCATGTTTAATAGTGTAGGTACATACAGTAACACATGGTGGCAGTGTTCTCAAATATTCAATACAAACTGTTGCAAAAGACAACAGATTTAAAAAATATTGTTAAATCAAATGAGAAATTTCCTGTAACTACACTATTTTTGCCATTTTGCTCACAAACATTGTATGCTTTTACAATAATATAATAAGGTTCAATAATAAAAGGTATAAGACTTCACAGAGAACAGGAAGTGACTAAGTGACTTCAGAACTGGGCAAAACTTGCACTAACACAGAGTCACAGTCCAGATTACTGAGACTATAAACACGGATCTGATCTGACTCAACCTTACTTAACATGATCCAATGCATGCTACTGGTTTTCATTATAACATCAGGTGTGTCATTTTACACTTAGCCTACTCAAATTTATTTATTAACAATTTTAAATAACACTGGACAACAACGGTTTTATTGTTTTTTTTTAAAAAACATTTCTGCCGAGAAGTTTTATGAGTATAAAATGCTTATGCTAAGACAAAACAATGTAATAATGTGATGAATGTTTGCAGGTGTGATGGCCATAGATAAAATTGAACCAAATACAGACACCACATTCATCAAAACTGAGGATGAGGCTGTAAGGCTGAGCTGCTCATATGATTCAAACAGTGACAATGTTTGGCTGTACTGGTACAGACAATATCTCAATGGAGAACTTCAATATTTATTACGTGAAGGTGCTCGATATAACAGTGCTAAGGACACCTCTGATCCTCGATTTCAGTCAAGGACTTCTCGTACATCTACTGAACTCATTATTGACAGTGTAACCCTGTCAGATTCAGCTCTATATTACTGTGCTCTAAGAGTTGAAGCCCAGTGATACAAAATATAAAACACTCATACAAAAACTAAAAGCCACTTTTCACTTTGAAGATATCATATGAAAAAATTCAAACCTCAGTGTGATATTATCTGATGACACCTGTGCGAGGCTGCGTCAATATAAAGTTTAATTAAAGGTGACATAGAATGATTGAACGGGGTATTTATCCTTGTTCTGTGATGTGACATGTAGACAAAATCTTTTTTGTTTGGGTCTGTATTGCCTTAGAAGCTTCCTAAAAACCTCTCTCAGATAGTTATATTAGGGTGGGGGATTTTAAACAAGTGGTTTTGCATCTACTTGGCTCCCCCTACTGGCTTAACTTGCAATCTCATTACTGATTGGCTGACTTTGCTGCCACTCAAAAAATGTAGCCAATTATTTTAAAGTGGAGGGGCAGGGATATGTCATAAGCATCAGTTTTTCAGATTGGGCCTTTTTCTGGCTGACATTTCTAAAAGAGGAATTTTTATGAGACTGAGATGTTTAGCATGTCTAGCAATTTTTGCATGTTCGTGAATGCAGTTAGACTACCATTATTCAAAAAAGACAAGGTAAAAATTATTTTTCATTCTCTGTCTCCTTTAAGTAAAGGAAGGACTAACATATTAAAGGCTGGGTGCATGATCTCTGAAAGTCAGTGTTGACATTTGAAATCACCTAAACAAACACACCCCTACCCCAATAGATTCTGGTCCTTCTTTTAATAGACCCACCCCACACATACGCAACCCATGCAACATTGTCCTAAATTAGTGAAAGCAATGTGCATTACTACGGTAATCCAGGTCGAATGTGTTTTGATAGTACTGCATGTTTTAACATGTGAATGGTTTTGCTCCGTTTCACACGAAAGGTGACGTTAAACGCCCGGCACAGGAGACATAGATCGCATACACATGCTGCAGGCTCAAAGACTTGCATAGCATGTCCTAGCTTGACTCATTTTTTTAAATTGTATTTGCCCCTTAGAGGTTTGATAGAACTGAGCACTCTATCCTCCGTGTCATTAGTAGACATGCCCATTACTGCTGAATGGCTACAAGTGTGTTTTGGTACGCGGCCCGACTCCCTTTTCCAAAACGTTTTTCAAAAATCGTGTATCACGCTTTTAATCCAAAGTGAAGGACATAAAGAGTGTTGATATCTAGCAATCTACCACCATGTGGCAGTGTCGTCATAGACATAGAAGTATTGATTTGGTCCGTAACTCAATCCGAAGGCTGCAGCCCCCGCAGGTCGCATATGGAGGCTGCATACGTCATCATGCCTGGTTTATTTAAGCTAACTGAACATCATATTCGCAAGTTATTAGCATATTGCAACAATGTACAATTAACTAAGATTTTCACCTTTTTAATTGTTAATATTCTGAAATTCATTCAATGTTGACAATTTCCGTCCAATCTCAAATTTACCATTTATTTCTAAGGTAGTGGAAAAGTGTATTGCAATTCAAATTCATTAACATCTCTCAAATAATAACTTGTTTGAACAATTCCAATCTGGTTTTTGTCCCCACCACAGCACTCTGCTCTTGTCAGAATAACCAATGATCTACTGTTGGCAGCTGACTCTGGGCTTTTAAATATACTTTTCCTTCTTGACCTGAGCACTGCCTTTGATACTGTAGTAAGTGTATTCAATTAAAAAGTTTTAGTTTAAGAATATCAATAGTCACCATTGGTGTACCCCAGGGCTCTGTTTTGGGCCCACTTCTTTTCATTATATATATGCTTCCTCTTGGTGATATTTTAAGGAAATATGGTGTAAAGTTTCACTGCTATGCGGCTGACACCCGTCTTTACACGTCTGTCTGCTAAACCCACCGGTTCTTTTCCTCCACCATCCTTGTCAAGCTGTCTTGCTGAAATTAAAGATTGGCTTTCTGTGAACTTCTTGAAGGTAAATGGCAACAAAACTGGGGCTCTGCTGGTTGGCACTAGATCTATTGTGTCTAAACCTAACTGTTTCTCTCTCACCATTGACAATACCGGAATCTGTCTTTACTCTCAGGTTAAAAGTTTGGGTGTCATCATGGATAGCACACTATCCTTTGAAGCACAAATTAATAACATCATGCGGATTGCATACTTCCATTTGTGTAATATAACCGTCTTCGTCCTTTTCTTTTAAATAATAATACTGCAGTTCACATTCATGTGTCCAACCAGCATAGGGCGTCATTCAAAATCATGATCTAAATTCACTCGGTTTACAGTCACACAAGATTAGTTTTTAGGATATGTTTATGTAAATGAATTGTTAATTTGTAATTCAATTGTAATTGGTTTGAAAGTGAGCAAACATTTACCACTGTTTAAAACATTATTTTAACTGTTTTAAAATACATGCCATTAACATTGTTAAAGCATATATAGTTACTGTATGAATAAAACAATATGTGTAACATAACATAATTGCAAAACTAGTTAATTACTGTACAAGAGTACAGTACAAAAAGTGAGTTGCATGCACATACAGTACTTAAAGCATAAATCTTTATTTAGATTTCAGAATGAGCATGTTTGTCATTAATAATATGACAAGGTCTCTCATCAATCCGCTGATCTGATATGTTTGCTACAAAAAAGAGAGATGATCACTACTGTGATAAAAATAATGACCCACACAAATTAATTGTTTATACTATAAACACTGCAATATTTCATAAAAAAGAATTGCCATTTTGATTTTAGAGGGACTTTAAGCTAAAACTCTTTGCTTTTAAGACATTTGGTTGATTAACATATGGGCAAAAGAGAAATACCAGCTAAATCTTTATTTAAATATTTATTTATATGATACTGACATTGTTTAACTTGCAATACTTGCAATTTACCAGAAGAGGGCAATATCTACTCAATATTATATTTAACAAAAGCATCTTCAGGTATCCACAAACTCCTCCTCTGATCTTAGTTATTATATCAAAACTTTCTCATTCATTCATTAATGCCTTTATGTGGTCTTCAACACAGATTGAACATTACAAATGTTGAGGAATATCTTTATTTTTGTCATTTTATTTCTTGGTATGTATCTTCAATATATAGCTGCATATGCATATGAATTGTTCATTAAGATTTTTAATAGAGTATTTGATAACACTCATAATTCTTTACAGAGTGCCGATCAGAGAACAAAGATGATCAGCAAAACAAACATCAAACTGAATTTGAAGAAGGCTCTGTAACACTGCAGTGTACATATAAAATATCTTCAGTGCAAGACGATCTCTTCTGGTACATCCAGAGAGTGAATGACTTTCCTAAATATATACTGAGGAGAAGTAAATATGGAGGAGATAATGGCACTGAGTTTCAGAAGAGATTTCACTCTGAAGTGAAGTCAGATTCAGTTCCTCTGATAATTCAGGATCTTCATGTGTCTGACTCTGCTGTGTATTACTGTGCTCTGAAGCCCACTGTGACTAAAACACATTCAACACTCATACAATAACAGAGGAAGCACACTGTCAGAAAAAAAGGTTTAAAACTGTACCTTTTCTGTCACTGGGGTGGTACCCTCAAAGGATCAGTTTTGTACCTTTTAAATGTTGTACCTTTTGGGGTACAATATTATACCTTACCTTATAATAAACAGATGTTGTTTTAAACATTGTGTGAACATTAAAACAGGACATTGTCATAACGTTTGAAGATGGTAAAATGTAACATTCCTCTAACGTTCAGACAACCCAGAAACATTCTTAGAATGTCAAGAAAACTGGACACTTTTTATGTTGGCAGAACATTTTTGGGAATGCTGGGAACTTTCAGGGAACGTTCTTAGAACTTTTCTCTTTTAGCTGGGTATGTGGATCACTTAAGACTCACATGAGCCGGTGCTTACTGTGCAGTATCTTTGCCAAAACTGCCCCTGATGCGTCTTTATACAGCTGGGCCACATTTGCAACATAGGGGTATCATTTATAAAATACTGCGTAAAAACCATCCTACATTTGATCTTACGATCATTTAACAAAAATTTGTATGTGTGATTCATAAACCAAACGTAAATCGCAAATGAACTTGAACTTGTCCGCGGAGCCGAGCAGTTTCAGATCTCCGCCTTTAAACAATGCGTAATTAATGTCAGACATATAAAAGAGCGCTTGTCAATGTTTAAACCCAATTTCAAACAGCAAGAATGGCTTATATTTCCAAAAACCTGCAGCAATCAGACAAACAAAATTGTGGATGTCTGCTCAGACCCTGACGTGGCGCTAAGCACTTTTCCACGTCAAAGACAGTTTTTATAAATATGGACTTTGCCGTGGATTTTTGCCTAAATTAACACAGGCTCTGTGTTTATATGGGTACCACCAGCAGGGTGTTAAAAGTAACACTGAAGCAGTGTTAGAGTTAATAAGATACTTAAGTAATCATTTGAGTGATTATTTGATTATTAAAGACACCTGGTGATAATGAGCAGAACTACAACTACAACTTCCAGCCACTGCCTTAGATACAATCAACTGAAAAGACATCTCTCTCATTACAAACCAGACTGACTTTTGTCTACTTTGAAATTGTTTGGTCACCATTATGGTGATCAGTGGTTCCTTTAGTTGGGCAGTTTGACTCTTGTTTTCCTTTTGAGTTCTTTACAACAGCGTTTATTGAAAACACTATTTGTTGCAAAGGTTGTTAAAATAAAGGTTATAAAGTGTTTATAACAGAGATTATAGTTTTAAGTGAATTGTTTACACAGTCAAAGACTTCAATTTTCATAGAAAATAAAATATTGATCGAATATATATTATTCTCTATTGGATTTAACTTACCGAGCTTTCCTCAGATCAAGCTTTCAAATTTTATTGTTAAATATTATCTTTTTTGCTTCACGTGCAGATATCATGAATCACCCCATAAATCGCAACAATGGTGACATAATTCATATTGCAATGCATTATGGGAGTCATGAGTTTTATACTACACTCTAAAAAAAATCCGTAAAAAACGGACAAAGTACTGTGTAAATATGAAGGAATTTTCCGTATTTATGTTTTACAGGCGTTTATACGTTTTTTTTAAAAACATGTTGCATTATGGGAGCAACAACTCCTGCTGCAATCTTTCACTTTTGCCTCTCTATCACCATCTCTGTTTGAAACCTAAAATTACAACTTGCTTGCAGAGTTCTTTTCTAACATGGATGATGTTTAACTTCTAAACAAATGCTGTCAGAACAAGATAAAAGTGTTCAACTATTCCTGCATCGACACATGTGATTTAGTAGACAAATCTTCTTTCTGACGTGACGTGTAAGTCAAATGGATATTTACCACAACATTTATCACATTAAATCTACAGTTTGTGTTTGTTTTAGATTCATAATCACTATGGTGATTAGTGTTCCCTTTAGTTAGGCTTTTGTCCCTTGACATTCCAGAACTGACTCTGCTCTTTTAACATTGCAAATTGTTTTTGCTTGTAGCAGTTACAACTTGTATGTTGTTTGAGGAAGAGAAAGTGTCTATGATGTCATCTAAGCTTGGTTTGCCTAGCATTTAAATAGGAAATGATAAAATAAGAATAAAATACTGAATTGCATAAGAGTTTTATATTTTTTTAGAATGTACGGTGGATCCCAGCATTGATTGCAACATTGTATTTGTCACCATGGTTGCGGTAAACTAAATTTCAACAAACTAAAAAACTATTTTTAAAGTTTAAGTGATATGTAGTATACATTTCTTTTTGCACCATACATTTCAAATGTTCATACTCTAAAAAAAAGAATCCATAAAAAACAGATAATGTCCTTGCAGAAAATTAACGGTACTTTCTCCGTTATGTTTACAAACATTTCCTTTTATTCAAAAACTGAAAATTCTGTAGATTTACAAAACATTGTCCATAGATTTACAGAACATTGTCCGTAGCCTTTAGGGACACTTCAATCCGCCTTTAAAACGCAACAATTGTTACAATCAACAACAAAGCTTCATGCCGCAATGCATGCTGGGTACTAGGATTGTAGAAAACTCTTTCTTACCATTTACTGTCATCATTGTTGAGATTTGTATACAAAGTGTTGATTTCTCTCTGAAGCAAAAAAAAACACAACTGACACATTACAGCAATCTTATTCAATACAGTGTCTTTTTAGATCAGCATAGAGTGTCACTTCAATACATTTTAATTCTTTATTATTATTTTATCATCTTATATTTAAGAGTTAGGCAGTATAACACAAAAACAATCAAGCTTAAGGGCGATTTATAGTCGTGCGTAGGTCCTACGGCGTAGCAGCGACGGCGTAGGTTCCGCGTCGGTTTTCATTTATACTTGTGCGTCGCCGTCCGCGTCGACGTGCAAAGACACGCGAAACCGCTGGTTGGCAGTAATCACGCGTGTAACCACAGTAGCAGCAGAAGTCGTCACAGAAGAAGAAGCTAAGCAAGTTAACCCACAAAAGAAGAAAAAATAGCAACTTGTTGTGTATAATTTGAGAAGACCAGCAATGATGTAAGTAAATAAACAGCGACTTATGTTGCAGTTTTAGTTAAATCACTCCTCAACTTGGCTCATCTTTGTTTTCACCGTCTCAACCGCAAATACCTATGACGCAGTTTTTTTACCTGACGGGAGGGGTTCTGGTGGACCAATCACAGAGCTTGCGGTCCGCGTAGGTCCGACGCGCTGTTAGGAATTTTGTGAGGTGCGCGTCAGGCTACGCAGAGCTACGCACAGGCTACGGATAGCCTACGCCGTAGCTACGGCGTAGCACCTACGCACGACTATAAATCGCCCTTTAGATATATTTTTTCCCTTTAAGCCACAAACAAGTTGCAATTACTAAAAGTAAAAACACTGTTACAATTGTTAAAAGAGCAGAGTTAGTTCAGTGATGGTCAGGGACAAATGCCTAACTAAAAGGGAACACTTCAAAAGAATCTAAAACAAACCCAAACTGGAGATTTAATGTGATACATTTTGTGGTAAATATCCATTTGACTTACACGTCACGTCAGAAAGAAGATTAGTCTCAATCACATGTGTGGATGCTGGAATAGTTAAACACTTGTATCTTGTTCTGACAGCATTTGTTTAGAAGTTAAACATCATCCATGTTTAGAAAATTACAAGCAAGTTGTAATTTTAGGTTTCAAACAGAGATGGTGATAGAGAGGCAAAAGTGAAAGATTGCAGCAGGCGTTATTGCACCCATAATTGCAACGTGTTATTAAAAAAAAAAACAGGTAAAACATAAATACGGAAAATTCCCCTATATTTATACAGTACTTTTTCCATTTGTAACAGACATTTTTTACAGTGCAGGTATTTTGTAACATGAATGTTTTAGATGAACACAATAAATTATATATTTAACATGGTAGTCTGTTTTTTGTTAGTACTGAAGATGTCTGGACATATTTAATTGGTTGCAATTTAAGTATATTGATTGTTATTGTTATTGTTATTATTCTTATTCATATTTTATTTATTTATATTTTGCTGCTTGCTACCCCACTCTGACAAAAAATACAAAGAAAGCTCTCAGCACATCAGGCTTGTCATTTCATTTAAATGTATTGAATTAGAAATTTGACAAAGATGTTCAGTAAATCTGATACTGACAAAATGATATTTAGATGTTTGTTCATTCCTTTGTGGTTGAGGAAGGAGAGGCTATAAGAAGATCTCTCTTCTGCAGGAGGAGCCTGTGAAGTAAACAAATCATTTCACTTTATTCACCACTCACTGCAAACATGATGATTTTCTGTGCTCTGCTTCTGTCATTGTTAATAAAAAGTAAGTGAAGTTTAATTGTATTTGCCTTTTAGACATTTATTTTCACAAGCAATGTAGCAATAGTTGCATGTTAGTACAGTTTATTCATTTGTTGTTATTTGATATAAATCCTTTAAATGAAATATTTATGCTTGATTTTCAGCTAAAACATTTGGACAGTCAATAAATAAATTGCAAAACACAACACTTGCATCTGAGGGAGAAAAAGTCTCTCTTTCATGTGAATATGGAGGAACTGTAACTAACTTACAGTGGTATCGCCAGTTTTCAAAATCTAAACCTGAGTTCCTGCTTTGGATTTATCCACATGGATCCACAAGTATCCCTCTTCCTCCCCGCCTTGTACCTAAAATTGATAAAAGCAAAAATCTTCTTAGCCTGGAGATCTTTTCTGTTGAAAAAACAGACTCTGCACTTTACTACTGCGCAATGATGCCCACAGGGACAGGAAACTCATATATACTGTACAAAATCATAGACAGCACTGAAACTCTAGGTATATTTAAAGGGGCCATGTCACAATAATTCTTTAAGAGGTAAAATAAATCCGACAACCGACAACCTCCAGACCTTTAAAAAACAACTTAAAACTCATCTATTCACAATGCTCAATAAATAACTTAGTTTTTTCTGTTCAACACTTTTCATCTTTACTTTATTTCTATATTTCATAAAAATATATGTTATTATAGGTTAAATATAGGTTATTTGTTTTCTTTGATTAATGTTGATCAGTGTTTGCTTGTCTCTATCTGCCTGCTGCTTGTTTGTCTGTCATAATAAGCAGTTGGCCTGTATATTTGTCTTATTATTTGTATTAGGCCCACATTGTGAAGCGACATTGGGTTCTTGAAAGGCGCTATAAAAAATAAACATATTATTATTATTATTATTATTAATTTCATCAAACCACCATCATTGCGATCAGTGTTTGCACTTCATCCGCTAATTTGCATTTTAAATAGTTTGTTTGTTTATTCTGTATGCTTCCCTTTGGATTTATCATTCATAATCACGGACTTAAATTCCACAGCTACGCAGATGACACACAACTGTACCTAAGCACCAAGATCCATCACTTCCATCACAAACTGCCTGTCTGCAATAAAATCCTGGATGAATGCCAACTTCCTTAAACTAAACTGGAATAAATCGGGAATCCTAATCATCGGTCCCAAATCACTCCTTCCCTCCTCCGAAGATTTCACTCTATCTGTCGATGGCCATACAGTTACCGCCTCTCTCCAGATCCGAAATCTTGGTTTCATTTTTGACCCCACGCTCACATTTAAGCCTCATATCCGTCACATCATCAAAACTGCCTTTTTAGACATGCAAAATATTGCTCGTCTACGCCCCACTCTCTCCACATCTGCTGCTGAAACCCTCATCCATGCATTTATTACATCAAGACTCGACTATTGCAATAGCCTCCTATATGGTCTCCCTTCCACTGATCTACAAAAGCTGCAATATGTTCAAAACTCTGCTGCTCGTCTCCTTTCCCACACCCGCTCCAGAGATCACATCACCCCTGTCCTCCAACAACTTCACTGGCTCCCTGTACAACAGCGCATTCACTACAAAGTTCTAATCACCTGCAAAGCCCTCAATAACTTAGCCCCTCCATACCTCAAAGACCTCTTCCAGCATCACCGCCCTCTCCGAAGTCTCCCCTCTGCCGATTTAAACCTTCTCAAACCTATCACCAAATCAAAACACAGAACTTTGGGGGACCGAGCCTTCGCCATTGCCGCCACCACCCTTTGGAACTCACTCCCTATCCACATCAGAAACTCTGACTCACTGACCACCTATAACTATTTCCTGTTTCAATTAGCATACAACTTAAATTAGCACTCTCATGTTTGTTTCATTTTTAAAGCGTCTTTGGGTTCTTTGAAAAGCGCTTTATAAGACTTATGTATTATTATTATTATTATTAAATGACACACCCCAAAATGGCACACTTTGGCTTAGGCCTACAAAGTGGCAATTTAAACATTCTATAATAAATTATCTGTGGAGTATTTTGAGCTAAAACTTCACATACACACTCTGGGGACACCAAAGATTTATTTTACATCTTAAAAATCTCATAATATGACCCCTTTCAGGTAATCGCCCCAGAACTCATTCCTATATGCCGAAACTAAGTGGTGTGAAAGCAGCTTATGACTCCCAGCATGCATTGGTACATGAATAAATGATGTAGATAAACTGTCAAACTATTTAATTTTTGCTGTTGGTTTTCGTTAAGACTTTTTAGTAGCTTGTTTTGTTAACAGTTTTTTTACTTTGATTAAATTTTTTAATCCAATAGTATTTTACATTGTAAAAGTAGTCCTTTTTTGCGTTGTGTTATTTTTATTGAGCATATGTACATAATCCACCATCAGAATTTATCAAATTGTACTTTTTGAACTCACCACTGGGTGGCGCAATCCCTTCAGTCTTATTTAAGGGGCATTCAATGATCATAAAACATCCATAAGTACAGCAGAAATAAAACAGAGACCAGAAGAGTCACATCAGTTTAACTTTAACCTCTTTAACTAAACAATGGTGAATTATGTGATCATTTCTCTGTTTTTCATAGCATTTGATTTTGGTAAGAAATGCATGCAATTCATTTTTTAAATATTAGTATTTATTTGAGATACACAGATATAGAAATAAACAATTTCATAAAAATAGAGATCTAAAGCTCAGATCATAGCGAACAAACAACTTTTCACAGATCTTACACAGAAAACATGAACATACACCTGCTTCTCATTTCAATGCAAGTCTATGTCATTCAAGTGCGGAAAAAAACTAATAAATAATAGTTATATGAAATAATACATTTAATGAATTTTTTTTCTGCAGGTGTGATGGCTGTGGATCAGATTGGGCCAAATAAAGGTGCAGATATTAATGCTGGAGAAGGAGAGACTGTGACTCTGAGCTGCTCATATGATACCAGCAGCAGTGGTGTTAGACTTTACTGGTACAGACAACATCCTAACAGTGAACCTCAGTATTTAATATGGAAAGACGCTCGCTCATGGAGTGACAACCCAGTCTCATGAAAAAACGTACCCTGACTACGTTGGTCCAATTTGCAAAACGTGGAGGGGTTACAATAATGGCCCTAGAATTGTATGACTGTTACATTTTTTTTTCGCCTATTCTTTTAATGGCCCTTGAATTGTATGACTGTTACGTTTTTCTTTCGTCCAAGTCACGTGACTTTCAAGCTACCGGCCGTGAGAACAAAAAAACATGGCGGACATTTCTCTCATTTTTAGTGGAAAAATCTATATTGTGAGTTAGTTTCTGCATAAAAATAAGTTTTGATTACATTTCTAGCGAGAAATATATATTTTATTTTCATAATATGCACTCAGTGAATTTACATAATCACTCGCTTGCTCGATGTTACGCAGATTTTTCAGATCTCGCCAGAATAATGTAAAACTGATACGTTTTTGGTTGCTATGGTTGCTGCCAGGGCTCGTCACATGACGTCTTCTACAGACTATAATAAATAAGAATAAATAGGAAGAGGCAACAATAAATGATCTATGCCAGCGCAAGTCAATATTTATCTGGCCAGTCAACTGGTTTTTAATTTTAAAAATCCCTCGCAGTCTGAACTGCAACAGCACGGTCTGCGGTGAGTTAAACAACGTTCAACTGCAGGATCAATAGCATTCAGCGGTGAGTTTAACAACCCTCAAATGCGGTTAAAACAACATTCAGAGGGAAGCTTTATTTAAACCGCGTTCAACTGCAGATAAAACAACATTCAGAGGTGACTTTAACAACGCTCCACGGCGCGTGGGAGTAGCATTTTAAGCGTTTTCTGATCATGTAGGTAAGTGCTTTGATTACCTTTAGACGTGATGCATGCTGGGAGGCAAATATTTTTTTATCAAAGGCTCGTTGATGGTAATAAATATACATATAAATATACATTTTACTATACTACGATTGTGTTCGATTAATTAATGGGTTGTTTAATTATTAATTTGTTTATTTTAAATCCTGTAATTTAACAACTCTGACGTCATCGAATGCGACGATGCCAAGGTCCATTGCGATTTCCACTCGGTAAGTTGATGGAGATGATTCTTACATTTACACAGCAAAGAAATGTTTAATCGTGACAATAAGTTGTGTTTGGAACATTCTAATGTATAAGGTAGCAATCTTAGGATGGTAAATAATATAAGTCATTAAACAAATAACTTTGTTGCACCACATATGCATAGGCTAATAGCAAAAGTAGCTAATTAAACTATTTTTTGTCGCAAATAAGTTGATAATGCAAGATACAGGGAAATGCAAGATTTTCAGTAGCGATATGTTACCTATATTACACTAGCTCGCAACAATTAAGCCTCTTTTAGCCAACATGATCAGATGAAGAACAGTGTTGCCAGATTGGTTTGTTTTCCAGCCCAGTAATTACTTAAAATCCACACAAAATTATATAATAAACTCCCAGAATGATCTATAATAAACAATACAACTTAATTCATAACAGCACTACTTTTGTGGCTTGTCATGTTGTAATATGAAATAATGAATAATTTAAGTGCTCTTTCAGATATTATATAGGAGCCTACGATAGACACTGCGAATGTAAAATTATTTTCCATTTCTGTACTTTCCCTTAAAATAACAAAATTTCACCTGCCCAAGCCCATTTTAATACACATAGTACAACCCAGAACCAACTAAATGGGTGGAAAACATTCTGCCTGACAAGACTGATGAAGAATACTGGTGAAAATGTAATGCTCTTTATCTCCTACAGCACACACACACACACACACACACACACACACTGGGACACACACACACACACACACTGGGGGAAAGCTGTCCTTAAAAGCAAATGCTGGTCGTATGATCTGTATCCACACATCCATCCAGTAAAACCTTTCATAGAAACTGCCAGTAAACAATAAATACGATAATTGTTTATAAACAAATAATATTATGCTCATAAAAATATGCCGATTTAGCTGTTTTATTTATTCTGCTATATATTATTACAAAAATGTGATTACAGTACAGAATATATATGACATAAACTGATTCACGTTCACAAGGTCACGTTCTTTCTGATCCCATTTTTAAACCCAGTTAGTGTGTAATGTTGCTTTTATAGCATAAATAATACCTGTAAAATGATAAAGCTGAAAGTTCACTGCCAGTCGATTTATTTTCTTTAACAGAATTTGCCTTTGAAAGCCTACAGCGAACGGACGGTTTGGACTTCAGCCCTCTACTTCCTGCTTTAATGATGTCACTAGAACAGTTTTTTGACTAAACTCCACCCACAGGAATACATCAGTGGCCAGCTAAGCTAACGGCAAGCTAATCTGCTATCAAATCACAACACACTAAACAAACTACACAATCACAACACACTAAACAAACTACACAATCACAACACACTAAACAAACTACACAATCAGAACTCGTTACTTATTTCTGAAGGAGGTACTTCACATAACAAGGAAGACTTCAGCCCATTTTTAGGACAGTGAAAACAGCCCTATAGACCCTTTTACTGTTTGTACACAATGATGACGTGGCAGCGTATGCGCGCGCGCATTTAGGCAACGGAAGTATCGTAAGAATCAACAGTGAAGCAACACAAACAGTAAGTTATTTTAAAAAAAATGACTTTATCAACATTTTCAACACAGCTACCAGATCCGTGTACTATAGTGGAGTGGATAAAAGACGTTAGCAGATGGCCAAAAATAAAGTTGCCAGATACATATATACGTATATTAGTATATTATATTTTTGCAACCAAACGCAACAACGGGACATTTTGATGTTGAGAAACCGTTTTAATAAACTTTCTGAGTTGCTACCACGTTAGAACCAATGGGGAATAACACCACTTCTGTTTCCCAAATGCGCGCGCAGGCTATTTGATCACGTGAGCTGTAAAAGGGTCTATAGAGATAAGTAAATTATGTGAAAAATGTTTTTTTGAACGTGAAACATGAACACGTTATATTGCGCACTATAAACACAATCAAAGCTTTAAAAACACAGAAAGAACGGGAGCTTTAATGTTCATAACAGTTCTAATTGTGTTTGTGCGTTCTTTTGTTATGTTTTAAATTAAAAAGCAAATAATTTTAAAATAAGCTAATAATTCCAACTCATATCTCTCATCTTACCTCCTTGGTACCATCTAGTGCGTAAGAAACAATGTAATCATATTTTCATAAAACGAAAACAATATAAAAAATAGTTTAATATGTTTATTATGGTTTGATAAAATAACTTACAATGTGTTGTATGAGAAAGATACTGCTGACTGTCAGACCACATGAAGCATGATGTATCGCCATAAAAACTAAAATTGAATTTTTTATTAAAAATTGTTGTTTAAAAAAATCACACCAGAGGGACAATTTAGACCATTGCCTGAAAAAGTTAAAAACACAAAGTCTTCTTGATATATTCACAAACTCTCGACTGACTATCCCATTGTAAAGATACTGGTATGTCTCTGTGCTTTTATAGTTGCACACTGAAGACACGTCACCCCCGATCAACAACACAAAATCACTGAATATATCTTCATATGATATATCAAAACACTTTAATCCTCACACTGGTTCATACATGGCAGGTGTAGTAAATATTTACAATACTGTTAAAATCATGTTTTATGTGTGCTTCCACGATACTGTTTTCTACCGGCTGGTTATTGAAACGGAGGTCTTGTACAAAGAAGGGAAATACGTCAAATCACTAACGTCCACATTCAAAAATAAGGTGGATACAGTTCAAGACTAATATTTTTTTAATCTTTTATGGTAACACCTCATTTACTTGTTCATTTCAGGTGCGAGCCAAGCCAATTTTATTTATTGGGAAACAGGATAAAAAGGCTTCGAATAAGTGGGTTGCATATATTATTACCCATTGGCACCCCACTCCTGTCACTACAATTTTTTGGAGGAGATGCGGAGGTCTTTATCTTGACAAAAGGTCAGAGTAATGTTTATGTTTAGAGATTTAGGATTTAAAATACATGTATATTCCTTTGTTGATATGTACAGATTTTATGATGAAAGTAAACTTGTATTATAGCAACCTCCACAGGACAGCAGCCTGAGAGCCTTGCCATGGAGCGGCCTGAGAGCCCTGCTGTGAAATGGCTGGAGAACCTCACCAAGAAGTCTGAGGCTATATTTGTACTAAATCTTGTTCTTCTGTCTTCTAGACTCTCTCCAACCTCTCTTGCTCCTACTACCTCTACTGCTTTTACAACAATTTTCTCTCCACTTTTTTCCCCACCTTCACTGCCATGCTCTAAGTTTTTGCCACAGAGGAAGATAAAGAAATCTACCTCTTCCCACTATACCACACTTGTCTCTCTTCAATTTGCATCTGTCTCTTCCAGTTCTAAATCTCAGAAGTGGCCACTGGTGAAGAACAGAATGAAGGATAACTTTTCCTGTTACATCTTACTCCACAATTTGCTCCTAGTCAAATATGTCTTCATGTTAATTAAATTCATTTAGCTAACCAGGTATTTGTTAGCCAGTTCACAGTGTTTTAGAGCCCAATGTCCAAGGACTGTGGTCAATGTAAATTCCTGACTTAAAGGGACACTTCACTTTTTTTTGCTAATTTTCCAGCAGTAAGTTTTACCGTTTTAGAATCCATTCAGCTGATCTCTGCGTCTGGCACTACCACTTTTAGCATAGCTTAGCATAATACATTGAATCTGATTAGGCCATTACCATCACGCCAAAAAATTACCAAAGAGTTTCGATATTTTTCCTATTTAAAACTTGACTTGTACTAAGACAGACGGAAAATTTAAAGTTGTGATTTTCTCAGCTGATATTTCTAGGAACTATACTCTTATTCTGTCGTAATAATCAAGGACTTTGCTGTCGTAACATGGCTGCAGAAGGCATAATGATATAACGCAGTGCCCGAAAATAGTCCCCTTAGTATCTTTCAATAGCAGGGGCAATTTTCGGGCACTGCGTAATATCATTTTGGTTGATTGACAAAAACAAGCACAAATTTGTTTGACACTAATGGAAAGGACTGCATATCACTTCACATAAATATGGACTCATGTGATTCACCTACAAAGCATGGCATTCATGGCTTAATAAACTTTTTGTCTTTTCATCATTTCAGGTTGCTGAAAATGTAGTTGGCAGAAGGTTTCCTTTTCGATAAAATAACTGGGGAACAGATAAATGAGGTAAAATATTATTTACTAAGATGAGTGCTTGTCTTAGTGACTGATTCGGACCTTTCAAAGATAATATCCAGTAATTCAACAGGTAAATAATTATTAATTGTGTTTTGTTTGTGTGTGTCTGTGTCTGTGTGTGTGTGTGTGTGTGTGCGTGTCTGTGTGTGTGTTTGTGTAGAGGAAAGCCGAATTGAAAGTTCACTGGTTACGTGCTCTGTGTGGTAAGTCATATTTTATTACCTTATTATGTTTATTCCATTGAAATGCAAATAGTCCATTCCATAACCAATACAATGTAGGCAGTGATGTCTGTTAGATAAAGTTCCCTGGACATGTTGATCCTGACAGCAAAAATAAATAGTATTTAAAGAGTTAGTCTGGATTTAAACAGAGGGTGATCCTGAATGTGGAATGGGAGATGATCTATCTAATCTGTATGTAGAATAATCTATTAACATCTTGGAATTTTGTGAAGTGGATACAGTCAGGGTTCCCACGGAGCATGGAATTTCTGGAATATCATGGAATTTTAAAGGTCTTTTACAGACATTAATAGTCAATCATGGAATATCAGGGATTTTTGTTTGTTGCTTTAAGGTTTAGTTTCCATTTATGAACAGTTATTCAGCCTGTTAACTTGTATTACAATAGTAGGAGTGATTTGTGCACAAACAAATAAAAATGTTAGCATCTGAAACACTAAGCATGTGATAATTTAGTACTATTTCTGATAGGAGATCTGGTTTTACTTATGCTGGAAATGTGATTTAATAAAACGGTTGTATATTACATATTGTAACAATACATCCATTAAGAGTCAAATTAATAACATTTCATCTTATTTTGGGATTTTGTTTTACCAATAATTAATACCTCTGTTTTGTCAGAATGCATCATGTTAGGATGATGCTGGAATTTGGTCTAGTAGTGTCTTGCAGTATTACTGTAATAATAAATGTGAGGAAGAGGAGAGCAATGATGAGTGGAAGTGATGCAGACACTATCCTTATCTAAAGTGCCAGATCTGGAACACATTAAAACATGCAGAAATTGTTTACCTTATTCCGCTTATATAAAATAGCTTAGTTACCTTAACAAATAGGAGAATATCCTTAACTCACTAATGACAACTTAATAATTCATTTTAATAAATACATTTTGAAATCACTACATTTGAAGGTACATCCCTTCTGGAAAAACCAGCACACAAGCCAGATGGGAAAGTTGTGTTTTGGTGCTGGTTTGCTGGTGACTACCAGCATAGACCAGCATAATTCCCATGCTGGTTTGGTGCTGGTTTAGTGGTGATCAGCATACCAGCATGGACCGGCATGGGAATTATGCTGGTGTATGCTGTTTTTTTCAGCAGGGATGGCTTTCAATATACAGGAACTGTATGGATATTTATTTTAAAGTACTATTTTAACTACAGTCACCAGAAAATGTTGAGAAAAATATGCCAGCTAAGTACAAGTACCTCACATTTGTACTATGTGTTCTAATGACATTATCTGCACTTATATTACAGTGGAAAAACTTGGGATGACACATAGGAGCCTGCCAGCGAATTCCAACACAAGTCCCCACATCCCAACCAGTTTTCAGCATGACAGCCTACACCTTTACATTATCAAGCACCCTTCAACTGTTTAATTTTGAGTGTCTTTGCTTGCTGTTCTTTATTAAAGTTTTTGCACAGTACCCAGTCTCTTTTAGTTTTTTTTTCTTGAATTTTGTCTTTTTAAAAACTCTGTATTTGTCATGAACTAAACAGCAGACAAGAAGTGTCCCATGCAAGATCATAATGTAAAGATTTGTTTGTCATAATTAAATTCCCAAAGGCATTATAATTAAAGATTTTTGAAGCACAGCATGGGTAGTACAGTTTAGGTAAGTCTACTTTAACTATTTGTGTGGTATGCCAGCCATGAATAAGTACCAAAAATTCTCCCAAAGCTACTTAAATCTCACTTAAATTTTGTAGTCCTGATTGAAATGTTCAATTACAATATTAAATAAGAGTTACTTTGACATTTATAATTGTTATTAACAAATTGTAATTTACTTACATTTATTCAGAGTAAAACAATAAAAATTTAGTCATTCTAAATTTAAAACAGTAATTCAAATATATTTTATTTTTGGATATTTCTTTAAAGGACATAAAATATATTTTTTGGTAGCCCGCATGCTGCAATAACTTTATTTTATTTTGCAAGCAAAAATGAAACATTTTGAAATATTGTAGCCTATTATTTATTTCACATACAGTAGGCTATACATCTGGAACAAGTATATAATATTAGTAACCTTCAGGTTTATACTATTGAAACCAATAGGTATTTGCTTAGATAACTGAGAAAACCTTTTTTCCTGTTTCATTTAAGTGTGTGTTTCTGCGTGTGTAATAAACATTATAATCGTACCTACAGCGATTTACAGCGGTGCTGATAATTTACATTCAGGAAGAACGTGCACGTGATTACCATTTATAGACGTGTGACGTTTCCTTGGCGTTAAGCTTTGGTTGGACTAACTTTAATTAAAAAATAATAAGTGATCCGTTTTGCAAACTATGTTTTGCTGTTGTTATGACGTTAGTAATACTGTCAGTAATTGTAAGGTATTGCTATGTTAAAAGAAATTACCCGATTATCGAGATGCTAACCCTATGGTATAACTACACTCTTCAATGAACTACAATTTACAACGCCATGTTTTCCCGTCCCATCGATAGAATGACAATGGCTTATGGGCAATGTAGTTTAAAAACGTTTAGTATTAGAATTAAATAAATACAATCTTTAATGAACAAAATGGCATGTAAATATGTTCATTGTACAAACCTCTATAACATATTTAAGAGTTAGAATGAAATATTGTATTTTATTGTGATTACTTTTTATAATGCTTTTTAACAGCTTTCCATGCATGTCACAAATCTCTGTCCAACATTATTTAGTAAACATATCATATCATAAATAGCTGTCCTAACAATTTTCTCTTTAATAAACTAATCAGACTTTGGTTTAAAGCCATTTGAAATGTGCATTATTTTTGCATTTCCATGGGCTGTTACTGGGCCCCTACACAGATGTACCCTCTTCATCATGGATAACAATCTGTGCTGAGTGACATTTTTATCTGAACAATATTCTTATTTCCCACCTTTTACAAATTCATTGTGTTAGGTTTTGTTGATATTATGAGAAAATCAGAATACAGAAATACAGTAACAAATTTAACAGATAAGTCGAGTCATAAAAATCATGCAATGCAAACAATCACAATATAAAAGACAATAATAGAGCATTATTGTCACAAATGTCATAACATAATGTGACTAAGATACTTTTAATAAATTACACAGAAAAATTGTTGTATCATAACTGTATCATAATGATTTTCAGGATTAAATTTTTATACAGCACACTACAGTTCAACTAAACTGTACTATTTTATTCTCAGCCACCAGCTGATGTTCAAACATCCAATTTCTCCCTGTCAATCATTCTTTGATTATTATTACTCATCCAAGATTATTTGTTGGTGTAGTTGAGGTGATTAGCTGAGGTTGTGTAAATATTAGTTGCCAATCAAATAGTTTATTCTATAGTTTATCGTTTTGCTTATAACAATATTAGTTCATTTTTTTCTATCTAAATGACAATGGAATAAAAATAGAAGGTCGGATGAGAAGAAATACCTCAAATCTCTACTACAATACAGTGGATGTTTGTTGGAGTTGTGCACTTTGACTTTGGCTCTATCATTCAAAAGATATTTAAGATAGATTAATACTTTTTTTACACAATCAACACACACCTCTCTGCTACAAATGAACACTTATAGTTTGTTTATGTGACCCACCGTTATTGTACAATTACACCGAAAGTTACTGGAGTGCAAACATTACAACTTACCTCATAGGTGGGGTTCATTGTAACAAAAAGAGGGTTTGAAAATTTGGTTAAAAGACAAATAATTCAGTTCAATTCAGTCTATATAATAAAGGTGGATGTTCATATCTGCCTATAATAGATGAATGTGTGAATGTCTATCCCAGTGGTTCTCAAACTGGGGGCCGGGAGATGGTGCCAGGGTGGGCCCAGTTTTATGACATTTTATAAAATACATTCATTTATCATGAATTCTGAGTAATTAAACCTAAAAAAATAATAAGCCAACTAACCAACAGCACTACTAGGTATTATTTATTATGTTTTGTTTAATTAAAATAATACATTTTAGAACTGTTTTTGTCATAAAAAATTCTGGGGGGCCGCAAAAGAATGCACTGTACACAAGAGGGGCCGCACACTGAAAAAGTTTGAGAACCACTGGTCTATCCATCCTTCATCTAACATCCTTGCATTATGCATCAATGCATATAAATAGATTTTTATAGGGCCGCACAATTAAGACAAAAAAAATCATAATTGTGATTTATTTTCCCTGATATTGTATTATCATTTTAGTATTTACACTGTTTTCATTTCACTATCATTGTCTACCCGACTGTGTTACAACTAACCCCGCTGTGTAAAAATTATTTCAATCCCAGCTATCAGCTATATGCTGACATGTTTCAAAAACCTGTTATGTTTAAGGTAACAAGACAGTGATCAAAATAATGCAAGGTTGGATTTGGTGACTTACACACCCAACTCAAAAATAGAAAAAAACATTAGACAAAGAAATTTACTTCCATGCCTCTAAAACACTCTCTGTTCAATATCTTAACCAAAACACATTACACAAATTCATCTTCGACAGTCAGAAAAAAGACCAAAAGCACAGATTGCTTGGCCCTGTATAAAAAACATGTAACCGTCTTACAATCAACCCCATGTTTATTTGTGCCCCGCTCACCCCTACTTTAATTATTCACTTTATTTCCACCACTGAGTAGTTGTAGAAGCATATTGTACATGTATACAGTATGTGTATTATGTGAATAAAGAGGCTACATAAGGTTATGAAAAGTAGATTTTATTAAATGCTTTATATTGACAGTTAGAAGTCTTTGTCCAGAATGATGGAAGGTGACAGTCTTGTGGATTACAGACCATCATCAGAAATGTCAAAGTCACTGTCGTACTCATCAGGTGAAGCACTGTACAAGAAGTTGATGTTCTCTGCTCCAGACAAAACTTGTAGGTAACAGTCTATTGCTTGCAAATTTTTCTGATTTTATGTTGCTCTCTGAGAATGGTGCTCAGCAGACCTTTTAGACCCTCTTCACTTAGGCCACATGGTGAATCTTAAAAGAGGAACACAATAACTTTAATTAGAAACTTAATAAACAGACAGTATATTTATTAGAGCAGCCCCTATAAGTCAACAAAATGTTTGCTGGTCAGAAGAGTCATAGTCTGGCAAATTTTGATTGGTGGCTGCACAAAAAGTCTATAGGATGTGGTGACAATCCGACGGACCACACGGCTGGTCCCTATGGTTATTAGAAAGTAGTTATATATTTCAGGAAGAAAAAAGTGCAATGACTTGTTGACCTACAGCCACTTATGGTTTAATAAAATGTGTTTTCATTACTACTTGTTACTTCAATGATTAGAGAGGATATGTCCTATATGTAGTTATGTGAATGTGCACTTTAGCAGATTTAAGTTAATAGGTTATACTCTTACTAAAAACAAAATAAAAATATCCATTGCCATTATGCCATATATTACAAATACATACTTTCCATTGTCTCATTAGAAAACAAGCAGGACAGCTCTCTGATGGCATCAGCACAAGCTTAGAGATTTCCAATGATGGTCCATCTCTGCAACAAGCATCTTCTGCTCCTAAGTCTGCTTGGAGACTTCAGGAGATGTACAGAGTCTGGAATGCAATAATGAAAAAAGTCTTAAGTCATATGTATTAAAAGTCAACCTTCAAATAATCTCTGAACTTGTATAGGGATACAGACTAATATTTGAAGCATTTTGGAAATTGTGTCCTTTTTCATAAAATTTGTCAAATGCATTCATAATATAACAAATTATTATTTCATCACAATCTGCCCATTCCTTTATATCACTGACCTAGCCTTCCAATTAGCTTTCTGTCACTGCCAATTGGGCTTTCATGGACTCTAGGTTTTCTAACTGGCTTTCCAGAGCTTTTTGGTCTACAATGACAAACAATCACAGATAACAAGAAACAAAAAACAAATGTTGTTTAATGCACTTCTTCAAACATTGCTCAGACACATTTCAAAACATCTAAAACAAATTCTACTGATTTCATTACTTTCTGATATCGACGAGTAATTGAGATGGCTAAATTGTTAAACTTTTGCTGATTCCAGCGCATGGCCATGAGAGGCAGATTGTCTGCGCGTCCTGCGAACACAGAAAATGTGTCAGATATCAACATATTTATTATATGATTATATAACTAGTGCAGTTGTCTTACCTGCTTTTCACAATTGTTTTGTAGTCACTGCAATCCTAGAGAGGAAGGTACTGCACTGTCCCACCTCCTCTCCTAGTGTTAATACAGCAACATCCTGCATTTGCCCCACTCCATTTCACCTAGTTAAAGAAAAAAAATATACATAGATGTTCACTTTATTTTCTATCACATAGCAACTTTTCCATACCTCACATTTAAAATTATGGGCTTTGGCATGAAAAACTGAAAGGAATGGGTTCATGTTAAAGGAACACGACAACTTTTTGTGACTTTAGCTTATTCACTGTATCCCCAGAGTTAGATAAATCCATATAAACCTTTTTCATCTCTGTGCGTGCCGTAACTTTGTCTGACGCACCCACCGCTAGCCTAGCTTAGCACAAAGACTGGAAGTAAATGGCTCCAGCTAGCATACTGCTCTCAATTTGTATAGTTTATGTATATATATATATGTATGTGTGTATGTGTATGTATATGTGTATGTGTGTGTATGTGTATGTGTGTGTATGTGCGTGCGTGCGCGTGTGCGTGCGTGCGCGTATATATATATATATATATATATAAGCACTGCTACTTGGGCAGAATAATTTGCTCGCAGCACCTGAGAATGGTGAGGAGAAGAGAGTTAGCTAATCACTCCGCCCAAGTAGCAGTGCTTTGCCTTCTTAGAATTTTGTTCACAGTATATATACGATTAAAAGATGATTATGTCTCATATGACCTTGTTATTTGTACACGAGGTGACGATACAAATCACAACATGGCGTTATTTTGTCACTTATTGGGAGCAGTATGCTAGCTGGAGCTATTTACTTCCAGTCTTTGTGCTAAGCTAGGCTAGCAGTGGGTGTGTCAGACAGAGTTATGGCATGCACAGAGATGAAAAAGGTATGTATGGACTTATCTAACTCTGGGGGTTATCTAACTCTCTAAAGTCCCAAGAAGTCGGCGTGTTCCTTTAAGAAGGTGCTGGAGCTCTGGACAGCTTTTCACAACTATTGAAGGCCAATATTTACAGGTTACATCCTGTTTTCTGGCAAGCTTTTCGTTGTGGTTGTGTTGTGAATGTAGTCCACAAATCTGGTAACATCTTTATCCTTGGCTATAAAGACACCTTCAAAGATGGCCGGTTCCTCAGATCTAAAAATGGGGCAAAACAATTTATGATAACTTATTGTGTAGGTTTACTTGATGCACAAGATTTAAGTTTCTAGATAACACTTTACAGTAAGGTTGTATTTGTTAACAATTAGTTAATGCATTAGCTAACATGAACTAACAATAAACAATATTTCTACAGCATTAATTCATTTTAGTTCATGTTAATTTCTGCATTTACAAATACATTTATAAAATCAAATGTTGTACATTTTAAGTCATACACCATGAGCTAACATTAATTACTGTAATGACATAAAATAACATTAACACGAATTAAAACATGTTGGAAAACGATATTGTTAATTGTTTGTTCAAGTTAGTTAATGCGTTTACTAATACATTATTGTAAAGCGTTTAGTGGAAGAAAAGTGTGTGTACTGTGTATAATAATTATGTATATATAAATACACACACATACATGTATAGTTTTAAGAAAAAAAATATATTTATATAAGAATTATATATATATATATATATATATATATATATATATATATATATATATATATATATATATATATATATATATATATATATATATATATATATATATATATATAAATATAAACATATATATGCACATGCAAATGTTTCTAAATTATATACGTGTTTGTTTATTATTATACACAGTACACCCACATAATATCATGTAAACAAACTTTTATTCTGCAAATGATTAGTCGCGACTAATCGTGAGGCAGCACTAAAAGTGTTACCATTTTCTTTTTAATACAAACACTGTGAAACAAAGTTTGGAGTACCTAGCAGTATTCTTGAAATGATCTACTGAACTGCAAGCATCTCTGGGGTGCATGCAGGGCAGATGAAAGGCTCTTCCTTGCAAATATTGTCCACCTTGAATCGCACAGCCTCCCACTCAAAAAAACTTTTCTGAAAACTGTCTGCTGAGATCTTGCCAGTCTATTAAAAATAAGGAAATCAACAGCTAATAATGTGCAACAAATACATTAGCACCAAGCAGCTTTCAACCCACAATTCAAATATATTATCAATACTGTAGGATAAATACTCACACGACCAAAGCAGACAGTTCGCTGATCCAGCATTCTTAAAAAATGCTTGACAGGACAGTCCTGGTGCCGCCATCTTCATCTCTTGAAATGAAAACAAGATATCTATGGCATAAATTGTGGTGAATTGAAGGGTTGCAGGCCAGTACCCACTTCTGTTTAAGTCTCCCACTGCACATTCCCTGTAAAATAAACCTTAATTAGATTCATTAGTGTTTGATTTCTTTGTACAATTTATACATTTCTTTCTACTTTTCATACTTAAATGTTGTATCAATGCTAAATTATTGGAAATCAAGTATGTAAAGATTTTTAAGATTCTACTATAACAGAACAAAACAAAGTTCTTCACTCTGGTGAACAACCACAGATTTTGTCAGGCATTTCCACGGGTACAAGCCGCACTGAAAAACATCATACAGTGCAGGACAATTAAGATTGTTTGATTTGACTGAATAATATAAGATTGTAATTGAATAATGGTGGCTGACAAGCAGTATCCACATAAATTCATCATCAAACAGAAATAAGAGACAAAAAGGTATAATTGAAATAGTAAAGCTTATTACTGTAGCTTAACTACTTACTTAGGCAGATGTGTGATACCACATTTTCTTGTGCAACAGCCGTGTTCACCAGATGGGCTCTCTCTGCCCTCCACCTCTCTGAAGAGACTTTGACGTGTTCTCCAGTTTGAGGAAGCCAGAAGAAGATCTCTTGGGGTTCCAGGAGGTGATGCCTCGTCACCTGAGAAATCGTTCAGTGAATGCACTCTGTAAAAAATAGTATGCAGTATACAAAAACAATACTTTTATATTTCCCTTTATGAATATACATTTACAGCATTTATTGTACTTCATGGAATGGCTTTGAGTGTAAAAGGTCCGGTATTCTATCAAATTTAAGAAAAGTATTTACATTATAACCTACTGTTATATACTGTAATTTAAACACATTGATGTACACACCAACAGTCTCTGGAGCAAAGGCCACCTCACAATGAGTGTCAGGAGCATTGGGAGGATCAGTGTTCCGAATGTGATCAGCTTTAGAGGATAAAAACAACACAAAGCAACATTTATATATAATATACATATATACAAAATTCCAACTTGTCCCAAGGCTAGTGGCACAGTCTGGTTACCAGTTTGAAATGGTGCAAGCTCTCTGTTTAAAGGTCCCATTTTTCCTGTTTTGAAAGGGGAATCCTGTTAAAGGAAACATATCGCTTGGCATTGAACTTTAAGCTTTATAATTCTGAAGGTATTGTTTATGCACTAACAGCAACCTTACACAAAAAACATTATAGCTAAAGAGAAAAACTACAACACTTTAATTTCCCAAACCCTAATGTTAACAGTCCAGTTACTGGATGGTTATCTATGTCATGCAGATGATGACAGCAAATAAGAATGCTTTAATAAAACAGATTATAAAGAAACAAACTGATTGGCCATTGACATTATCCTTAGAAGTAGAATCCATTAATTTTATACACCTGTAAGTCCTAAACAGTGTAGATACTAAAATATATATTTTAAAATATAAACAATACTGACCTTTCTTTGGTTGATTCCTGCTTGACCTTGGCCTTGCATAGACAATATTTACATCAGTGTCTCTTTGTCTCCAATGCACCCTCGGCTCAGGTGTCTTCTCTGGTGGTGCTGCTGCCTCCTCTTCTTACAGATCACCAAGTGTGTGTGTGTGTGTGTGTGTGTGTGTGTGTGTGTGTGTGTGTGTGTGTTTGTGATGGGGGCATAAAGAGTTGAAGGACCTAAACAGAAAAGAAATAAATAACACACCTATATATAAACACACACATATATGTATGCACACACACACAAATTTAAGCTCAAATCTATGTGATATTGATTTTGTACAGTTAAATGTTTATAATTTATACTGATCGTGTTGGCTGAAATTGGCTTTAATTACTTTATATTAAAACATGATGAGCCACAATAATGGTGCTGTTATGAATTAAGTTGTATTGTTTATTATAGATCATTCTGGGAGTTTATTGTATAATTTTGTGTGGATTTTAAGTAATTACTGGGCTGGAAAACAAACCAATCTGGCAACACTGTTCTTCATCTGATCATGTTGGCTAAAAGAGGCTTAATTGTTGCGAGCTAGTGTAATATAGGTAACATATCGCTACTGAAAATCTTGCATTTCCCTGTATCTTGCATTATCAACTTATTTGCGACAAAAAATAGTTTAATTAGCTACTTTTGCTATTAGCCTATGCATATGTGGTGCAACAAAGTTATTTGTTTAATGACTTATATTATTTACCATCATAAGATTGCTACCTTATACATTAGAATGTTCCAAACACAACTTATTGTCACGATTAAACATTTCTTTGATGTGTAAATGTAAGAATCATCTCCATCAACTTACCGAGTGGAAATCGCAATGGACCTTGGCATCGTCGCATTCGATGACGTCAGAGTTGTTAAATTACAGGATTTAAAATAAACAAATTAATAATTAAACAACCCATTAATTAATCGAACACAATCGTAGTATAGTAAAATGTATATTTATATGTATATTTATTACCATCAACGAGCCTTTGATAAAAAAATATTTGCCTCCCAGCATGCATCACGTCTAAAGGTAATCAAAGCACTTACCTACATGATCAGAAAACGCTTAAAATGCTACTCCCACGCGCCGTGGAGCGTTGTTAACGTCACCTCTGAATGTTGTTTTATCTGCAGTTGAACGCGGTTTAAATAAAGCTTCCCTCTGAATGTTGTTTTAACCGCATTTGAGGGTTGTTAAACTCACCGCTGAATGCTATTGATCCTGCAGTTGAACGTTGTTTAACTCACCGCAGACCGTGCTGTTGCAGTTCAGACTGCGAGGGATTTTTAAAATTAAAAACCAGTTGACTGGCCAGATAAATATTGACTTGCGCTGGCATAGATCATTTATTGTTGCCTCTTCCTATTTATTCTTATTTATTATGGTCTGTGGAAGACGTCATGTGACGAGCCCTGGCAGCAACCATAGCAACCAAAAACGTATCAGTTTTACATTATTCTGGCGAGATCTGAAAAATCTGCGTAACATCGAGCAAGCGAGTGATTATGTAAATTCACTGAGTGCATATTATGAAAATAAAATATATATTTCTCGCTAGAAATGTAATCAAAACTTATTTTTATGCAGAAACTAACTCACAATATAGATTTTTCCACTAAAAATGAGAGAAATGTCCGCCATGTTTTTTTGTTCTCACGGCCGGTAGCTTGAAAGTCACGTGACTTGGACGAAAGAAAAACGTAACAGTCATACAATTCAAGGACCATTAAAAGAATAGGCGAAAAAAAAATGTAACAGTCATACAATTCTAGGGCCATTATTGTAACCCCTCCACGTTTTGCAAATTGGACCAACGTAGTCAGGGTACGTTTTTTCATGAGACTGGGTTGGGAGTGATACTGGTACTCCCACTGATCCTCGGTTTAAGTCGACTACATCACGAACATCCAATGAACTCACTATTACTGGTGTAACTCTGTCAGATTCAGCTCTATATTACTGTGCCATGTGGAGCCCAGTGATACAAAGTCTATGTGAAGCTGTACAAAAACTAAAATATATTTTTCTCTTTGAACCTAAACCACATCAAAACCACAATACACAGAAAGTAATAAATTGAGTGAAAACACCTGTGTGTGATTATGATAAGACATTTTATTGAAACATGTAATAATAAAAGAACAAAAGACATTGTACAACAAAAATTTTTTTTACTGTATTTAATGTATTAATATATTTATTTTAGAATAAATTTGTAAAAATCTTAGTCAGCAATTTTATCATTTATATATTTCATTTTTTTTATAAGTAAAATTATTTAATTAGTGAATTTCAGTGTTATGTCTAACAGTGATTATATAATGTTTTCTTACCAGTTATTATGTGGTATTTTATCTTCCCTAACCACTTTCCTTATAAAACCTGTTGACATTCTTAAAAATAAAATATAGGCAACAGTAACTGTAGGTTCACACCAGCCGCGGAAGAGGCGGCAAAAACGCGTGAACCGCGTCCAGTTTGCCGCTTGAACATTTTGAGTTTACTCGCTTAATCCGCGCGTGAACGCCGCGCGTGAAATTCTAGTCATTCGAGAAATTCACGCGGAAATCCGCGGCATGGGAGGGGCTTCTGCGACTCCGCGGAGACTACACCACTCCGCTCGCTTCCTGTAATCACGTCACTTCTACAGCAAGCTCCTGATTGGTTAACGCGGCGCGGAATTCCGCCAAAGTTCAGATTTTTGAACTCGCGCGTTTCCCGCGGCAACGCTCAATTCGCGCGGAACGCGCGGAACGCCCCGCGCCTTCCGCGCGTTCCGCGACATCCGCGCCGCGGCTACCGCGTGTACCGCGCCGCAGGATGCCTAATCGCGTGTTTGCATTGACTTAACATGTAAATCATCCGCGTTTGCCGCCTCTTCCGCGGCTGGTGTGAATCCACAGTAAAACAGATGGTAATGAATGGAAACTTAATGAAGTATATTAGCATGAACTATATGAGCAGTATGTTTTCACAGCATTTACTTGTTGTAACAAAACATTTATTTTGTATTGCCCTTTTTCAATATTATTTTGGACTGATTTTAAAATAGATATTCCTAAAATAGAAACTCCCAGTATTAGAATTTAGAACCTCATGACATTTTACTTTCCAAAACCCATATTTTTTCAGAAAAAAAAAATTCTATAATTAAATTATTTTGGCAACGTTTATTTTATATGCATAAGACACAAATTAAAGAAACTCTCATATATTTCCTTTTATAAGACTGATGTCACAGTATACTTTGAAACCCTTTCAAACATGCAGAGGTGTAAAATCCATGTGCCATGAGTAAAAGTCCTCCCCAGTATTTTGTTCCAATCACCTGGATTTGCTAATTAGCACAGTTTTTCAGCAGGAGGTGACCTCCTGGCTCGTTGGTGTTTTAAGCCTTTTTGGTGTTTCTTTACATTACCCAAGATCTTCAGCATCTAACATTATACCCTACATGTGAAACCCATGAAAACCTCATATCAACTACTAAACTAAGCTAACATTACTGTGTAAAATTAATGTATACAAAGTTAGATACAGATCCTGAATTCTTGCCTGGCTGCCGAACCTCTCCTCACACATTTTAGCCCCACTTCCCTTTCCCTAAGTGGTTAATCCACTTGTCAGGTTGCCATTGTAAATAAGAAACCGTTCTTAATTACTAACCTGTAAAAATAAAGGTAAAAAAACACAATGATCCATACCCACCATCTCCCCTCATCTTTAGACAACTGAAACACTTTAGCTACTAGTGACCGTGACAACCATTGACTATGCTTGTCCAATGAAACTATAAGCAACAGAGACTGAAGGGAATTTTGGAACCTCACAGAGACTTTACAATAAAATCCTGAAGAGGGCGCTGTACAAACACTGCTGAAACAAAACTTCCCTCCTTGCTATTTTCCATCCCATCTGTCATTGACAACTCACTGACTGATTTATCTCTTCCTCCAGTCAGTAACCGCACCAACATGAAGACACTTTGGTTGTTGAAGTTGGTGATTTTAGCATCAATTTGTCATGGTAACTAAAGCAACTTTTTAATCTCTATTTTTTATTTCTGGTACTTCTGAGTGTTTTTATCATCATTATACTGTAAGTCATGATATAAATGTATTTCTATCTTCCTTTAGATTGTCATGGAGAAGAGAAAGTTGATCAGCCAGAAACACAAATCACTGAGTCTGAAGGAGGATCAGTAACTTTACATTGTAAATTTAAAACAGCTTCAGTAACACCGGATCTCTTCTGGTACATCCAGAGACTAAATGACTTTCCTAAATACATCCTTAGGAGAAGTAAATATGGAGGAGATAATGGCACTGAGTTTCAGAAGAGATTTCACTCTGAAGTGAAGTCAGATTCAGTTCCTCTGATAATTCAGGATCTTCATGTGTCTGACTCTGCTGTGTATTACTGTGCTCTGAAGCCCACTGTGACTAAAACACTTCAACACTCATACAATAACAGAGGAAGCACTCAGTCTTTCTGTTGTGATCATTTACATTCACTACCAGCAAAACATTATTGATGTGGTGACAGTATGCAGAGATTTTGTCAATGTGTATTATATGGACATAAGCTTATTGTTATGGGCAGATTGCTGTCTGGATGTTTTCTGTTTCACCCATGAATTAAAGGTTGTCTCAAAACATTTCAGCACATACAACATTTGAACCATTAGGGGGAAACATCGCTTAAATTTAAAGGTAAGGCTGTCATGTTGCTGAGAATATCAAGAGAAACAAATTACACAGAGACTCACATCAGATCACAAACTCTCTTTATCTCACTGCAGTAATGGCAAAGTGGATGATTGTTGCTCTTTTACTTACAGCTCATGAATCTGGTAAGAACATTCATCATTTATGTTTTAGTATCTTTTTAAATTACGTTTGTGGTAAATAAAATGCAATTCTCGTAAAAAGAAAGATCCTCAATGTTGGTTTACATTTTATTTCAGGTTGTAACTCTCAGGAGAGTGTTGACCAGAGTAAAAGATTTCAAACAGCTTTTGAAGGAGAAGCTGTAAATATCACATGTACATTTATAAAACACATCTGTTCAAGCAGAGGAAGATGAGAGAAATGAAGTCTATAACTGTTACTATGTTAATTAGTATGAAAGTATAAGTCTTGGGATTCAATGATATCATAAAAAAGTGATCACTGAATATAAGTGTTTAATTTATGTTCTGCCAACCCTGTGAGGCTTCCATGAAATCCAACAGCGCTGTAAATGTCCACATACCCTGAAGAGTTAAATATTGTTTACCCAAATCTAATCTGTGATGTAAGTCAGACACACTGAGACTTCAACAATCAGCCTATAAAACACAATCATGGTGACAAATAAAAACAAAGCTTCATGCCGCAATGCATGCTGGGTACCAGGATTGTAGAAAACTCATTCATAAATCCCATCATGCATTGCAACATGACAAAACTTTAGCAACTTTCTTACCATTAACTGTCACCATTGTTGAGATTTGTATCAGAAATCATGAATTCTCTCTTAAGCAAAAAACAACAACAACTAAAAAACACACTAAAGCGTTATAGCAGTCTCATTCAATGTCATTTGCATAGAGCTTTTTATATGCCTGTTTCTTCATAATTAATTTGTGATCAAATTTCATAGTTTCATTGATTTGCAGAGTAGGATATAATAAAAATAAACTGAGAAGGTCTGGAAGGTTTTCCCTCTACATGAAGCAATGAACAAGTGGTCTTACTAAAACATTGTTGCTATTGCTAAAAGAGGAGAGGTAGATCAGTGAAGGTCAAGAGACAAATGCCTAACTAAAGGAAACACTAATCACAGTAATGGTGACTTCAAATGAACTCATAACAAACACAAACTTAAGATTTAATGTGATACATTTTGTGATAAATGTCTATTTGACTTGTGAGACATCACGCCAGAAAGAAGATTTGTCTACTAAATCACGTGTGTGGATACTGGAATAGTTGAGCACTTGTATTTTGTTCTGACAGCTGTTTAGAAGTCAAACTTATCCATTTAGAAAATAACTCTGCAAGTTATTATTTTATTTTTCAAACAGAGATGCTGATAGAGAGGCAAACGTGAAAGATTGCAGCTTTTGGAGGCATACACCCAACAGTATTCATCTATTGCATTTAATAATTTGTCTTTCTTTATTATTTTAGTATTTTCTCCAGAAAACGAGTCATCAAAATAAAAATGTAGAGACAGGAAAATGTCCAAAATGTAATTGATTTGAATGACCAGCAGGTGTTCACCATTAATGTCTTAATCATCACTTCATTATCTCATTAACTTTAACACTGATTCAGAGTTATATTTTTAACACCGGTCTTTTTTAACACCAATCTTGGTGTGGATTATATAAACACCAAATAGTGTTGATTTAACACTGGTAGAGTTAATTTAACACTGGGGATTTTCCTGTGTAAGGATGGTGACCACGTCAAAAAAAACTTAATAAAAGTCTAGAAACTAAGTATTAAAGTATGTATGTCACTTATCTCATTACAATATGTTAACTATAACACTGAACTTATTGTATAGTTTAATAAAATAATGTATTTTGATTATACAAATCAATTACGACCTAACTATACACAGGAAAATCCCCAGTGTTAAATTAACTCTACCAGTGTTAAATCAACACTATTTGGTGTTTATATAATCCACACCAAGATCGGTGTTAAAAAAGACTGGTGTTAAAAATATAACTCTGAATCAGTGTTAAAGTTAATGAGATAATGAAGTGATGATTAAGACATTAATGGTGAACACCTGCTGGTCATTCAAATCAATTACATTTTGGACATTTTCCTGTCTCTAAATTTTTATTTTGGTGACTTGACGTTTGCCTCTCTATCAGCATCTCTGTTTGAAAAATAAAATGATAACTTGCAGAGTTATTTTCTAAATAGATAAGTTTAACTTCTAAACAGCTGTCAGAACAAAGTACAAGTGCTCAACTATTCCAGTATCCACATGCGTGATTTAGTAGACAAATCTTCTTTCTAACGTGATGTCTCACAAGTCAAATAGACATTTATCACAAAATGTATCACATTAAATTGTTTTTGTTATGAGTTCATTTGAAGTCACCATTACTGTGATTAGTGTTTCCTTTAGTTAGGCATTTGTCCCTTGACCATCACTGATCTAACTCTCCTCTTTTAGCAATAGCAACAATGTTTTAGTAAGATCACTTGTTCATTGCTTCTTGTAGAGGGAAACCTTCCAGACCTTCTCAGTTTATTTTCATTATATTCTACTCTACAAATCATTGAAACATTTGATCACAAATTAATTATGAAGAAACAGGCATATAAAAATCTCTATGCAAATTACATTGTATTGAATGAAACTGCCGTAATGCTTTAATTTGTTGTTGTTGTTTGCTTAAGAGACTTCATGATTTCTGATACAAATCTCAACAATGGTGACAGTTAATGGTAAGAAAGTTGCTAAATTTTTGTCATGTTGCAATGCATGATGGGATTTATGAGTGAGTTTTCTACAATCCTGGTAGCCAGCATGCATTGCGGCATGAAGCTTTGTTGTTGATTGTCACCATGATTGTGTTTTATAGGCTGATTGTTGATGTCTCAGTGTGTCTGACTTACACCACAGATTAGATTTGGGTAAACAAAATTTAACTCTTCATGGTATGTGGACTTCTAAAGCACTATTTCATGGAAGCCTCACAGGGTTGGCAGAACATAACATAAACATTTATATTGAGTGATTACTTTTTTATGATATCATTGATTCCCAAGACTTACACTTTCATAATAATTAACATAGTAACAGTTATAGATTTCTTTTCTCTCATCGTCCTCTGCTTTAAAAGATGTGTTTTATAAACACACTGCCAAAATTAGCAGAAGAAAACTAACACTAAATTTCAAGACCCAAGTACCCAACTAAAGGAAACACTAATCGGAGCAATGGTGACTTACTTTATTAACCAGATTTGCATCAGTTGTATCGAAGTTGAACTTATCATCCATGTACTCTGCAAGCAAGTTGTAATTTTAGTTTTCAAACAGAGACGACGATAGTGTTCATTTAACCTCTTCAACCCTGAGGACCCTGTCCCGGGTCCAGAATTTCGTATTTTGACTTAATATAAAATATTCTTTTAATCTTTGATGCTCCGTCATGGACCCCAGTAACACATATGAGATACTGTTTGAAAGCTTAGAGTCTCTACTTTCTGCAGATATGCATCACTTTGACACATCTTTTACTGTAAGAAAGTTATTTACACTTAATTTACACTATCACCCCCCCAATATTTTATTATATCATTTAATATTTACATATTTCATATTTTTCAAAAATGACAAACATGGGCAAGTCTTATATCAAATGAAAGCTCTCACTCTCAGGAATAAGACTACAGCGTTATTTTTGCTCTATTATTAACACATATCCAACAATCGGTGAATGAATAATAAGGTAAAAAATGGTCTTTTGTAAACATATGTGAAACTTGAGTGTGGACTGCCTCAGATAGCACATATAGCCACAAATGATACACCATCTTTTATTTTAGGTCCTACTCTAAACAATGAGTCCATTCACAGCATTTTCTTTGGTTGTGTGCATAATTAATCCCTTGCTATTTATTATATGTGCAAAACAAAAAATTAATATTTATATGAAAAATGTATTTTCACACCCTTTAGTAAAATGAGAATAACTTTTGAATGCGACATGCTAAAGGGTTCATTCTTTTTTTGGGTGTTTACTGTCTGCTGCTGGTAACAACCAGAACTGTCTGCAGTCTGCTAGAGCACACAGAACCAGAGTTATACACTATCAAAGACAGTGTTTACAACATAAAAAAGAAAATTTGGTGTTTCATCATATGAAAAACAACATAAATAACAATATTTGTCACAAACAGCAGCTTTTTATGTAACTTCAAAGGGTTTTCTTTAAAAGGATATAAAGAAATTGCATTTATTCCACTGTATGTGGTTATGGGGACACTTCAAATGTTCTTAGGCAGAAATTGTATACAAAAAGGGTATTATTCCTCCCTTCAGTTGGAGTAAAATAACTTTTGCATAGATTATGATAGAGAAAAAATTCATTTTTCCTCTGTAAGCTGACAATTGCTGGAATCAAACAAAACTGTCTGCAGGGACCTGAGATACCCAGGGCCAGAGTTATATACTTTCAAATAAAAACTTTAGAAAAAAACATCAAAAAGCGCCTATTTATTTTTGTGTTTATTAGAGGACTGACAACACATATAACCATGTTGAGCACTTTTAACAGTGTTTTATGTAATTTCAAAGGGTTACCGGTAAAATGATACCAAACTTTTGTATGTAAACCTCTGCATGTGGGTATGGGATGCTTTTGAAATTGGGTAGGCCAAATCCAGGCGAAAATCCCCAAAATAGCTTCAGGGTGTAAGAAGTTAACTATGGTGATTTCATCTATTGCATTTAATAATTTGGCTTTCTTCCTCATTTTAGTATTACTTTCTCCAGAAAAAGAATCAACAAAAGAAAAATTTTAAGACAGGAACAATTCCAAAATTGAGTTGATTTGAAACGAAATGACCAGTAGGTGTTCACTATTAATGACTCAATAACTTCATTATCTTATTAACTTTAACACTGATTTGGTGTTTTTTTAACACCAATCTTGGTGTGGATTATATAAACACCGATCAGTGTTAATTTAACACTGGGGATTTTGCTGTGTAGTGATTGTTTTACTAACTGCTGACCAGCTTAGGGAATCTCTATGGCAAATTTATAAGACATATTTGTGATTTAGTATGTTGTTTTTCTTCTTAATTGAGTCTTTTTCTTATGCCTAGAATTAGTCAAGGAGATTGATTCTTATAACTTCCTTTCAAAGTTTGATCAATTGTGCATAATGACATGTGCAACAAATGCATATAGGGTGTCAGACTATTAGATTTGCATAATTTAAAGTTCAGGTTTTAAAGTTTGGGTCAACTTGTGGCACAGCTTTAAAGCTGAAACTTATATAATCCTATCAGAGGTCCAAAATGTCATAGAAACACACCAATGGCTTTGCTGTGATCAGGATTAAACATGTTACCCCTCAAACCCCTCTCCCAACAGAGCCTCCCCACAAAACAAATACCAATTTAACCACTGTACATATGTATATACTATATAATATATAGTCATTATTTTTTAACACATCTATAGTTATGCGCTGGCACAGAGTTAGACTCTTTTGACTCCACACAGAAACAGCAACGTATGCGGCATGACATCACTTTGTTGCAGAGATGCTACAGAAGTGCTCTGTTTGTTCATAGAGTTGTTGAATGTTAAAATAAGGTGTTTTAAAAAAACATATTGCACAACCTGGATCTGTTTTTTCGCCCTGTCTTTATTCTTTTTTTAATGTATTATTGAAGTATCGGATCAGGACTCTGTATTGGTAGATACTCAAAATCAAATGACTCGCACTCAAGGGCAAAAACCTAATCGGCCAAGTTTGGTGAACTGAACAATTTAAGTATAGTCTACAAAACCGCCAAGTTAAATAAACTTAAATATAAGTTTTGGGAGACACCATTACTCAATTAAATTGAGGCAACGAGTTTACTCAATAACAGGGGCGTCGGACTGGGGGTAAAACCAGTACTGATTACCAGGGCCCCAAAGGAAGAGAGGGCCCTTGAAAAGTCTGGAATATATTATGGGGGTGGGGCATGAGGGCCCATCAGGACTGCCTATGCATAGGGCCCCAGATCTTGTGCAACGCCCCTGCTCAATAAATTTAGTTTAGTCAACTCATTAGGGTTTTCAGCGTTGAAAGCAAATTTTGTATAAAACTGGAAATGTTTTACAGGCTCGTTGGTGTTTAAAGCCCTCAACGAAGCCTTCAAGGCAGCCCTGCTTGGAATGCCCTCCCCATGCCCCGAGCATTTCAGCCAATCACAGAACTGGTGCTAGATATCAGTTTCATGTATTGGTTACTCAATTGTTTTTCCTTTTTTTCTTACCATTGTCGCTTGGGATTGGGGTTAGAACAACTTTGTTACATAAAATGACTTCCTCACCCTAACCCAACTCTAACCCCAACCCTAAACAGTTTAAATTTCTGACAAACATATGAACAACATATAAACCAATGCTTAAAATGACATCCGCATTTATGCCAAACCCAACTTTATCCTCGCGCAAAGACAGTTTAAAAATCAGACGAAAACCACAAATCTAACCCCAATCCCAATCGACAATGGTTTGGAAAAAGGAAAAAATTGAGCAACCAATACGTGAAACTGGCACGAAAAATAAAGTCGTGCCACAGACATGTGAAAACCCGAAAACACGTCACTTAAATGCTCGAAACATTTTAAACTGAATTCAAAAAGAGTCACATTCCTATCTTACTATATCCAGGCAGTGCTGCCTTGAAGCCTTTGTTGAGGGCTTAAAGGGGTCATAGCATGAAAATCTGACTTTTTCCATGTTTAAGTGCTTTAATTGGGTCCCCAGTGCTTCTATCAACCTTGAAAATGTGATAAAGATCAACCCAATAACTTAGTTAGGATAAGCCATTTTCTGCAAGCATGTGAAAAATTAGGTCGTTCGGATTTTGCCTGTTTTGTGAGGTAGGTAGCAAGGTGAAGTATTTTGTATATGTGGAGTATTTTGAGTTAAAACTTCACACACACTCGGGGACAAAAAATTATTTTATCTTTAAAAAAATCTCATAATATGACCCCCTTTAAAACACCAACAACCGTTTTGCTGTGTTGTGGTTAAAGTCAGGGCTCTGTACGGGCCAATGAAATGTTCCTGCTGCAATTTTTGTAAGGGATAATGTAGAGGCAGTCGGTTGTTATTGGGAAATAAGCCCCGACAGTGTGATCAGGACCCGACGCGAAGCGGAGGGTCCTGTATCACACTGAAGGGGCTTATTTCGAGATAACTACAGGCTGCCTCTACATTATCCCGCTTATTACACGGCTACTTGCCATATAAGAAAAAAAACTGGACATGAATATGAATTTGAAACATTTTATTGGCATATTTGTTTTAAATTAACATTTTATCCTTCCGCGAAACTTTGCACAGATGCATAAAATGATCGTAATACCTTATTAAGATCCTCTGCTTCATACTTGTCTGTCTCCATTTTTTTCTCTTTTAGCCAGTCTTTGAGAAGTTTAATGCCCATTCTGTTTTTTTTTTTTGGTGTTGGCTTCGTAGCTGTCATGCTCTATTTGTCAAGTTCAGTCTCAGTAAGCTCTCTGTGTCTTGTCGTTGTTCGTTCTTTTATCCACTGTTTAAATGTTTAGTTTTTCCGTACATGTTAAAATTAATGTCAAAAATTTCCATTCTTAATTGTGGTTGTCCAGTGTTTGTCACAAGATGGCGCCAAACAGTAATCTTTGTTGGCACGGAGGGATTTTAAACATACAAGTAGTACCGGCTATGTGTTATTACTTTGGAGCGGTTATTATTTGAAAAGAACGAACCTGCAAATGTCTCAACTGACCAATCAGAATCAAGCATTCCAGAGAGCCGTGTAATAAGTGCTGATAATGAAGTCGGTGGAGGTTTGTAACTCTTCAGTTATTAAATCCAGAAGTGTTGTGACTTTCAAACATCATGCACCTAGTTTGTTGTGTAGATGAACATATCAGATGTGTTTGTCTGACAGACAGCAATGTGATGGTGTTAAAACACTATCAACACTAACAAATTGTCATACAGAGATATTTATACAATATTTATTTTATACACCAAATATTTTAAATATCTAAAAAAAAATCCATGTACACTTTACGATATTTAAACACATACAATGCAGTTATTTATACACATTTGTGTTTTTGTGTCCCTCATGTTGAGCTCTGCTGGGTCATTTCTGCTGTTTGTCCTGTAGTGGGCAGTAAGCAGCTCCTTTACGTCATGACAGAAGGCAGTTGTTTGTTTTGTCATTTGCAGCTTTTGTAGAGGTTTGTTACCGTTTAGGCTTAATACTGTAAAACATAAAAGACAAAAATCAGTACCAAATATCACAATAAAACAAAAGCAAAAGAAACCAATACAGAAAATACAAACTTTTCATCTTTACAGTTTGAACAATATCAGTGACTTCATACAAAGTAATATTTTCTTAAAAGAAAAGAGTGACAGTCTTTCACATGATTTATTTACATTTTTAGAACATAACATTTTTTTAAGCTAAATGAAAATTAGCAGTTTGCTTCAATAGTCTGTTTAAGCAATATCACACTATACATCACCAGATCTCTTCTGGTACCAGCAAAGAGTAAACGAATTCCCAAAGTACATGCTGAACAGATTTGATAACGAGTTTAAAGAGAGATTTCATGGACATTTCAGCACAACCTCAAAATCATTTCCATTGATAATTCAGGATCTTCATGTGTCTGACTCTGCTGTGTATTACTGTGCTCTGCGGCCCACAGTCACTAAAACACATTCAACACTCATACAATAACCTTTAGCAGTTTAATTTATAATAAATACTGCTGAATTAAAAAATTCATAAATACTTTATGCTGCTTACAGTTACTTTGGCCATTGCTAAAAGCCTTCTTGAATCTGTGAATTTAAAACCTAATTACACTTAATCAGCAGTTGTTGCTTACACATTACCACTCTCAAAACTAATAATAGAAAATTCATAGGTACTAACTAACTACTAAACATGAGTTACTTTAGTTACCTTAACTGCCTGCACAGTAACTTAGGATCCTTGATTTGAGTGAAACACGAACTGTTACCATTAATCTCCCGAGACAGACGCAGCAAAACTGTGCATATTAGGTCTTAAATCGTAAATTAGATAAACCAAAAGTAATCTTAGCAGCTTTTTTTTGCCACTTACCCAAAATATGCACTTTTCTTAACAATAAAAGTTTACAGTAACTGCATTAAGCTGAACCTTAAAATGAAGCTAATTTAACAAAAACGTTACTTTCTTGTTCTTAATTTTTTTGCACTGGTTCACAAACTAATGTTGTGGATTTTTTCAGGAGAATCAGAGACGGTTGAGATGTTTAATTCTCTTCAAAGTATTTTATTAAAGAATTGTGTCAGACAGCTTGAAACACAATACTGGTCATAGGGTGTATACCTGATAAAATGATAATGACAATGACCCCGTTCTGAGTTTTTCAGTGATTTAAATAGTGCCCCAGTTTTAGTAGTCCTCCCATTCGAACAATCTGTTTGTACTGTGGCTGTAACTTTGCGACCTTTAAGTTGCTACGCAAAAAGACAGCCATGGCTGGTAAAACACAGTGCCTTTGTTTCTAACGCATCATACAGCTATCTTGCTATGCTCACCAAGGTCACACGTATCTCTTCCAGGCCTCTGTGGAAAAACACTGTCATGTGCAAGCAACAGAAAGACAACTTAATTCATTTAGACCTTAACCATAAAACACATTAAAAGTATACCATATAAAACATTTATACTTATCTTAAGATAAAGCACTCAAAATGTCTCTACCATACTAGATTATGGATGGGTATTTGTTGTTTTTTAATGATATTGTGATATACTGCATATGAACAAATGTCAATGGTAATACCACTGTTAGCCTGAGGATGGCAACATCTACACATATAACATCTGAACCTTGACAGTGAGAAACTCATTATCATGATATATCAGTCAACATCACAAGCAGCAAACAAAGTGACTTCTACAGCTAAACACTTACATGACATTGGAGCTCAAATGACTTATTGGTTATTTATGTTATTAATTTTAAACTTGAATTCATATGGTAGGCAATTAAAATCCTTCATGAATCCTTTTCTTGTTGTAAGTTTTTATTATTTTTTTATGAATTTCATTGATTGTGTTACTGTGTTCTTTATCATTACAGGATCTTTTGGCGAAGACGCTGTCAATCAACCAAAGGAGGACAGAACTGCCATTAAAGGAGAGCAGATTACTCTGAACTGTGAATATGAATCAATTTCAAATGATCCATATCTTTACTGGTACATTCAGCGCTCAAACAACCTCCCTGAATATATACTGATGAGGAACAAATATACATCAAGCAACAGCTCTGATTTTAAAGACAGATTTGATGCCAAATTGGACACAAAATCAGTTAATCTGATAATTCAGGATCTTCATGTGTCTGACTCTGCTGTGTATTACTGTGCTCTGAAGCCCACTGTGACTAAAACACATTCAACACTCATACAATAACACTGTGATCAAACAATCAAATTCATCTTCATCACAACACTACTGCAGTTTTAACATCTTATTTGAACTACATTATATACAAAAATGAAAAGTCAACTTAAGGTTGTGTCATTTGGAAAGTGTAAGACTTGTGAAAAAGGTTTTGCTCTCTCAAACCCACCTAAAAAATCCTTAGGATACAGGTTGCAGGTGAATTGAGATCAGGTGGGGTGTGACTTGGGCTGTCATTAGTTAATTGAAATCCAGAGATGCTGCTTCTTTCTGGATGATTTGGAAAGGCTTGGTTACTCTGACTGACAACTAAAGGTTAACTTTGAATTGTTAAATTTATTAAGTGAATCAGGCCAATTCATTTTATCACCATTAATAGGTAGACAATATCATATGATCACATTATACCCTGGCATCCACTTCCCGTAACTTCAAATCTTGAATGTTGCAGGGAGTCTCATGAATCTTGATTGTGGAATTACTTTTACTGCACAGACTAAACTTTTTTTTTTTTTAATTGTAGTGTTTGAGTGCCCTGCATTTTGTATAATACCAATGCCATTAGTTGTTGATCACATAAAAATTCACACAGGGTCGGTTCTAAACATTTGGAAGCTAAATTAATGTTGGGGAATCCTCACATGCATTTATTCCACCTTTCAGAGTAAATGAAAACACTGTTAAACTAAGTTTTTATCAATTTAATAACTGATTACAGTTTAATAAAAACATGCTGCACAAACACTGCTCACACAAAACTCCCCCCCCCCCTGCTATTTTCCATCCCATTTTAACAACTCACTGACTGATTTATCTCTTCCTCCTGTTTCAGTCACTGCATCAAAATGAAGACACTTTGGTTGTTGAAGTTGGTGATTTTGGCATCAGTTTGTCATGGTAACTAGAGCAACTTCTTATTTTCTATTATTTACAGTATAATGATGATAAAACACCATGAAATACTGTAAGTCATGATATAAATGTATTTTTATCTTTCTTCAGATTGTCATGGAGAAGAGAAAGTTGATCAGCCAGAAACACAAATCACTGAGTCTGAAGGAGGATCAGTAACTTTACATTGTAAATTTAAAACAGCTTCAGGGCGGCCAGATCTCTTCTGGTACATCCAGAGACTAAATGACTTTCCTAAATACATCCTTAGGAGAACTAAATACGGAGGAGATAATGGCACTGAGTTTCAGCAGAGATTTCACTCTGAAGTAAAGTCAGATTCAGTTCCTCTGATAATTCAGGATCTTCATGTGTCTGACTCTGCTGTGTATTACTGTGCTCTGAAGCCCACTGTGACTAAAACACTTCAACACTCATACAATAACAGAGGAAGCACCCAGTCTTTCTGTTGTGATCATTTACATTCACTACCAGCAAAACATTATTGATGTGGTGACATGCAGACATTTCTGAATGTGTATTATATGGACATAAGCTTCTTGTTTAGGGCAGATTGCTGTCTGGATGTTTTCTGTTTCACCCATCACTGCACGAGCGCTGCTGCTTTTTGCGCTGCTCTACAATCAGCCAACAGCACAAACAATTCATCACTTCAGAGTCATTACTGACAGTGCCAATGAAACCTTTCTGTTTTAAGGTAATTGTCCCAATACTCGTTTCTATATACCGAAAACTAAGTGGTGTGAAAGCAGCTTATGACTCCCAGCATGCATTGGTTCATGAATGAATGATACATTTTTGCTGTTGTTTTTTGTTAAGACTTTTAAGTAGCTTGTTTTGTTAACAGTTTTTTTACTTTGCCTAATTTTTTTAATCCAATAGTATTTTACATCGTAAAAATAGTCATTTTTGTGTTGTGTTATTTTTAACAGGCATATGTACATAATCCAGCATCAGAATTTATCAAATTGTACTTTTTGAACTCACCACTGGGTGGCGCTATCCCTTCAGTCTTATTTAAGAGCATTGAATGATCAAAAAACATCCATAAGTACAGAAGAAATAAAACAGAGACCACATGAGTCACATCAGTTTAACTTTAACCTCTTTTAACTAAACAATGATGAATTATGTGATCATTTCTCTGTGTTTCACAGCATTTGATTTTGGTAAGAAATGCATGCAATTCATCTTTTAAATATAAGTATTTATTTAAGATACATAGAAATAGAAATAAACAATTTCTTAAAAAGAGATCTAAAGCTCAGATCATAACGAACAAACAGCTTTTCACAGATCTTACACAGAAAACATGAACATACACCTGCTTCTCATTTCAATGCAAGTCTATGTCATTCAAGTGCTGAAAAAACACAAATAATTAATAGTTATATGACTTAATACATTTAATGATTTTTGTTTCTGCAGGTGTGATGGCTGTGGATCAGATTGGACCAAATAAAGGTGCAGATATTAATGCTGGAGAAGGAGAGACTGTGACTCTGAGCTGCTCATATGATACCAGCAGCAATTATGTTACACTTTACTGGTTCAGACAGCATCCTAACAAAGAGCTTCAGTATTTAATATGGAAAGACGCTCGCTCATGGAGTGGTACTGGTACTCCCACTGATCCTCGGTTTAAGTCGACTACATCACGAACATCCAATGAACTCACTATTACTGGTGTAACTCTGTCAGATTCAGCTCTATATTACTGTGCCATGTGGAGCCCAGTGATACAAAGTCTATGTGAAGCTGTACAAAAACTAAAATATATTTTTCTCTTTGAAAATAAACCACATCAAAACCACAATACACAGAAAGTAATAAATTGAGTGAAAACACCTGTGTGTGATTATGATAAGACATTTTATTGAAACATGTAATAATAAAAGAGTAAAAGACAATGTGTAACAAAAGTTTTTAACTTAGTAATATATTTATTTTATAATAAAATTGTAAACATCTTAGTCTGCAATTTTATAATTTTTATATTTCATTTTTTTACAAGTGAAATTATTTCATTAGTGAATTTCAGTGTTATGTGAACAGACAGGTGTAAAATCCATGTGCCATGATTAAAAGTCCTCTCCAGTATTTTGTTCCAATTACCTGGATTTGCTAATTAGCACAGTTTTTCAGCAGGAGGTGACCTCCTGGCTCGTTGGTGCCTTCCGCCAGCTTCTGGCAGTTTGAGCTCACAGTTGGTCAGGTGAGTAGCGCAGATATGCTAAGACAGGAATGTGACTGTATTTGAAACCAGCTTGAAATGTATCAAGCGTTTAAGTGGCGTGTTAAGGCTTTTAATTGATGTTTTTGCTTTTTTACCATTTGTTGACTCTTTGTTTCCATAAATTATATAATTTAATGAAGTATTAAAGAATACAGATGTTCATGGCCGTAGCCAGGGTTTGAAAATGAGTGAGGTCAAGGGTGTTTAAGTAAGGGATAATGTAGAGGCAGCCGGTAGTTATTGGGAAATAAGCCCCGACAGTGTGATCAGGACCCGACGCGAAGCGGAGAGTCTTGTATCACACTGAAGGGGCTTATTTCCCAATAACTACCGGCTGCCTCTACATCAGGGATGGGCAACTTCGGTCCTGGAGGGCCGGTGTCCTGCAGAGTTTAGGTCCAACTTGCCTCAGCACACCTGCCTAAAAGTTTCTAGCAGAGGTGTCAAATCCATGTGCCAGGAGTAAAAGTCCTCCCCAGTATTTTGTTCCAATCACCTGGATTTGCTAATTAGCACAGTTTTTCAGCAGGAGGTGACCTCCTGGCTCGTTGGTGTTTTAAGCCCTCAACCAAGCCTTCAAGGCAGCGCTGTCTGGAAGGCACTCCCCATGCCCCGAGCGTTTCAGCCAATCACAGCACTGGTGCTAGATATCGAGCCTTCCACCAGCTTCTGGCAGTTTGAGCTCACCGTTGGTCAGGTGAGTAGTGCAGATATGGTAAGATAGGAATGTGACTGTATTTGAATTCAGCTCGAAATGTTTCGAGCGTTTAAGGGACGTGTTACCACGTTTTCACGTGTCTGTGGCGCTTTTTGTTCAAGCCATACTGTTTCACGTATTGGTTGCACAATTGATTTTCCTAATTTCTTACCATTGTTGCTTGTGATTGGGGTTAGAACAACATTCTGTTACATAAAATGACATCCTCACCTTAACCCGCGGGAACTGTTTAAAATTCAACCAAAGCCGTTTAAAATTCTGACAAATAAACCAATGCTTAAAATGACATCCGCATTTATGCCAAACGCAACTTTATCCTTGCTTGAAAACAGTTTAAAAATCAGACGAGAACCCCAAATCTAAGCATCTAAAAACAATTGAGCAACCAATACGTGAAACTGGCACATAAAAAAGTTCTGCCACAGACACATGAAAATGCGGTAACACGTCCCTTAAATGCTCGAAACATTTCGAGCTGAATTCAAATACAGTCACATACCTATCTTACCATATCTGCACTACTCACCTGACCAACGGTGAGCTCAAACTGCCAGAAGCTGGTGGAAGGCTCAATATCTAGCACCAGTGCTGTGATTGGCTGAAACGCTCGGGGCATGGGGAGTGCCTTCCAGACAGCGCTGCCTTGAAGGCTTGGTTGAGGTCTTAAAACACCAACGAACCAGGAGGTCACCTCCTGCTGAAAAACTGTGCTAATTAGCAAATCCAGGTGATTAGAACAAAATACTGGGAAGGACTTTTACTCCTGGCACATGGATTTGACACCTCTGGTTTCTAGTATGCCTAGTAAGACCTTAATTGGCTTCAGGTGTGTTTAATTATGGTTGGAGCTAAACTATGCAGGACATCGGCCCTCCAGGACCGAAGTTGCCCATCCCTGCTCTACATTATCCCGCTTATTACACGGCTACTTGCCACATAAGAAAAAAAACTGGACATGAATATGAATTTGAAACATTTTATTGGCATATTTGTTTTAAATTAACATTTTTATCCTTCCGCGAAACTTTGCACAGATGCATAAAATGATCGTAATACCTTATTAAGATCCTCTGCTTCATACTTGTCTGTCTCCATTTTTTTCTCTTTAACCAGTCTTTGAGAAGTTTTAATGCCCATTCTGTATTTTTTTGTGTGTTGGCTTCGTAGCTGTCATGCTCTATTTTGTCAAGTTCAGTCTCAGTAAGCTGTCTGTGTCTTGTCGTGGTTGTCGAGTGTTTGTCACAAGATGGCGCCAAACAGACAGTAATCTTTATTGATCTTTATTGGCGCGGAACGATTTTACTCGTGCAAGTAGTCCGGCTATGCGTTATTATTTTGGAGCGGTTATTATTTGAAAAGAACAAACCTGCAAATGTCTCAACTGACCAATCAGAATCAAGCATTCCAGAGAGCCGTGTAATAAGAGTTAATAAATGCTGTCCCAGGAGAAAAAAGTGCTATAAAATACAGTAGTAAATGTACTATTTTGTGGACTATTTTTGTGGTTAATATACCAAAAATGTGTCATTATAATAAACTTAAAAACATCTAAGTGCACTTAACTCTGTTATTATGAGTCACCATTTATTTCAATACACTAAAAGCCGCCAGAGTCTCACATCTGCTCGAGTCCATCTCAGTCATTTTATGCTAAACCATACAGTAAACTGTACAAACTTAATTATATACCGGATGCCAATATGAGTTGTTTTAAATTACTTATTAGTCATTCAGAAAACTTCAAATTTTATTTTTTATTATGAAACATTTACAGATGTCTGGACCTCTGTGACCTCAATGCTGCCCACCAAACATGAGACGTCCGCTCGACGTGCAGATCATGTCTATATTAGGTCGGTTGGTCCAGGCTCTTATCTGTACGTCTATACAACGTGCAGATCTGGTACAGTATCTGGACGTCTGACTATGACCCCTATTGGACGTCAGGTAGACGTCCAAAAGGGGTTCGGGAAATCAATACAAAAACATTTTATATAAATGTGGTCTATGAGTTCTGAGTCAAAAAACATAAACATCATGTGCATTTTTGTAGAATATTTTGTTAAGCTGTAAAAATAATGTTATCTTTATATATGAATGTGTGTTCAAAAACAAAGCACTGCTCATAGATAAAGTTCCACCTTAAATGCTGTCTCTCTTTCTTTCTATTTCTCTTTCTCTTTTTTTTCTCTTTCTCTCTCTCTCTCTCTCTCTTTAATTAACAGAGATGTATATGCTGACGTTTTATTGAAAATCTTTTTTCACCCTAATGACGATCAGTGATTCCTTTAGTTGGGTAGTTTGACTCTTTGACTTTTTATAGTAGTGTTTGGTCTTTGTAAGATTGTTTGCTAAAGCATGTTATTTGTTGCAAAGAAAATTTGTTAAAAATAAAACTCACATGGATCTTACAACTTCACTGAAAGTTTACTTACAGTAAAACCACATATGTAAAGTCTGTAAATTAATTTTGTAAACCATGTAGAATTGTCTCAATTTCTCAGTTGATTTGAGGTGTCACATCCAACTTATTATTTAGGTACATTCCACCACTGGGAAGCGCTTGTATAAAATTAAAAGTCCAGATGTTATTGTCACATATGCAGACATCAAGAATCACCCCATGAATCACAACAGTGGTGACACTCTCTGGACTCATGAGTTTTTATAATACGCTGGTGCAATGCATTGCAACACTTAGACAACTCACCATCGTTGTGATTCATGGGCTGATTCTTGATGTCTGCATTTGTGTCGAAAAATTCTAGACTTTAGATTTTTTAGTACAGTCAAAATGTTTCATTTTTCATTACAGTAGGCAGCAGTATGCCCCGAGTGTATTTATTGCAGCTCCAAACAAAACTTACTCAGAAATTTACTTTTAAACGAAATTTATAAGGTATTGTTTTTGTTGTTATTTCAGTTATATTATACCACCACTTCTGACCATCAATGTAATTAATGTGAAGCCACAAGTAAGTTGCATTGCTAACAAACACTTGGTGCAATAATAATGTGTTTAAACACACCATCATCAAGCTAACGCTACAATATAAAAACAAAGAATCAAACTACCCAACTAAAGGAAACACTGATTACCATGATGGTGACAAAACATGTTCAATAAAACATCAGAATCTTGTAAATTCTCAAAAACGAGCCGTAGAAATGATAAAAAATAAAGTGAATTTGGTTTGTTTTTCCAGTATGGTCCTACTTCAAAACAATGCTTTGTTAAAACAACTGATTGTAATGGTGATGACATTGTTTTAGAGAATGTACATGTAACAATTATCCAGCGAGAGCAAGCGAGGGAGGGAGAGTGAAGTTCACGTCACTTCACTTCAATTATTGAACGATAGAGAGAGAGAGTGAGAGAGAGAGAGCGAAAGAGAGAGAGAGAGAGAGAGAGAGAGAGAGAGAAAGAGAGAGAGCAAGATTGCAGACGCAGATAGTTAAGGTGGAACTTGTATATTTGGGAATTATCTATAAATAATATTTTTTTTAACATTTATTCATATATAAAGATTATATATACAAATATAATGCCTAAAATGGCCACATTTAAATAGTTTTACTTTGCGTGGAGGTCCCCTTGACATCAATATTGGATGTTCAGAACAGGTCATAAAAAGACGTCATAAAAACTTTCATTCTGGCTCCTCATGGGACGTCGAAATGACGTCTTTTTAAGACGCTTTGCTCAGTGGGTGGTGATGCCATACACATGTTATAGTAAAGCAAAAAAAAAAAAAAATTCTAATCGAATAGTCACTTAAATTTTAAAAATACTACCTTTTTGCACTGCATTATTTTTCTAGTTTCAGTATAAATCAAATTTCCCTGGGTGGCACAATCCCTTCAGTCTTTTTTAAGAGCCTGAAATGATAATAACATAGACTTTATAATCAGTTTGAACATTTTCAGTAAATTTCACACCCTATAAACTAATTTACGTTCAAATCAACGATAGTGTTTGTGGTTTGCAACACTAAATATTGCGAATGATTCTTAGGTTATCTCAAAACATTTCAGCACATACAACATCTGAACCACTAGGGGGAAACATCGCTTAAATTTAAAGGTAAGGCTGTGATGTTGCTGAGAATATCAAGAGAAACAAATAACACAGAGACTCACATCAGATCACAAACTCTCTTTATCTCACTGCAGTAATGGCAAAGTGGATGATTGTTGCTCTTTTACTTACAGCTCATGAATCTGGTAAGAACATTCATCATTTATCTTTTAGTATCTTTTTAAATTACATTTGTGGTAAATAAAATGCAATTCACATAAAAAAACAAAGATCCTCAGTGTTGTTTTACATTTTATTTCAGGTTGTAACTCTCAGGAGAGTGTTGACCAGAGTAAAAGATTTCAAACAGCTTTTGAAGGAGAAGCTGTAAATATCACATGTACATTTAAAACCACAGATACATCACCATATCTCTTCTGGTACCAGCAAAGGGTGAACGAATTCCCAAAGTACATGCTGAACAGATTTGATACTGATAAAGATTTTAAAGATAGATTTCATGGACATTTCAGCACAACCTCAAAATCATTTCCATTGACAATTCAGGATCTTCATGTGTCTGACTCTGCTGTGTATTACTGTGCTCTGCGGCCCACAGTCACTAAAACACTTCAACACTCATACAATAACCTTTAGCAGTTTAATTTATAATAAATACTGCTGAATTAAACAATTCATAAATACTTTATGCTGCTTACAGTTACTTTGGCCATTGCTAAAAGCCTTCTTGAATCTTTGAATTTAAAACCTAATTTCACTTAATCAGCAGTTATTGCTTACACATTACCACTCTCAAAACTATTAATAGAAAACTCATAGATACTCACTAACTACTAAACATGAGTTACTTTAGTTACCTTAACTGCCTGCACAGTAACTTAGGATCCTTGATTTGAGTGAAACACGAACTGTACCATTAATCTCAGCAAAACTGTGCATAATAGGTCTTAAATCGTAAATTAGATAAACCAAAAGTAATCTTAGCATCTTTTGTATTGCCACTTACCCAAAATGTGCACTTTTCTTTATAATAAAAGTTAACAGTAACTGCATTAAGCTGAACTTTAAAATGAAGTTAATTTAACATAAACGCTACTTTCTTGGTCTTAAGACTTGTGAGAAGGGTTTTGTTCTCTCAAACCCACCTTTCAGGTGAATTGAGATCAGGTGGAGTGTGACTTGGGCTGTCATAATTGAAATCCAGAGATGCTGCTTCTTTCTGGATGATTTGGAAAGGCTTGGTTACTCTGACTGACAACTAAAAGTTTACTCTGAATTGTTGAATTTATTAACAAATCCGTCTGAATCTTCTGTGTTAGTTAGCACTTCTCCTTTGCTGAGATATTAGGTGTGTTCGACTTCATGCGGCGCTGCGCAGACCGATCGGCAGCTGACTTAAAGCAGTGCATTCCGGTTAGTAATTTTGTCCGACTTCAGCTGGCGCTGCAGGCACGTGACTGTGTCATATGTTTTTAAGTACCGCGAGAGCGTTTCGAGAGTAGCCGGCTAGCTCAGGAGGTGCAGCTTCTCCGGAGCGGCTGCACGGAGTTGTGATGACGGCACAGCTTTACGTGATTGGTCGCCTCACTGATGACAACGATCACGTGCGTTTCAAGTTTAATCCGACCTTTAGTTCCACTAATAAACATTATAAATTCATGTTTTAAAACTTTAATATGCTTAAATGTGTTATATTGTGTCGTGTAATAAAATAAAAATGACAATAACAAACTATATTGGTATTTTAATAATATAGGCTTGTTTCCCGTTATTTTCGGGTATACAGTTTAAGCAGCAATTAAAATATTCTATATAAAATGTTTCTGGTTGCAACTTTTTATTAAAAGGTTTGTTTTATCAAATTCAGCATCTAATTCACTTCATTTGCGATTAAAAACAAGGAAACACGGCGCACACGTCACTACGGCAAGCAGCAGGTGTCCGGCTTGAAGGCTCCGTCTTCAGTTCCTCCCTCGACTGCAAGCGGCAAACCTCGCCGATCAGTCTGCGCAGCGCCGGATGATCTCGAACACACCTATTCTATCCACCTCACAGGTGTGGCATATTAACATGCTAATCAGACAGCAAGATTAGTGCCTAGGCTGGCTACAATAAAAGGCCACTCTAAAATGTGCAGTTTTATTGTATTGGGGGTTCAAAAACCAGTCAGTGTCTGACCACCATTTGCCTCAAGAAGTGCAACATATCTCCTTTGCATGGAGTTGATTGGTTTGTTGATTGTGGCCTGTGATATGTTTGTCTATTCCTCTTCAATGGCTGTTCAAAGTTGCTGGATATTAGCAGGAACTGGAACACACTGTCATATATGTTGATCCAGAGCATCCCAAACATGCTCAATGCGTTACTTGGCCGGTGAGTTTGCTGGCCATGCAAGAACTGGGATGTTTTCAGCTTCCAGAAATTGTGAACAGATCCTTGCAACATGGGGCCGTGCATTATCATGCTGCAACATGAGGTGATGGTCATGGATAAATGACACAACAATGGGCCTCAGGATCTCATCACGCTAACTCTGTGCATTTAAAATTCCATCAATAAAATGCACCTGTGTTCATTGTCCATAACATACGCCTGCCCATACAATTACCTCTCCACCACTACAGTATGACGATGGACGATGAGCATGGAGATGAGCTTCCCTGAGACAGTTTTTTTTGTTATTTTATTCAAGTGCAATTTACTTAAGATTATCAGTTCAAAATGCTGTAAGGAATACCCATGAGCCCATTCAAAATTTGGTCCAATAATAACAACTGATAGCACATACAAACCAGTTAAGCAAAATTTTTAAGAGTTTTACACTTTTTGTAACATTATTGATGTTTTTTTGTAAATATATTTTTTTAAATCACCGTTCAGGTGATCCGTGTTTCCTTTGGTATGCATACACCACATTCAACTTATTGTATTTCATTCCACTATAATGATGATACATGTGAACAGTGTTTTTTGTGTGCTTCTGTGCAGAATTAAGTTCATTCCTGAATATCATTCATTACACATTGTTGTATAAAGTTAAATTGACAATTTAAAGGGGACATATTATGAGATTTTTTTAAGATGTAAACTAAATCTAGGTCTGAGCAAAAGTGTGCCGTTTTGGGTGTGTCCTTTAAAATGCAAATGAGCGGATGAAGTGCAAACACTGATCACAATGATGGTGGTTTGTTGCAATTGAAACTCAATTTTGCTGTGAATTATTTTCTCTCTCTCTCTCTTTTTCTCTGTACTAAATGGCTGTGCTGTGGTTGGATAGTACAGATAAAGGGGGCGGTATTATCCTATTCTGACATCACAATAGGAGCCAAATTATGACCTATTTTTTCACATGCTTGCAGAGAATGGTTTACCAAAACTAAGTGACTGTGTTGATCTTTTTCACATTTTCTAGGTTGATAGAAGCACTGGGGACACAATTATAGCACTTAAACATGGAAAAAGTCAGATTTTCATAATATGTCCCCTTTAAGTTCAGTCTTTATGAACACAAAGTGAACTTAACTGTTTAAGTGCACTGTACAAACTCAAAATTTGGTGAACTTAAAAGTTTAAGTTCAGTCTATGTGGTCACCAAGTTCAGTGAACTTAAATATATAAGTTTTAGGGAGCCCCATTACTTTATTGAATTGAGGCAACAAATTTACTCAATCATATGAGTTCAGTTTCAGTGTACAGTGAAAGTATTCTGCGGAGAGGGTAACAACTACACTGTAAACACTGTGAACAAAAATATTTATTAGGCCAAACATTACAGTTGCGTAGAGTAGCATACAAACAAAATCATAAAAATATGTAAACCAAAAGTATATTCTTTAAAATACAGTAAAGAACCCAAATATGTGTGTGTGTGTGGGGGGGTCCTGGGGGAACAGTCCAGGAATTGGTGTGGGGGCAATCACCAGTGCAAAGCTAATCTCTTCTCTGGTTCTGGCTCCAATACTTCGTCCACATCTCTGTCAATTGTTGGCATTCATTGTTCAAAACAGGTAATCTGACATTTCACCTATATTCATGGGCCTATACTGCAGTAAATTAGTGATTGGTTAGTGATCAGTTAAGCAATTAGTGTTTGCACCTGTGAGAAGAGTGTGTGTGACCTGGTGAATAAGTGTAGCATTTTGATTGGTTGTGTTTGGAAAATGAAAGCAACTCAGTTCCTGTTAGATTTTTGTGTTTTATGTAGAGCATTGTGTCTAGTGTACATAGCTTATGGTTTTGGAGATTTGGTGTGTAGGTTTGCACTTTGAGTGAGAGATTTCAAAAATTGTGTAACATGAAAAGATTTTGTGTGTAGGGATTTGAAAAAAAAAACTGTAGTGGTGGAGGAATCTCCATATTTCAGTATCCTGTGTGGAGGAGAAGCAGGTCTAAATGTCACAAACCACACCTACAATTTCACACCTTATAGCTTAACATCAACTGAATGTACTTGTTTATCTTTCAACTTTGATTCATGAAGTCAATAATGATATAATTTATTAGTAAACATGGAGAGTTGTATTTTACTGATTCTTCTAACAGTGGCAGGTAAAGTGCACTTAAGTCTGTTAATAAATATGTTAAACTTAATGTACATATATTAGATATTAAATACTTATTTCAGATGGTATTTAAAAAATTTTAATTCTTAAAGGTCACATATTTTTAGGCTTTCTAGAGTTTTATTTTAGGTTATGATGTCCTTAAGAATATATATTTGCTGTTTAAGTACCAAAAACAATCTCTATATATTTTTTACAGCTCCTCTTTCAGGAGCTCTGCTAAAAACAGGTCGTTTTGGCATGTAATAGTAATATTCATGAGCCTCTCTTCTGATAGGCCTGTTATCTTATGAGTGAAATACGCAGTTGAAATAAAGTTACCCATGGAATTAAACTAAGTGTTAGTTTCTGGACACTAAATGTTAGGTTAGTAAACCAATAGACACAGAGACTAAGAGATTTTAACCTTACCATGTTTAACTCAATAAACAAACAGACACCAAAAGGGCTTGTGTCTGTAACTTAAGAATACAAACAACGTCTGATTTCCAATAGATATTCTATCAAAACCGGTGGCTACCAAAGACTTTAACGTTACAAAACAACACTTTAGCATCTAGTTAGCAAACACGTTAGCGTTGCATAATTGTTTACAATATATCATTTCAGTTTTCTCTGGCTCCATAATTTAATTTAAAAGTTAGGACTGCTGATAATTCGCATGCGATTGTCTCGTGCATCCCTTCAGTAAAGCCGGTTCATTGATTAGTAGTAAATCACCATCAGCTGCTTTCAGAAGCGGCAACCGGCAGCCGGTTCTGAGAGCAGGTGATGCCGCTTTACTACTAACGACGAGATTCGCGTGACAATCGCGTGCAAGTTATCGTGCAGCCCTGCTTAATATTTGTTTACTTACGGGTTGTGGATTTAAGGTCGGATCCAACAAAGGACTGCAACATCTTTGATGAGTAGATTCCTGGACAAACCAGCATTGAACTGCCACACCGAAGCAGTCACTTGTGAAATGTTTAGATCAGACGGCTAAAGTTGAACTAATTATTGAGGAATTTCTAATTAAATGAATATTAGCCATTGTTCTCGTATATTAATGTTTTCAGAAGCCTTTGCAATGATTTAGTTTCCTGACATCCATCAATTGAACAGCATTTTCTCACGTGGTGTGATGGAGTTTGTTTAGCAACAAGGGGGTGGGGCAGTGGATGGTGGACAGTGCTCGGGGTGGAGACTGAAGGCGGCGACTGTCTCTCGGTGACGTAGCAAATTCACGGAAGTACAAACGAACCGTTTTAACTCACAGCTACTTCAAGCAGGCTATGTGAATTTGACTCTTAAATGACTGTTTTGAAACTTATATGGTACTTACATAGCCCCTAGACCTCAGTTATCATGAAAAAAGCCACAAAATTTCACTTTTGACCATATGTGACCTTTAATGTTACTTTATGCTTTTTGTCCTTTGCAGGTGGATTTGCTGACAGCATTGAACCAAAAGATAAGAATAAGAAGACTGAAGGAGAATCTGTGACACTGAGCTGCACATATGATACAAGCAGCCTCTATGTTTATCTTTACTGGTACAGACAGCATCCTAACAGAGAACCTCAGTATTTACTGTATAAAGGTGCTCGATCATGGAGTAGTCATCGTAATACAGCAGACCGTCGGTTTAAGTCAACAGCATCAGATTCATCCACTGAACTCATTATTGACAGTGTAACTCTGTCAGATTCAGCTTTATATTACTGTGCACTGAGAGTTGAAGCCCAGTGATACAAAATACCTGAGAGGCTTTACAAAAACTCACACACAGTTATTGCTTTGAACAATTTTTAATCAAACCACAGTCGTTCTTAATGTGAACCACAAAACTCTTAAACATGACAGAATACAGTAACACCTGCTGAAAGTTTACCAGAGGAAAAAAATAACAGTTTTGTTCAATAAATCACTGTTAAGTGTTTGTTGTAGTGGCAATCCAACTATTCTTATAAAAGGATAATTTATGATCCCTGTCAGACGAGGTTCCTTGACCAATAAGAAACAAGATGCTTTGCCATATTCCCCTTCACCTGTGACTATATTTACAATATGTGTTATTGCTTTTTTTAAACAGTCACCACTTACACAGAAATTGTGAAATGTGAAATGACTGTCATTTATTTAAAGTGCACTTTACATTGGTCCAACTAAAAACATTATTTCTATACTGTTTGTCTTGTTCAGTTTGGCTAAAAGCAAACTACATTCTCCTTAAATACAATTTAAGTTTTTTCAGTTAACAATTTATTCAAAAGAAAAAAATATTTATATATATATAAAATGTAATGTTGAAATTTTATATTGATTAATGTCATGACATAGATTGAAATCAATGATTGAACACAAACTTCAATTAGACTGATACTTTTTTACAAATTAATTTAATTTTAATCTTAATTTTACAGATAGGTAATTTGTGAGGAATTAGATTTTTTGTTAGTATTAGTCTAATACAGTGTACCTGATGTTATTTAATGTCAATCATTATAAGAGAAATACTGTATGTCAAGAGGCGGAGCTTAACACAAGCCTGTAAAATACAGAGATCTCTTATGCTGATCACAGAACTGAGTCAAGCAGATGTGTTTTAAACCTGATTTTTTACTACCATAATGTTAACTTGTCTACTAATATTGCTGACTGTAACTGAAGGTATTTGCATCATTACATTACTATAGCCTTTACACTGTATTAGTTACTCATTTAATATTTTATTGTAGGTTGCAGAGCTAAAGAAGTCATCAGTCCTTACAAAGATGCAGTATTTGCCACTGAGACCGAGAGTGTGACACTGTCTTGTAATTACACTGGATCGGTCTATAGTCTTCACTGGTATCAACAATATGGAGCATCACCACCACAGTTCCTTATACTGGATTACTCAGGAGTCATTATTGAAGCTAAACCTCCAGTTTCAGGAATTTCCATCAAACACAGAAAATCTGACAGCAGTGTGGATCTGAAGATCTCATCTGTTGAAGTCACAGACTCTGCTCTGTATTATTGTGCACTGACGCCCACAGTGGCAGGAAACACAACAACACTGTACAAAAACCTGACTGACTCACAGTTTTAGGGTGAGATAAAACATACAGGTTATTGTATGCACAAGCTGTTAATTCCAATGAAAATTTATCTGTTTATATCACCAATCATAATAAAAGTGTGACATGTTAACTTATTTTTAGGCACAATATTGTAAATGTAATAAAAAAATCATAAATTTGATGTAGACATTTAAGAAATGTATACATTACATTAGTATAAAATATTTTCTCTTTGTAATAGCAGATTCTGTTTTTACTTTTTATTTAACACTTTAGAGACTGACTGACTTACTTATATGCCTTCCACCCCTACTGGGGCATAGACCGCCTACAAGGGATCTCCAAGAGTCTCTGTCTTTGGTTCTCCTCTCCGGTTGGTTCCAGGTCATCTTCATGATCTTAAAGGGGTCATAGCATGAAAATCTTACTTTTTCCATGTTTAGGTGCTAATTTGGTTCCCAGTGCTTCAACCTAGAAAATCTTAAAAACTTAGTTTTGATAAACCATTCTCTGCAAGCACATAAAAAATTAGGTCATTGAAATTTGTCTCTCCTTATGATGTTATAAGGATATCTTATTATAATAATACCGCCCCTTAATCTGCTCTATCCAACCACGGCACAGCCATTTAATGCAGAGAGAAAGAGTAGAAAGAGAGCGAGAGAGAAAAAATAATTGTTTCAATTGCAACAAACCATCATCATTGTGATCAATGTTTGAATTTCATCTCCTCATTTGCATTTTAAAGGACACACCCAAAACAGCACACTTTTGCTCACACCTACAAAGTGTCAATTTTAACATGTTATATAATAAATTATCAATATGATATTTTGAGCTAAAACTTCGCACGTGTACTCTGGGAACACCAAAGATTTATTTTACATCTTAAAAAAGTCAACTACTACATTAAGCTAACATTACTGTGTAAAATGAATGTATACAAAGTTAGATACAGATCCTGGGGCCTCATTTATAAAATGCTGCGTAAAAACCATCCTAAATTTGATCTTGCGATCATTGAACAAAAATGCGTACGTGTGATTCATAAACCGAACGTACACGCAGAAAACTCGCGTACCCCTTTCAAATCTATAAATCAGAAATGAACTTGAACTTGTGCGCGCAGCCAAGCAGTTTCAGATCTCCGCCTTTAAACGATGCGTAATTAATGTCAGACATACAAAAAGCGCTTGTCAATGTTTAAACCCAATTTCAAACAGCAAGAATGGCTTATATTTCCAAAAACCTGCAGCAATCAGACAAGCAAAAGTGCGTACGTCTGCTCAGACCCTGACGTGGCGCTAAGCACTTTTCCACGTCAAAGACGGTTTTTATAAATATGGACTTTGCCGTGGATTTTCGCCTACGCACACTTTACGATCAAATCTGTGCGTACGCAGGCTTTATAAATGAGGCCCCTGAATTCTTGCCTGGCTGTCGAACCTCTCCTCATACATTTCCCAGATAGCCACTGGATGCTGTAACGGAACAGGACCGCAACCACAAAACGATAGAGCCGGACTTGTTCCTGAGTCCAAACGCATATCGGGCCGAAGCCATTTCTGGGGCCCGTTCTTCGTACGTCGCTTAATACATCCGAGATCAAATGAGACATCCGAGAAGTTTAGATCTGGCTAATTATAATCTCGCTTATTTGGTTCTTTGAACACCACTGCTGTTGATGATTATTATGGCAGGATTGAATTATCTGAGATCACTGCGCGTTCGTGCACTGCAAGAAAAGTCAATACATATCGATAGTAGAAACACTGATCAGCCACGCTGTGATTGGCCAGTTGTTACAATGGCCAAGAACACGCCCATTTTTAACCCCTGCAGTCTGAGAGCTATTGATGGAAGGTTGTGAACGTTTTATGTGACTGAATTTAAAAACCCAGTTAAAGCTACTTTAGTACATAAATCACCATAAATAATTCAAAATTTTCTGTAAAAATATAATCTTGATATCTTTGCTATGCTTGTCAAAGATTGAAATTAATGATTGTAATTAAAATTTGATGCTCCTAAAGTACTTTAAGTCTCTTTTAAAAACAGTTAAATGCTATTTTGTCTGTTTGTAACAGCAACTTAAAAAGCAGAATAAAAAAACACAGGTGGTGGCCCTCCATCTTCATGTGATGTGCTGGCAGGAGTGATGTCTCTAAACTGGCTGATTGTACAGATAATCTCTGGAGCAGTTGCTCTTTCTTAAACCGACAGCCAATGCAACAATTTAATTCCTGATAAATAAAATTTTAATTGTAGTGTATTATAAGATAGTGTTTTCCTCTCTTTTGTGCAGTTGTAGATAATACACCAACACTTTTATCAGTTTCCAATAATGTGGTAAATAAAGTATGATGTGCAGTAAGGGAATGGTAATGTTATTCTACATCAAAAGATTATAAAATACAACCGTTTCTGATAGCAATGCACATGACAGTAAAGAAATCCTCTCAGATGGTAGTCCTTTAGAGAAACTATATGCAAGTGGTTAAATAAGTTTACTTCAATTGCATTATTCTTAACTGATTTCTGACTATATTAGCAGTATTCCACGTTAACCGAAAGTCCTGCATCTGCTGAGTCTGCACAGAAAAGTGTAGTAAAGAAGATAAAGATATGTGAAAATATGTGCAAAAAACTTATTTGGTTATTTTGGTCATTTTTGTCACAGAACAGGGACAGGGTAACATATTTGTAGACAACGTTTTAAAGATAGAACAGATAGAAATTACTAAACGAAAACCCTTTTTATGCATGACATTGAAAGCTACTTGACAATCTAAAGACAAAACTAAAATAGGAGATTAGTTTATTCAAATGAAAATTATTTCACACTGAGTAATAGTCTTTATTGTACATAACATCTATAAGTGCTGGGTATGATTAATTGCTGTTTTTATTAAGGAAAATTCAAACAAATTTAAAATGAATGTGATCAGCATGTCATTCGTTTAAGAATAATAATCAAACACCTGTTACACAAAAACAAGTCGCACAAGTACAGGAAAATATATTTGTTATATTATATATTTTTTAAATAACATCGCTAAAAGATTTTTATTAATATATTCTTTTTTTATTACGTGTTGAATTTGAAAAGCTCTTTATATTAATCATGCATCTTACGCAGATTGCGCTCGTATAATGAAGAATACGCGACTGCGTCAGACTTTCCGTATCACATCCGCTTAAAAAGGTACAAACTAATCTTGTTTACATGAAATAAGCCTGCTCCCGAGCAGGTTTGAGCTTAGGGACCTGTTGCTATGACACCAAGTTTAGAATGAGCTTCGAAGAACCAAATAATCCAAGATCATGCCAAATCATCAACAATCAAATCCAGCTAACTGAGTTAGCGACGTACGAAGAACGGGCCCCTGGTCTGTTTTTCGGGGTTGTTGCGGAAAGAGGTGTAAAATGTGCCATGAGTAAAAGTCCACTCCAGTATTTTGTTCCAATCACCTGGATTTGCTAATTAGCACAGTTTTTCAGCAGGAGGTGAGCTTCTGGCTCGTTGGTGTTTTAACCCCTCAACGAAGCCTTCAAGGCAGCGCTGTCTGGAAGGCACTCCCCGTGCCCTGAGCGTTTCAGCCAATCACAGCACTAGTGCTAGATTTCGAGCCTTCCGCCAGCTTCTGGCAGTTCGAGCTCACCATTGGTCAGGTGAGTAGCGCAGATATGGTAAGATAGGAATGTGACTGTTTTTGAATTCAGCTGGAAATGTTTTGAGGGTTAAAGTCAGAGGTCCCCAACCACCGGGTCGCGACCCAGTACCGAGTTGTGGACAAGTTGCCACCGGGTCGCAAGAACGTCCTGAAATTTTTTTATAATAGCTCCGTAATAGCTTAATCGGGTATTTTGTACAAGAGCCGACTTGAAATAACAAATCATTTCCACTTTTGTACAGAGCCGCACATTCTCTTTTTCGTGGTCTCTCTTTATCTCTACCAGCGCAGCGGCGATCACATTGCTGTCAGAGTTTGAGCATACAGTACTTCTAAAACACAATCGATCAAAGAATTGCAGAGGTATGAATTAATGAATCATTTGCAAATGTACGTCGCAAATCATGTAAATACGCGGAGACGTTCAACTGTGTGACATTGCAAATGACTGAAAAGTAATTATTTTATTCTTCTGTAAAACAACTTTAAAATTATCCAGCGACCATGATCAAAATAAACTCTTTTACTGCAGTAATAATATTTTAACGGCTACACTTTTAATGTAGGTTTAAAAGGAAACTGTGTCAATCATCATTAAAAGCATATGGTAAAAGGGAGTCTCCGCGCCCAGCCACAATTCTTCTGGCATCTCTCCTCCTTCACTGCATTTTTCTTCCATTCTTTTACTTGAACTTGGGGCTCGAGCCCGACCAAGATTCGAGCTGCCTTCGAGAACAGCAAGCCAAGTTCGTTTACCGTTAATTATTAAGACTAAATGGGCAGGCAAACTGAAACAAAAAACTATCCGGCAAAATATGGTTTTACACGTCTAATATAATATACTATAAATAAAGCAATTATTAATTTTCCCAATGCATGGTTGTTTGATCTTTCTTCCGTTTAAACATTTTGCAAAGGAGGATTTTCAGCACTTTGTTTGAACAGCAACTCAGCACCCCCCCCAAACCTCAAACCCCGGTCCGCGAATTTTTTTTAAAGCTGAAACCGGTCCGCGGTGTAAAAAAGGTTGGGGACCCCTGGTTTAAGTGACGTGTTTCTGCATTTTTATGTGTCTGTGGCACGACCAGTTTCACGTTTTGATTACTCAATTTTTTTCTTATTATCTTACATTTGTCGCTTGGGCTTAGAACAATTTTCTCTTACATAAAATAACATTCTCACCCTAACCCCAAGCGAAAACAGTTTAAAATTCTGACAAATAAACATATAAACAATGCTTAAAATGACGTCCGCATTATGCCAAACCCGATTTTATCCTCACGCGAAAACAGTTTAAAAAACAGACGAAAACCACAAATCTAACCCCAATCCCATGCAACAATGGCTTGAAATAAGGAAAAAAACTTGAGTAACCAATACTGAAACTGGCACGAAAAAGAAAGTGGCGCCACGGACATGTGAAAATGCAGAAACACGTCACTTAAACACGGACATGTGAAAATGCAGAAACACGTCACTTAAACACGGAGATGTGAAAATGCAGAAACACGTGCTAATAGGCTTTATGCCCAGCTGCACTACTTCCTGAACTTCAGCCAGCTCCTTGTTTCCTATCTGCCATTATTGGACAAACTGATTAATCCAGGTGTGTCTGATTATTGTTGTTGTGACTACTGAGGTCAGCCACACCTGGATTAATCAGTTTGTCCAATAATGGCAGACAGGAAACAAGGAGCTGGCTGAAGTTCAGGAAGTAGTGCAGCTGGGCATAAAGCCTATTAGCAAATCCAGGTGATTGGAACAAAATACTGGAGAGGACTTTTACTCATGGCACATGGATTTTACACCTCTGGTTGCGGATATGTGCCAGCGCCGATCCAGCTCCGCCTGGTCGTCAGTATCGGCTCAGATTCGTATTGCAGATCTGGACCAAATCAATGTCTTTCGGTTACCTATGGGAAACGTGATCTGGGCCAGATCTGTTAAATAATATAAATACTGAACTGATGTTTAAGCTGAAACCTCTATCTGACACGGATCTGGTTCACAATCAGAAAACGTCTCTAAGATAGAAGCGGAGACAAGGGGCTTAAAACGGATCCGGGCCAAATGTAATTGCTATCTGGGTTTAGACCTACTTCCCTTTCCCTAAGTGGTTATTCCACTTGTCAGGTCGCCATTGTAAATAAGAACCTGTTCTTAATGACTTGCCTGTAAAAATAAAGTTTAAAAAACACATTGATTCACACTCGCCATCTCCCCTCATCTTTAGACAACTGAAACATTTTTGACAAGTTATTTGTTCCAGAGGTCACTTTAGCTACTAGCCAGACAGATAAACATTTTGGAACCTCACAGAGACTTTACAATAAAATCCTGAAGAGGGCGCTGCACAAACACTGCTGACACAAAACTTCCCTCCTTGCTATTTTCCATCCCATCTGTCATTGACAACTCACTGACTGATTTTTCTCTTACCCCAGTTTCAGTCACTGCATCGAAATGAAGACACTTTGGTTGTTGAAGTTGGTGATTTTAGCATCAATTTGTCATGGTAAATAAAGCAACTTTTTAATCTCTATTTTTAATTTCCAGTACTTCAGAGTGTTTTTATCATCATTATATTGTAAGTCATGATATAAATGTATTTCTATCTTCCTTTAGATTGTCATGGAGAAGAGAAAGTTGATCAGCCAGAAAGACAAATCACTGAGTCTGAAGGAGGTTCAGTAACTTTACATTGTAAATTTAAAACAGCTTCAGGGCAGCCAGAGCTCTTCTGGTACATCCAGAGACTAAATGACTTTCCTAAATACATCCTTAGGAGAAGTAAATATGGAGGAGATAATGGCACTGAGTTTCAGAAGAGATTTCACTCTGAAGTGAAGTCAGATTCAGTTCCTCTGATAATTCAGGATCTTCATGTGTCTGACTCTGCTGTGTATTACTGTGCTCTGAGGCCCACTGTGACTAAAACACTTCAACACTCATACAATAACAGAGGAAGCACCCAGTCTTACTGTTGTGATCATTTACATTCACTACCAGCAAAACATTATTGATGTGGTGACAGTATGCAGATATTTTGTCAATGTGTATTATATGGACATAAGCTTATTGTTATGGGCAGATTGCTGTCTGGATGTTTTCTGTTTCAACCATGATTTTAAAGGTTGTCTCAAAACATTTCAGCACATACAACATCTGAACCACTAGGGGGAAACATCGCTTAAATTTAAAGGTAAGGCTGTGATGTTGCTGAGAATATCAAGAGAAACAAATTACACAGAGACTCACATCAGATCACAAACTCTCTTTATCTCACTGCAGTAATGGCAAGGTGGATGATTGTTGCTCTTTTACTTACAGCTCATGAATCTGGTAAGAACATTCATCATTTATGTTTTAGTATCTTTTTAAATTACGTTTGTGGTAAATAAAATGCAATTCTCGTAAAAAGAAAGATCCTCAATGTTGGTTTACATTTTATTTCAGGTTGTAACTCTCAGGAGAGTGTTGACCAGAGTAAAAGATTTCAAACAGCTTTTGAAGGAGAAGCTGTAAATATCACATGTACATTTAAAACCACAGATACATCACCATATCTCTTCTGGTACCAGCAAAGAGTAAACAAATTCCCAAAGTACATGCTGAACAGATTTGATAAAGATTTTAAAGAGAGATTTCATGGACATTTCAGCACAACCTCAAAATCATTTCCATTGACAATTCAGGATCTTCATGTGTCTGACGCTGCTGTGTATTACTGTGCTCTGCAGCCCACTGTGACTAAAACACATTCAACACTCATACAATAACACTGTGATCAAACAATCAAATTCATCTTCATCACAACACTACTGCAGTTTTAACTAACATGTCATTTCAACTACAATATATAAAAAAATGGAAAGTCAACTTAAGATTGTGTCATTTGGAAAGTGTAAGACTTGTGAAAAGGGTTTTGCTCTCTCAAACCCACCTAAAAAATCCTTAGGATACAGGTTGCAGGTCAGATCAGGTGGGGTGTGACTTGGGCTGTCAATAGTTAATTGAAATCCAGAGATGCTGCTTCTTTCTGGATGATTTGGAAAGGCTTGGTTACTCTGACTGACAAAGGTTAACTTTGAATTGTTAAATTTATTAAGTGAATCAGGCCAATTTATTTGACAGTTTTATCACCATTAATAGGTAGACAATATCATATGATCACATTATACCCTGGCATCCACTTCCCGTAACTTCAAATCTTGAATGTTCCAGGGAGTCTCATGAATCTTGATTGTGGAATTACTTTTACTGCACAGACTAAACATTTTTCTTTTTAAAATGTAGTGTGTGAGTGGCGTTTCTAAAACTAAGTGGTGTGAAAGCAGCTTATGACTCCCAGCATGCATTGGTTCATGAATGAATGATACATTTTTGCTGTAGTTTTTTGTAAAGACTTTTTAGTAGCTTGTTTTGTTAACAGTTTTTTTACTTTGCCTAATTTTTTTAATCCAATAGTATTTTACATTGTAAAAATAGTCATTTTTGTGTTGTGTTATTTTTAACAGGCATATGTACATAATCCAGCATCAGAATTTATCAAATTGTACTTTTTGAACTCACCACTGGGTGGCGCTATCCCTTCAGTCTTATTTAAGAGCATTGAATGATCAAAAAACATCCATAAGTACAGCAGAAATAAAACAGAGACAACACGAGAGTCACATCAGTTTAACTTTAACCTCTTTTAACTAAACAATGGTGAATTATGTGATCATTTCTCTGTGTTTCACAGCATTTGATTTTGGTAAGAAATGCATGCAATTCATCTTTTAAATATAAGTATTTATTTAAGATACATAGAAATAGAAATAAACAATTTCTTTAAAAAAAAGAGATCTAAACCTCAGGTCATAACGAACAAACAACTTTTCACAGATCTTACACAGAAAACATGAACATACACCTGCTTCTCATTTCAATGCAAGTCTATGTCATTCAAGTGCTGAAAAAAACTAATAAATAATAGTTATATGACATTTAATGATTTTAATTTTCTGCAGGTGTGATGGATGTGGATCAGATTGGGCCAAATAAAGGTGCAGATATTAATGCTGGAGAAGGAGAGACTGTGACTCTGAGCTGCTCATATGATACCAGCAGCAATTATGTTACACTTTACTGGTTCAGACAGCATCCTAACAGTGAACCTCAGTATTTAATATGGAAAGAGGCTCGATCATGGAGCCAGACTGGTACTCCCACTGATCCTCGGTTTAAGTCGACTACATCACGAACATCCAATGAACTCACTATTACTGGTGTAACTCTGTCAGATTCAGCTCTATATTACTGTGCCATGTGGAGCCCAGTGATACAAAGTGTATGTGAAGCTGTACAAAAACTAAAATATATTTTTCTCTTTGAACATAAACCACATCAAAACCACAATCTGTCATACACAGAAAGTAATAAATTGAGTGAAAACACCTGTGTGTAATTATGATAAGACATTTTACTGAAACATGTAATAATAAAAGAGTAAAAGAGTCAAGACAAACAACTATATTAATATATTTTATAATAAAATTGTAAACATCTTAGTCATTGGTGAATTTTGGTGTTATGTGTAACAGTGATGTTTTCTTACCAGTTATTCAATAGTTCGCCTGCGCATTCAGATCTTAATGATTAATGGTAAACAAACTTGGCTTGCTGTCCTCGAAGGGAGCTCTACAGCTGAGTTCTGAACCTTCAGAGAGAGCGAACCTGAGGCCGGGGCTCGAGCCCCAAGTTCAACCCCCCCTTGCAACAGAAATGCACAGAGGAAGAAAGAGAGCAGTGAAGGAGGAGATGGGGAGGAGGTGGGATGCCGGAAAAACTGCAGCTGGACCCGGAGGCCGGAAGGCTGCCTTATATACGCCCATAAGGATGATTGACAGACCTGAATGTTTAGGCTCCTCTCGAAACTACGTTTAGAACTACAATTCAATAGTTCGCCTGCGCATTCAGATCTTAATGATTAATGGTAAACAAACTTGGCTTGCTGTCTTCGACGGGAGCTTTACAGCTGAGCTCTGAACCTTCAGAGAGAGCGAACCTGAGGCTGGGGCTCGAGCCCCAAGTTCAACCCCCAAAAAGGTATGTTTGAGGGACAGCAAGCTGGGCAGGTGCATGCAAGTAATTAAGACGTGTATGATTAGTATTAAAATCCTCTAGATCTCCCCCCAAAAAAGGTAGAATATCATCAATATTACGGCTTATCACTTCTGCGGAAGTTAATAGAAAGTGCGTGACATAGGGCTCCTGCGGGAACGATGGTGATTCACTAATGCATTAGTGCAAGTGTGGTGAAGTCACTGCTGAGGCAGTGAGCAAAGTTGAACCAAATAATGCGGTGCGAAATTTCGGTTTATGACTTTTGTGGAAGTTAACGGAAATCGTGCGACCTGGGGCTTCTGTGGGAGCAATGGTGATTCACTAATGCGTTAATGCAAGCATGATGAAATTGTCACCACCAGGGGCTGGCTGTTTACTCTAAAGCCACGCCCCTTTGCAACTCCCACCTCGAGGAGGTCCCCAAAGCCAACCCAATGACCAGACAAACACGGGAACAGGTAAGTAAAATTTAAAACAAGCTTTATTTAGTTTAAATATTTAAAAGAACTGGGAATTTGGGGAAAGGGGAAATTAAAACTAATAGGCCTCTTCTTCTCCCTCCAGGGAGACTGCAGCCACGGCAGACAGGCCAAGGGCAGCAAGGGTGCCAACCACCATAAGCTGGGGGAGAACGGGAAACGTCAGACTCCAGCCTGGACCCTGCTAACCGTGGCGCCCTCCTTCTTCCGTCCTGGAGGCAGAATAATTTTGGTGTGACTGGTAAGGAAGATCTCCACTGTCGGTGTACCTTTCCTTGGGCCGGCAGGGGGTCCTCGCCCCACGTGCCTTTACGTTCCCTGTCGTACGTCCGTCCACGTTCTCCTTATGCCCCACAGATAGTCACTGCTACACAAAAGCACTGTTAGCTTACACTTGAGGTGTCTCTCACCGGCTCTGCTGCTTGCAGCTCTCTGGGTGGGTATCACGTTACACAGTCTGTTCTCCAATTGTTTCTCCTTGCTCTCCACAGGCGGCCACTAGGACACAAACGACACTGTTACTTGGACTTCGGGTATTGCTCACCGGTTCTGCTGCTTACAGCTCTCTGGGTAAGTATCACGTTCACAGTTTGCTCTTCAGTGATTCACTCTCGTTCTGCTCTCTCTCCACAGGTGGCCGCTAGAACACAAAGACACTGTTACTGGGACTTCGAGTAATTCTCACCGGCTCTGCTGTTTACAGCTTTCTGGGTAGGTATCATATTCACAGTTTGCTCTTCAATGATTCACTCTCGTTCTGCTCTCTCTCCACAGGTGGCCGCTAGAACACAAAGACACTGTTGCTGAGACTTCGAGTAATTCTCACCGGCTCTGCTGTTTACAGCTTTCTGGGTAGGTATCACGTTCACAGGTTGCTCTTCAATGATTCACTCTCGTTCTGCTCTCTCTCCACAGGTGGCCGCTAGAACACAAAGACACTGTTACTGAGACTTCGAGTATTTCTCACCGGCTCTGCTGTTTACAGCTTTCTGGGTAGGTATCACGTTCACAGTTTGCTCTTCAATGATTCACTCTCGTTCTGCTCTCTCTCCACAGGTGGCCGCTAGAACACAAAGACACTGTTGCTGAGACTTCGAGTATTTCTCACCGGCTCTGCTGTTTACAGCTTTCTGGGTAGGTATCACGTTCACAGTTTGCTCTTCAATGATTCACTCTCGTTCTGCTCTCTCTCCACAGGTGGCCGCTAGAACACAAAGACACTGTTGCTGAGACTTCGAGTAATTCTCACCGGCTCTGCTGTTTACAGCTTTCTGGGTAGGTATGGTTCTCCTCCGTAGGTCAACAGAGGGGCGAAGGTCACACACCACCTCACCGGGTCGAGCGCTGCCCTATCTCCAATGCCCATAGGCCGATCGATTCCTAGACGGGGGCGCCCTTTTCGTAGAGACCACGGGGCGGCGGACCCTTTCGCCTCTAACTCTGCGACGAAAACAGACACAGGTAAGTTCACACCACGAAATGTTCTCCAATGGTTTACTCACGGTCACGGACAGCTCTTAGTCTGCGTCCCTTCGCACTCCAAACAGCACACTACTTATAGTAACAGTGATTTCTGTAGTCGTTGGCCTCTCCGTCCTCTGCCCAGTGGAAGAAAATGGATAATGCGGGGCTTCGTCTACAAGACACACAGCAACCCACAGCAATATACACAGCACCACTCCAAACGTGAAAAGGATTTAATACACAGTCTCACTCACCACACTATAAGTGCACCACAACAAGGGAAGCACCCGGTGTCCTCCACTGCGCTTGGGCTACGATAAGGCGATGGGAAATACGACCACAATAAGTCTCGTTGCGGTGGCTGTTTGAAGTTATACTTCTAACGGCTCGCCCACCACACTCTTGTAGGGGTAGGGCCGCCCTCCTTCTCCTGGAGGTTTCCAATAGTTACACAAGTTAACTTTTGCCAGTTCTCCACACAAAAAGGGTATACTCACGGCGAATAGCCTTTGTTTACGTTGTACCAGAAGGTCAATTTTCTTCCTGCTTTACTCCTTCAATATTGGTTAGAACAAGTTCCTTTTTACCCATAGGATTTTCCTGTTTACTCCAGCCGATCCACAATCAAGACTGCAACGAGAGAGAGAGAGAACCACAGACAGCCACCACGTCCAACAATGAGCACAGCTCCGTTTCCCAGCACACACTAAGCACTCTAACTGTGTTCTAACTGTGCTTTATATACTCCTCTCTGTACTATAATCATCCAATTGCCAGGCGATCTCTTCAACTAGGCACAGCTGTGCCCAATCGGCTGATTACAGCCTCCGTGAATCTGCCGGATGTCCGGTGTTTCCGTTTTCCGGTCTGGACGGAAACATCCGGGCGGAACCAAAACTTCCTCAACTTTTGGTTCCGCCCTGAAAGATCGTCACCCCGTGACATCCTCCCCCGCCAATGCATTCCAGTCCCTGGAATGTCCTTGAGTAGTCCACTCACCGTAACGGGAAGGGGGTCGGCCTCGATTCTCCCGTTGGGAGCGCCTCACAGGGGAGTCAGGTCCGGCGGGCTCGGGCACAACCTCAGGTTGTCTTTGGGCGGCCGGGGGTTCAGCTGGCGCTGGTACTGGCTCTGGTTGTCTCTGGGCGGCCGGGGGTTCAACTGGCTCAGGTGCTAGCTCTGGCTCTACTGGGGCGGCCGGGGGTGGTGCTGCCACGGGTAGGCCTGGTACCACAGCCCATCCTTCCATCCAGGGGGCCGTCGGTGCCGGTTCTGCCACTACCTCCTTCGCGACCTCGGGATAATTTGGGCAAGGGCGAATCATGTTTCGGTGCACCACACGTTCCGGGCCGGCCTTTCCTTCCGGCCGGATGGTATACACCGGCTGTCCCGGCCTCTGTTGCCTGCAGACTACGTACGGGGTGGGCTCCCAACGGTCACTCAGCTTTCCTTTGCCTTGCCGCCGATTGTCTCGTACCAAGACTCTCTCTCCTGGTAACAAGGGGGCGTCCCGGGCCGTCCGGTCGTACAGCCGCTTGTTCTTTTCCCCTGTAGCCCGTATCTTCTGGGATACCTGCTCGTAAGCAAAATGTAGCCGTTGGTGGTGGCGCCCCGCCCATTCCGTCACGCTCCCTTCCTCTTGGCCAGCGGCCACTCCCAAGACCAGGTCCGTGGGCATCCGCACATGTCTGCCGAACATCAGATAAGTGGGGGCATACCCCGTCGTACTATGAACGCTGTTATTATAAGCTTGCAAAAGATTCGGTAGAGCACTCACCCAATCGCTCTGCTTCCGTTGGTCCAGGGTCCCTAGGAGCCCCAACAGGGTCTGATTAAACCTCTCACAACAGCCATTTCCTTGAGGGTGATACGACGTCGTATGGGTCTTCGTGCACCCATACAGCTGGCATAATTCTCGGATCACCTTTGATTCGAAATTTGCCCCTTGGTCTGAGTGCAGGAACTCTGGACATCCAAACGTTTGGAAGACGTGCCGCCATAGAGCCGTTGCGGTGGTGTTTGCCGTCTGATCAAGGGTGGGAACTGCCCATGCGTATTTTGTAAACAGGTCGGTGATTACTAAGATGTTCGGATAGCGGTCCTGTGGCCGGCCCAGTGTCAGGAAATCCATCGCCATGATGTGGAGGGGGGCTTTGGCATGTATGGGCACCATCGGCGCTCGAGCCTCTCGTCGAGATTTAAACAACATACACCTGGGGCAAGCTTGGACCAAGCTGCGTACTGACGCTTCCAGCCCCGGCCAGTAGAAAAACCTGCGCAGCAACGATACTGTCCGTTCCTGTCCCTGGTGCCCCAGCTGATCATGGTAGGCGGACACCAAGGCTGCTGCTTGATCGGCGGGCACCACGATCTGGCGCACCTCTTCGTCCAGCTTCGGGTCACTAACCTTCCGGCAAAGCACCCCTTCCTGTAGTTCCAGCTTGTCCCACTGTCCCAGCAGTCTTTTTCCCGTCTCTGTTTGAGTCAGCCTCTCAGACGCTGTTGGCCGTCGGCCCTGCTCCACCCACATCTTTACCTGACACACATCCTGATCCTGGGCCTGCCTCGTTTTCCACCGACAGGGGTCCCAGCCCCAATTCTCCGGTACCGCCTCCTGCTGGCCTCCGGGGGCCTCCACGGCCCCTATCAGATAGCCCTCCCTCTGGCTTCCTTCTTCCTTGCCTCCCCGGCAACCGGGGTTGTCCGCCTCTGGCAATCGGGACAAGGCGTCCGCGTTCGTGTGTTCTCGCCCAGGCCGATACTGCAGTTGATACTCGAAATTGGCAAGTTGTGCCACCCAGCGCTGCTCCACAGCTCCCAACTTCGCTGTCTGTAAATGTACCAAAGGATTATTGTCTGTAATCACCGTTACCTTAGCACCCCAGAGGTAGTCCTTAAACTTCTCGCTCAGGGCCCACTTCAGGGCCAGCAGTTCCAGTTTAAATGAGCTGTAGTTTGCATCGTTCTTCTCAGCTGGGTGGAGGCTTCGGCTTGCGTAAGCAATCACCCGTTCTGTTCCCGCTTGTCGTTGGGCCAAGACCGCCCCCAACCCCAGGTTGCTAGCGTCTGTATACAAGATAAATGGTTGAGTAAAGTCTGCATAGGCTAAGATAGGAGCCTGTAACAATTCCTGTTTCAATCTCTGAAATGCCCCCTCACAGGACCCATCCCAGTCAATCGGGGGTGATCCCCGTCCCCGGTTCCGCCCTGTACCGACCAGCAGCTGGTTAAGTGGCTTAGCGATCTTGGAAAAATCTTTTATGAACCGTCTGTAGTATCCCACAAACCCCAGAAATGAACGTACTTGCCTCACAGTCTTGGGCGCACTCCAATCTCTTACTGCAGAGACTTTCCCAGGGTCTACAGCCACCCCAGCAGCGCTGACCACGTGACCCAGGAACTGGACCTCTCGCCTCAACAGATGGCATTTATCGGGTTGCAACTTCAGCCCATATTTCTCCATTGCCTGGAAAACCTCTTCGAGGTGCCGGAGGTGGGAATCGAAATCTGGGGAGTACACAATTACATCATCTAGATATACCAAGACTGACTCCATTAACTGACCTCCCAAACAGCGCTGCATCAGACGTTGGAACGTGGCTGGGGCGTTGCAGAGCCCGAAGGGCATCCGTTCCCACTCGAATAGTCCAAACGGGGTCGTGAAAGCGGTCTTCTCCCTATCGGCCTCGGCCACTGGCACCTGCCAATACCCACTGGCCAGATCCAGAGTGGAGTACCATGCAGACCGCGTGAGACCCGCAAGGGAGTCTTCGATCCGGGGTAGGGGAAAAGCGTCTTTCTTAGTCACCAGGTTGAGCTTACGATAGTCCACACAAAACCTCCAAGCTCCCGACTTCTTCTGCACCAGTACGATGGGGGCTGCCCATGGGCTACTGCTTTCTCGGACGATGCCCCGCCCCAGCATGCCCTGCAATAGTGAGCGTACCTCTGTATATAAAGTGGGTGGGATCGGCCGGTACCTCTCCCTGCTGGGTCCTGCATCTCCAGTCGGAATATGATGTTCTACCACCTTAGTGCATCCGTAATCCTCCTCGTGTCTTGCAAACACATGTTGCCATTTCTGAAGGAGGGCTTGGAGTCGTTGTGTCTGCGCCTGTTCCAGCTTTTCCCCTTGCAGGGACTCACCTGCCAGGTGTCTCGGCATGTCCCTCTCCCCGTTGTTTGAGGGGGCTTCCATCTGCGTCAGGGCCACCTCGATGACAGTGGGGCACACCTGACGGAAACTAACATCTCTCTCTTCCCTCACCTGATGGGGTGCAACCCCCGTGAGTCGGGCCAGCCGCTGGTGTCGGTGTAAGTGCACTGGGTAGGGGTGGTCATTTCGAACCTTTACAGGGACCCTCCCCCGGTGGACCGCCGCTAGGCCTCGTGCTACTTCCACTTGGGGGCAATCAGCGTGGGGTTCAACCAATACCCACTCTTCGGGGCCAACTCCTCGGGGGGCCACTCTCACCCACACCATGGCCTCACTCCTAGGGGGGATAGATAAAGCATAGCGACACATCACTCTTCCTACCTCTTCCCGGCTTCTACGGACCTGGGTCATCTGGACCCGACGACAGTCGGCGACCACTCGCTCCCATAGGGGCCTCTCAACAGGGGAGATCCTAGGGCCGGGCCTAGCCCGAAATAACTCCTCCCAACACTCGGAGAGCACATTCATCCCTAGTAGGGCTCGGTGGACTCCCAAACACCTGTCTTCCACGATGATCACCCCTTTTTGGGGAACTAACACCCCGTGCACTTCTAAGTCCGTCAGCCGATAGCCAATGTAAGGAATCTCTAAGCCGTTGGCGCCCCGCAACGTCAGCCAGGGGGCCTCTCCTCCTTGGGTTCTCTGCTTCCCGAATACTTCCTGCGAGAGACTTTCGGCAAACAATGTCACTTGAGAGCCTGTATCTACCAGGCACTGTACCGTCTTGCCACATACCTTCACCTCCGCCATGGGGCTATGCCCCACCATCTGGCCTCTTGAATTATCACGTCTTTCCGGGTCTCCTCGAGGGGTCCCGGCCACACGACCCACTGTGGCCGGTCGTCCTAAAAACCCCCCTCCGATGCCCTGCGAGGCCCACACTGACGGCTATAATGCCCTGGTTCTCCACAACGATTGCAGATTGGCCGCCCTTGGTCATCCCACTCAAAGCGGGGCCGGTTAAAACGGTTTGGGCGCCCCGGTGGCTCTCGGCCCCTCTCAGAGTAGACTCGCTCTCGGGGTGCCGGCCTCCGTTCCTCTTGCGCCCTACCTTGACGAAGTTCTCCCAGAAGAGTCTTAGATAGTTCCGACATCTGCTCTCGGACATCTTTCAACAATTCTACTCTGAGGGCTTGCTTCCAATCTGCGTGTTCAGGTGGTGCTGCGGTGTTCCCACTTACGGCTGCACATACAGGGGTTTCACTTACTTCGACCTCATCACCTTCCAAGGCCAGTGCCTCCTTCTTTAGGTCCTCAAAGGTAAGCCCGGAGTCCCGTCGAAACTGGACCCTCAGACTTTGTCTCACGGGGCCCTCTTTCATCCCCAGGAGGAACTGGTCGCGTAATAAGGTCTCTCCGTCTCCTAGCCCATGGTCTCGTCGGGCCTGCAGGCGAGTGAACTGCTCTCGCAGCCTGAGGGCAAAAGCTCTAATAGGTTGTCGGGGGCCTTGCTTACAATTAAAAAATTGTGAACGGAGGACAGCTACGGGGGTATGGTCGCCATATTGTTCAGTAAGGAACTGGAACACAGTCTGGGCGGTGGCTCGGATTGCTTCGGGGGCGGCTTGTACCTCTCGCCGTGCTTCTCCCTCTAGGGAGTTCAACACAAACTGGAGCCGCTGAGCGGCGCTAAGGCCCTGCAAGTCGGCCAAGTACTCTAATTGGGCCTTCCATTCGGTCAGTCGTACCTCCGACTCTGCTCCTCCATATTTCTGGATCCATGGGCTTCCCATGATAATAGATGTGGCACGGGGTGGGGCTGCAGGCCCCGCGTTGTCAGTCATTGGGTGACCTTGGTTACTCAACTCGAGGTGGGGCCCTGCCGACTACGCCAAAATCTGTCACCACCAGGGGCTGGCTGTTTACTCTAAAGCCACGCCCCTTTGCAACTCCCACCTCGAGGAGGTCCCCAAAGCCAACCCAATGACCAGACAAACACGGGAACAGGTAAGTAAAATTTAAAACAAGCTTTATTTAGTTTAAATATTTAAAAGAACTGGGAATTTGGGGAAAGGGGAAATTAAAACTAATAGGCCTCTTCTTCTCCCTCCAGGGAGACTGCAGCCACGGCAGACAGGCCAAGGGCAGCAAGGGTGCCAACCACCATAAGCTGGGGGAGAACGGGAAACGTCAGACTCCAGCCTGGACCCTGCTAACCGTGGCGCCCTCCTTCTTCCGTCCTGGAGGCAGAATAATTTTGGTGTGACTGGTAAGGAAGATCTCCACTGTCGGTGTACCTTTCCTTGGGCCGGCAGGGGGTCCTCGCCCCACGTGCCTTTACGTTCCCTGTCGTACGTCCGTCCACGTTCTCCTTATGCCCCACAGATAGTCACTGCTACACAAAAGCACTGTTAGCTTACACTTGAGGTGTCTCTCACCGGCTCTGCTGCTTGCAGCTCTCTGGGTGGGTATCACGTTACACAGTCTGTTCTCCAATTGTTTCTCCTTGCTCTCCACAGGCGGCCACTAGGACACAAACGACACTGTTACTTGGACTTCGGGTATTGCTCACCGGTTCTGCTGCTTACAGCTCTCTGGGTAAGTATCACGTTCACAGTTTGCTCTTCAGTGATTCACTCTCGTTCTGCTCTCTCTCCACAGGTGGCCGCTAGAACACAAAGACACTGTTACTGGGACTTCGAGTAATTCTCACCGGCTCTGCTGTTTACAGCTTTCTGGGTAGGTATCATATTCACAGTTTGCTCTTCAATGATTCACTCTCGTTCTGCTCTCTCTCCACAGGTGGCCGCTAGAACACAAAGACACTGTTGCTGAGACTTCGAGTAATTCTCACCGGCTCTGCTGTTTACAGCTTTCTGGGTAGGTATCACGTTCACAGGTTGCTCTTCAATGATTCACTCTCGTTCTGCTCTCTCTCCACAGGTGGCCGCTAGAACACAAAGACACTGTTACTGAGACTTCGAGTATTTCTCACCGGCTCTGCTGTTTACAGCTTTCTGGGTAGGTATCACGTTCACAGTTTGCTCTTCAATGATTCACTCTCGTTCTGCTCTCTCTCCACAGGTGGCCGCTAGAACACAAAGACACTGTTGCTGAGACTTCGAGTATTTCTCACCGGCTCTGCTGTTTACAGCTTTCTGGGTAGGTATCACGTTCACAGTTTGCTCTTCAATGATTCACTCTCGTTCTGCTCTCTCTCCACAGGTGGCCGCTAGAACACAAAGACACTGTTGCTGAGACTTCGAGTAATTCTCACCGGCTCTGCTGTTTACAGCTTTCTGGGTAGGTATGGTTCTCCTCCGTAGGTCAACAGAGGGGCGAAGGTCACACACCACCTCACCGGGTCGAGCGCTGCCCTATCTCCAATGCCCATAGGCCGATCGATTCCTAGACGGGGGCGCCCTTTTCGTAGAGACCACGGGGCGGCGGACCCTTTCGCCTCTAACTCTGCGACGAAAACAGACACAGGTAAGTTCACACCACGAAATGTTCTCCAATGGTTTACTCACGGTCACGGACAGCTCTTAGTCTGCGTCCCTTCGCACTCCAAACAGCACACTACTTATAGTAACAGTGATTTCTGTAGTCGTTGGCCTCTCCGTCCTCTGCCCAGTGGAAGAAAATGGATAATGCGGGGCTTCGTCTACAAGACACACAGCAACCCACAGCAATATACACAGCACCACTCCAAACGTGAAAAGGATTTAATACACAGTCTCACTCACCACACTATAAGTGCACCACAACAAGGGAAGCGCCCGGTGTCCTCCACTGCGCTTGGGCTACGATAAGGCGATGGGAAATACGACCACAATAAGTCTCGTTGCGGTGGCTGTTTGAAGTTATACTTCTAACGGCTCGCCCACCACACTCTTGTAGGGGTAGGGCCGCCCTCCTTCTCCTGGAGGTTTCCAATAGTTACACAAGTTAACTTTTGCCAGTTCTCCACACAAAAAGGGTATACTCACGGCGAATAGCCTTTGTTTACGTTGTACCAGAAGGTCAATTTTCTTCCTGCTTTACTCCTTCAATATTGGTTAGAACAAGTTCCTTTTTACCCATAGGATTTTCCTGTTTACTCCAGCCGATCCACAATCAAGACTGCAACGAGAGAGAGAGAGAACCACAGACAGCCACCACGTCCAACAATGAGCACAGCTCCGTTTCCCAGCACACACTAAGCACTCTAACTGTGTTCTAACTGTGCTTTATATACTCCTCTCTGTACTATAATCATCCAATTGCCAGGCGATCTCTTCAACTAGGCACAGCTGTGCCCAATCGGCTGATTACAGCCTCCGTGAATCTGCCGGATGTCCGGTGTTTCCGTTTTCCGGTCTGGACGGAAACATCCGGGCGGAACCAAAACTTCCTCAACTTTTGGTTCCGCCCTGAAAGATCGTCACCCCGTGACAAAATCACTGCTGAGGCACTGGGCAAATTTGTACCGAATAATGCAGCATGAAATTTTAGCTTATTACTTCTGCGGAAGTTAACGAAAAGCGAGTGGTCTGGAGCTCCTGCGGGAGCGAAGGTGATTCACTAATGCGTTTGTGCGAGCGTGAGGAAATCACTGCTAAGGCAATGAGCAAAGTTGTGCAAAATAATGCGGTGCGAAATTTCGGCATAAGACTTCTGTGGAAGTTAACGGGAAGCACGCGACCTGGGGCTCCTGGGGGAGTGATGGTGATTCAATAATGCATTAGTGCAGGCGTGATGAAAACACTGCTCAGGCTGTGAACAAAGTTGTACTGAATAGTGTGGTGCAAATTTTCAGCTTATGACTTCTGTGGAAGTAGAAGGGAAACGTGTGTCCTGGGGCTTCTGCGGGAATGATGGTGATTCACTAATGCGTTAGTGCAAACGTGATGAAATCACTGCTCAGGCTGTGAGCAAAGTTGTACCTAATAGTGCGGAGTGAAATTTCAGCTTAAGACTTCTGAGGAAATAGACGGGAAGAGTGTGGCCTGGGGCCTTTGCGGGAATGATGGTGATTCACTAATGTGTTATATGCGAGCGAGATGAAATCACTGCTGAGGCAGTGAGCAAAGTACACTGTGCAAAAAAAAAATATATAATTTTGGCTTATGACTCCTGCGGGAGTTTATGGGAAGTGCACGGTCTGGGGCTCCTGCGGGAGCAAATCACTACTTTGGTAGATCGAACGGGATAAGGTCACTGTTGCAGCGGTGAGAGAATGTTGCAGTGACTGTTGAATGGGAGCACGAGCCGCTAGGATCACTACAGCGGTAGTGGGACAAATGACTGAAAGGGGTTAATAACTAGTCAATGTATTCCTTTGATTTTTTGAAAGAGCACTTTTAATAAAATTCTAAATTAAAACCTTGCAGACGTACTGCAGATGTGTAAATAATAAAAAATTACATCTTGCAGATGAAAAAGTATACATCAAATAAACATCTCTGAGATGTATGTGAGCTATCAAGTCATAGCGGAAAGGCAATCGGGAATGTTAGGACTTTGCCAGAGGGCCGGTAGTGTTAAACATTGTGAGTTATATTAGCTACATCAACTGGCAGCCTGATGTGGGGCCGCTTCCCGCTGGTCAAATTGTGCAGCTTCTCTGCTCAGTACAGTATATAAAAATGCTCAACCCGTTCGGCAGGTCCAAACATGTCCAGAATTTTTAAAAATTGATGGGAATCAGTGAGCATCCGCTCCCTAAATGGCAAAGCCTGTTGGCCTTTGATGTAGAAGCCGCCGAACGCCTGTTTCACACATATACCGTATGCAGTGCGTTTGCGGTCGGATCCGTCAAGCACCCGTTGTGCTTTCACACATACGTCCATAGCGACCTTAGTGTAAATTACTTAAGGGATGTTAGGCGTTTTTACTCATGCTGTTTTGATGCATCTACTGACTCAGAAGCAGTCATTCCAATGTTGGACAAAACACATTCCATATTCGCTTGTCAAAACCTTTTAAACCCCTTAGGCGTCACCCAACTCTATTTACATTAAATTTACACTCTTGGAGCTTTCAAACGATATCCAGTTTGTCGTTAGAATAGAAATTCACATGCAAAAAAAAAAACTAAAGTTAACGTAAGCGTCCTGCTGGCAGGACAGTATCATTTAGCAGGATATAATGTTTTGAGGCACACTCTCATAAATGAATCAATTACTCTCCCTACATGATTCATTTTATAAAACACTGTTGAAATGTCTATTCTAGAGGCTTAGACCTTTCCAACAATATATAGTTTGTGGTGATGGATTAAGATTTACATCAACAATATTGATATAAACTTAGGTGTCCCGTAGTCGGGACAGCGACGCGTAACGGTTTAAATTCATTTAAGCTTGTTTGATGATGAACTACTTGTATGATGGTTGTTAGACTCGTTTTCATTTAAACAGTCATGAAATAATGATATTGCTAATAGGTTAAGTAAAATATAATGATTAAAATTTTAAAAGTTTTGCATCGCCTGGATGCGATCGAGATTGGGAATCAACATAGAATGGCTAGTATGTCTTCCGTGAGGCTGGACAGCTCTCTTTTCGCTCCATCATTAGAAAGCGAAAATCGGTATGCATAAACGTTACTTTCAGCAATTCATTCAAGCTAGCATAAATTACCCTAACGATATGGTCACTGTTGGAGCCACAGTTTAGTGAACGGGGAAACAGTGATTGTGACCATTATGATCAAAATGTTTTACTCCTAATAAAATTCTAGCAGAAACAGCCATTTGGTGATGAATTCCTGCAGTGTGGCTACGAGGTAACCTATGAGTTACTCCAGACAAGTCTTCTTTAGTACCTAAAGTCTATAAAGTTTGTCAGCATGATAACTCTACGGCGTGATATTGCTTAAATGACCTGGTATCAGATTTGTGATGCGGCAATAAACAATACCGAAGAACCATTTAAAATTAGGTATTAGGTTTTTAAAAATACTCTGTGGTTTGTCTGTCGGACAAAAGTTGTGAAGGGTGATAAGATGGGTGTTATAATTGTTCAGCTTGCCTGCCAACAAGCTTGTGGCGATGGGTCGATTGCCCAAGCATAGATGACAGTCAAATTCATTGAGCATCGACCAAACCATGTTTCTTTGATGTAATAATCAACTTTAAAATTATATTGAAAGCAATGTCTAGCCAAAACATTAAACAAAACATTGTATAATTATTAGACAGGCCTGTTGATGAAAGGTGGGCTGGCATACTGCGGTAGTGCGAGTGGCGATGAAATCGCTTCTGTAACAGAGAAAAAGATGGTAATAATTGGATTATTGCAGGCTGAGATCCCTACTGCGGTAGAGATCACGACAACGCAGCCAAAAGATCAGCGTTTTAAACAATACTTAACTGTACTCGAGGCGATTCTGTCTGAGCAGGCAAGCCTGTAACGTTAGTATCTCTTTGATCAATCCATGCAGAACAAAGCACACTATTTATCTGACATTCTTAAAGTATGGAAATTTGCATTAAAAACAAATTCTTTAACGTATGACTCAAAATTATTGTATAATATTTGTATAGAATGTACCACTGGATGAGGAATAGAATACAAACCTGAAGATTTCTGAATAGTTTGTTAAGTAAAAACGTAAATGAAATGATAATATTTATAAAGACATAAGTGACTGTGGTTTAATTCATGTTCTCATATTTATATATTAAGCTTAAGTTACAAGCACCAGGGTTGTTTCAGCCAAACGACTTCTTCTATCTTTTACTTTCTGAAGGTTTTTGCACTGGATTGCTCGAGTTGCCCCCTGTCGGGTAAAAGGATAGTACAACAGCGAGCGCGTCGACTACGAACGACTTCCGTTTGTTGACAGCTAGTGGAGGCTCGCGATCAGCGGAGCAAAGCGGGAGTATCCTCGCCCATTCGCGGAGACCATATTATCAAGTATGCAAGGTATGGCAAATGAGGTGCGGTGTTACATTGAATAGAAGAACCACGCGGCAGTGCATTCTTCCGTGGAGCTGTGAATAAACAATTGATACAGAGAAAACGAGCAGTTTGATTACATTGACAATGAGGTAAGTTTCACTACAATTGAAAATCTCCGGTATTTGTAAGGCAGGAGGCAGTCGAGGGGAGCAAATTTTTGTAGTCCGCCATTGTTGTTTTGGTCAATCGTGCATGCCTAGATTGAAATAACAGATGCACCTGACCTCGCCGTTGTCAAACCCATTTTGCGTTTGCCGTTGTAAAGTAAAATGAAACATTCGGACTGCATAAAAAGATGTGTACACTGCCCTTGACATCACTACTGCGGTAGTGAGAACGGGTACTAAAAATACTGCTGCGGCAGTGGTATGTAAAAATATTTCCCAGTTGATCGGAGCGCTGGAGCTCGTCATGTGGAGACGTGATTCCGAGAATGGGCGGGGCCAAATGCCGGAAAAACTGCAGCTGGACCCGAAGGCCGGAAGGCTGCCTTATATACGCCCATAATGATGATTGACAGACCTGAATGTTTATGTGGTATTTTATCTCCCCTAACCACTTTCCTCACAAAACCTGTTGACATTCTTAAAAATAAAATATAGGCAACAGTTAAACAGATGGTACTGAAGGAAACTTAATGAATTACATTAACATGAAATGAGCATTATGTTTTCACAGCATTTATTATTTGTGTTAATGTTAGTTAATACTAATATTATAGTTATTCATTCACATAAGTTCATTGTGCATTAACTAACGTAAACATGATTCATTTTTTACTTTTTAAAAGGTACCCGGTAATAAACACAATACAGATTTACAATATGAATGTGACAATAAAAACAGTACAAATGGCATAGTTTTCATAAACTTAATCTGAGGCTGCCATTTCGTTTTTCATCACTATACATGTTATCACATGGTTGCAATAAAACCTGTTCTATGAACGATACAGCAAGGAAAACGTGCTAAGTATTTAATCAGTAGATAAAAAAATGTGAAACCAAAGAGTTATAAACACACAGAGACAGCAGGTGGAGGTATTTAGTCCGCATTTCATTAAAACAATAATGAAACAAACTCAAAATAAAGGTGATCTCAGGTAAGAATGTGTGAGTGGGCAATAAAAAATCTCACATGGAAAACTATAGACGACACCATATTTACTATAGATAACTGTAGCAATATTTCACAAGAACCATTACACGTCATCAAACGCAAAACATAATGGTGGCCTTCATAGATTAAACTAAGTATTACATGTTGTGATGTTGAAGTTATGAAAATATTTAATGTGTTTTTATCAATGAATTTTAGTAGTCGAAGGCAAATATAAAATATTAAAGCATACAAGTCTGCATAGTCGAGGTACCTTTTAAGATCAATTATAGATGGTTTTAGCGGCAACAACATAAACAAACAGCTTTTGTGGCCGAAACTTCAAGAAGCCTTTCGCAAAGATCAATCACAACAGAGTCCCAATAGATTATTTTCTGATAACAATTAAAATAAATAACAAGTAAATCAAATCATACAAGTGTATCAACTAGACCCTGCAAGTAAGCCTACGATGGCCCTTTATGGGCCCACTTAGGGCTAGTCTAAGGGCCCCGCGCAGGTTTGCTCATTGGCAAAATGTTGGCCCTTTAGCGCTGGCCCTGCGCGGGCAGCCCTCACTTAGCCCCCAGGAAGCCCTCATACAGAAAAATCCCCAGAGTTAAATGAACACTGCTGGATGTATATATTGTCCCATCTTAGTGTTAAAAAGTAAATCTGAAGCAGAATTAAAAGCTGTGTTATCCTCTTTCTCAACATCTCTGTCTGAAACCTAAAATTGCATTTCACATTTTACTTGTAGAGTCATTTTCTTAACTTATGTTAAGATGTTGGCTGTTTCATTTAAAGTCACCATTATTGTGATCAGTGGTTGTTTTAATTGGACTTTGACTCTTTACCGTTGGCTTGTTGGTGTTTCCTGGCTGCTATATCTAAGTGTGTTTAAAACAAATGCTATAGCAAAGAAAAGGCTATAGTAATTGAATATTGATGGTTGATACATAATCAACATCAAACATAATCGTTTAATGAACAGATTTATTAATATAGTTTTCCCCGCTTATCAGAAGCATCATTTTCTGTTAATAATGAAATACTACAGTGTAAGGTCCAGAACTCTCATAGCAGTTTATTATTCTGAAGGATTTTGATAGTTTGCACATAAACATTAACCGCTGAACAATGTAGATGCATAGACATCAAGAATCACTATGAATCTCAACAATGGTGACAAAAAAAATGGTAAATAAAGGTCATTATTTTTTCATGCCGCAGTGCTTTCTGGGAGTCCTGGATGAGATTTGTAATTTGTTGATACCCAGCATGCATTGCAGCATGAAGCTTTTCATTTTATTGTCACCATCATTGTGATTCATACTCTGATTCTTGATATTTGTGTGTCTACATTATAGAGCAGTTAATTTTAAATGTCAGTGTTTCAAAATTCTTCAGAAAGACAAACTGCTAAGAGAGAGTTGGATCTCATACTACAGTATCACATTGTCAGAGAAAGATCCTTCTGATAAGTGCGCAAACAATAAATTAATACATACGTTTTCATATGATGATATTTAGACTTTATTTACTGAAGTGACCACCTCCAAAGTATCGCACTCTGCTATAACAAACATGTCTTAAACACACAAAGTTATAGCAATCAAACGATTGAATAATGTAAGAGTCACGAGTCAAGTTTAACTAAATCAAACACTGATCACAATAGTGGTGACTTTAAATGAAACAAAATCTCAACCTAAAGTAAGAAAATGACTCTACCAATAAGATGTAAAAATGCAATTTTAGGTTTCAGACAGAGATGGTGAGAGAGAGGATAACAGTGCTTTTAATTCTGCTTCATTGTTACTTTTTAACACTCTGTAAGATTGGGACAATATATACATCCAGCAGTGTTCATTAAACTCTGGGGATTTCTCTATGTGAGGGCTTCCTGGGGGCTAAGTGAGGGCTGCCCATGCAGGGCCAGCGCTAAGGGGCCAACGTTTCGCCAGTGAGCAAACCTATGCGGGGCCCTCAGGCTATGCCCATACAGGGCCATTGTAAGCTTGCTTGCAGGGGAGGTATACTTGTGTCCAAAGAATTGTACCCAAAATGACCCAAATCACTTCTATTTTTTTAAAACAGAAAGACCTGAGCTGAGACAAACCCTTAGACTCAAGTCCGAACCAGTGGCAATTTTTTGGAACCCAAATGTAAGCAGCACAAAAGTATGTGCAGTCTGCAGCCCCACATGCACCAGTCAGACAGAAAGAAGCCCCAGTGGCCTCGTAACCAATTTGGTCCACTGCTCCATTTATTTTCATTATCTGACGATGACACCAAGGTAACCGCTAAAATGTGCATTCAAAATTGATTGACAGATCAAGCTCAGCTAAAATTAACCTACCGCCAGCCACGTGATGTTGCAAGCGCTCCTGGCAAACAGAGGGTGGGTTGGAAAATAACTCACACATGCAGGATAGTTTGGGTCTTCTCCGGTCTGTTTGGCAAAACACATTCATTTTACATTACCCGAGATCTTCAGCGTCTAATATTATACCCTACATGTGAAACCCATGAAAACCTCGCATCAACTACTACACTAAGCTAACATTACTGTGTAAAATTAATGTTTACAAAGTTAGATACAGATCCTAAATTCTTGTCTGGCTGCCGAACCTCTCCTCACACATTTTAGCCCCACTTCCCTTTCCCTACAGTAAGTGGTTACTCCACTCGTCAGGTTGCCATTGTAAATAAGAAACCGTTCTTAATGACTTACCTGTAAAAATAAAGGTAAAAAAACACAATGATTCACACTCGCCATCTCCCCTCATCTTTAGACAACTGAAACATTTTTGACAAGTTATTTGTTCCAGAGGTTACTTTAGCTACTAGCCAGACAGATAAACATAGACAGGAACGCCAGGAGCGTTATCGTGACAACCAATGACTATTCTTGTCCAATGAAACTAAGTAACAGAGACTGAAGGAAATTTGGAACGTCACAGAGACTTTACAATAAAATCCTGAAGAGGGCGCTGCACAAACACTGCTGAAACAAAACTTCCCTCCTTGCTATTTTCCATCCCATCTGTCATTGACAACTCACTGACTGATTTATCTCTTACTCCTGTTTCAGTCACTGCATCGAAATGAAGACACTTTGGTTGTTGAAGTTGGTGATTTTAGCATCAATTTGTCATGGTAACTAAAGCAACTTTTTAATCTCTATTTTTATTTCCAGTACTTCTGGGTGTTTTTATCATCATTATACTGTAAGTCATGATATAAATGTATTTCTATCTTTCTTCAGATTGTCATGGAGAAGAGAAAGTTGATCAGCCAGAAACACAAATCACTAAGTCTGAAGGAGGTTCAGTAACTTTACATTGTAAATTTAAAACAGCTTCAGTTCAGTCAGAGCTCTTCTGGTACATCAAGAGACTAAATTACTTTCCAAAATACATCCTTAGGAGAAGTAAATATGGAGGAGATAATGGCACTGAGTTTCAAAAGAGATTTCACTCTGAAGTAAAGTCAGATTCAGTTCCTCTGATAATTCAGGATCTTCATGTGTCTGACTCTGCTGTGTATTACTGTGCTCTGTGGCCCACAGTCACTAAAACACTTCAACACTCATACAATAACCTTTAGCAGTTTAATTTATAATAAATACTTCTGAATTGAAAAATTCATAAATACTTTATGCTGCTTACAGTTACTTTGGCCATTGCTAAAAGCCTTCTTTAAAGGTGCTCTAAGCGAATTGAAGCGTTTTAGACCATAAAACATTTTTTGTTACATACCGGAAACATCTCCTCACTATCTGCTTGCTGCCTGTCCGCTGATCAAACTGTAAAAAAACGCGATCTCTGTAGACAGCCCAGGCTTCACAAACGGCAATATCAACAAATGGCCAAACCTAGCCAGCACAAAACAAAACAAAGTATTCCAGCCAATAAACGGCAAGAAGGATTTGGGGGTGGGGGTTGGGCGCGTTCATGAAAGCACGGAAGGGAGGGGGAGGGGGAGGAGTTAGCTACGCTCTGTCTGTTTGAAAACAGTTCAAACATCAACAGGAAGTGACGTCGCACATTATTCGCTTAGAGCGCCTTTAATCTGTGAATTTAAAACCTAATTACACTTAATCAGCAGTTATTGCTTACACATTACCACTCTCAAAACTATTAATAAAAAACTCACTAACTACTAAACATGAGTTACTTTGTAACCTTAACTGCCTGCACAGTAACTTAGGATCCTTGATTTGAGTGAAACACGAACTTACCATTAATCTCCCGAGACAGACGCAGCAAAACTGTGCATAATAGGTCTTAAATCGTAAATTAGATAAACAAAAAAAAAACTTAGCAGCTTTTGTATTACCACTTACCCAAAATGTGCACTTTTCTTTACAATAAAAGTTAACAGTAACTGCATTAAGCTGAACTTTAAAATGAAGTTAATTTAACATAAACGCTACTTTCTTCTTCTTAATTTTTTATGCACAGGTTCACAAACTAGATCAGGGGTGGGGAACCCTGGTCCTGGAGGGCCACTGTCCTGCAGAGTTTTGTTCCAACCCTAATTAAACACACCTGAAAAACTAATTAAAGTCTTCAGGGTTACTTGGAAATGAAATTCAGGTGTGTTTGATTAGGGTTGGAACTAAACTCTGCAGGACAGTGGCCCTCCAGGACCAGGGTTCCCCACTCCTGAACTAGATTATTGATGGGTGTTTTTTGGTAATATTGTGATCAGAGGTGGACAATCCATGTGCCAGGAGTAAAAGTCCTCTCCAGTATTTTGTTACAATCACCTGGATTTGCTAATTAGCACAGTTTTTCAGCAGGAGGTGACCTCCGGGCTCGCTGGTGTTTTAAGCCCTCAACGAAGCCTTCAAGGCAGCGCTGTCTGGAAGGCACTCCCCGTGCCCCGAGCGTTTCAGCCAATCACAGCACTGGTGCTAGATATCAAGCCTTCCGCCAGCTTCTGGCAGTTTGAGCTCACCGTTGGTCAGGTGAGTAGCGCAGATATGCTAAGATAGGAATGTGACTGTTTTTGAATTCAAAAATGAACAAAAATATTTATTAGGCCAAACATTACAGTTGTATAGAGTAGCATAAAAAACTAAATTCTAAACATGTAAAATTTCTTTAAAATACAGTATGTGTGGGGGAACAGTCTGGGGGGTGGCAATCACCAGTGCAAAGCTACAGGACTTAATCTCCTCTCTAGTTCTAGCCCCAATACTAATCACAAAATAGGCTCTGTCCATTGTTGGCATTCATTGTTCTTCCTTTATTTCTTAACGCCATTCCAGCATCTACGGCTATATTCATGGTGAGAACTAGTGATGGGCAGTCCGGCTCTTTCCATTGATTCGGCTCTTTCGGCTCAAGCTCCGGCTCTACATTTTAGTGATGGCAGTCCGGCTCTTTTCATAGATTCGGCTCTTCTGGGTCGGCTCCCTTAGAAGAGCCGGCTCCCCTGCCTGCGTCTGAAGATTCGGCTCTGCTCGTTAGCTACAAAGAATCAGCTCTTTAGCCGGCTCGTTCGCGAATGACCCATCACTAGTGAGAACCAGGTAATCCATACACAAGTTTATTCAGACAAGTTCATTTATACACAAGTTGGGGGAGGGACAATTTGGTATCTCCAATTTGCCTAACTTGCATGTTTTTGGCCTGTGGGAGGAAACCGGAGTACCTGGAGTAAACCCACGCTGACACAGGGAGAACATGCAGAAACTCCACAGAAAGGTCACCTGCCCTAGCCGGGGCTTGAACCGGGAACCTTCTCGCTGTGAGGCAACAGTGCTACCCACTGTGTCACCCCCATTCATTGTTCAAAACAGGTAATCTGACATTTTATCTATAATTATGGGCCTATACTGCCATAAATTAGTGATCAGTTAAAGGGGTCATATGATGAAAATGTTAGCATTGCCACTTTGTAGGTTTGAGCAAAAATGTGTCGTTTTGGGTGTGTTTTTTAAAATGCAAATGAGCGGATGAAGTGCAAACACTGATCACAATGATGGTGGTTTGTTGTAATTGAAACTCTATTGTGCTGTCAAGTCCAAAAATGTGTCGTTTTGGGTGTGTTTTTTTAAATGCAAATGAGCGGATGAAGTGCAAACACTGATCACAATGATGGTGGTTTGTTGTAATTGAAACTCTATTGTGCTGTCAAGTCCAAAAATGTGTCGTTTTGGGTGTGTTTTTTTAAATGCAAATGAGCGGATGAAGTGCAAACACTGATCACAATGATGGTGGTTTGTTGTAATTGAAACTCAATTGTGCTGTCAAGTCCTTCTTTTCTCTTTCTTTCTCTCTGCACTAAATGGCAGTGCAGTGGTTGGATAGTGCAGATTAAGGGGGCGGTATTATTCTAATAAGATATCCTTATGACATCATAATGAAAGCCAAATTTCAATGACCTATTTTTGCTCACACCTACAAAGTGGCAATGCTAACATTTTCATCATATGACCCCTTTAAACAATTAGGGGTGGTTTCCAGGACAGGAATTAGCTTAAACCAGGACTAGGCCTTGGTTTAATTAGGAAATATAACTAGTTTTACCTGTGAGAAGAGTGTGTGTTTGTGACCTGGTGAATAAGTGTAGCATTTTGATTGGTTGTGTTTGGAAAATGAAAGCAACTCAGTTCATTTTAGATTTTTGTGTTTTATGTAGAGCATTGTGTCTAGTGTACATAGCTTATGGCTTTGGAGATTTGGTGTGTAGGTTTGCACTTTGAGTGAGAGGTTTCAAAAAGTGTGTGACATGAAAAGATTTTGTGTGTAGGGATTTAAAAAAAAAAAAACTGTAGTAGTGGAGGAATCTCAATATTTCAGTATCCTGTGTGGAGGATGAGAGGCAGGTCTAAATGTCACAAACCACACCTACAATTTCACACCTTAAAGCTTTACATTAACTGAATAATGGTAAATATGTACTTACAGCTTTGATTCATGAAGTCAATAATGATATAATTTATAAGCAAACATGGAGAGTTGTATTTTACTGATTCTTCTAACAGTGGCAGGTAAAGTGCACTTAAGTCTGTCAATAAATATGTTAAACTTAATGTACATATATTAGATATTAAATACTTATTTCAGATGGTATTTTTTTTTTTTTTTTATTCTAAATGTTACTTTATTGTTATTTTCCTTTGCAGGTGGATTTGCTGACAGCATTGAACCAAAAGATAAGAATACAAATATAATCAAGACTGAAGGAGAATCTGTGACACTGAGCTGCACATATGAAGCAAGCAGCCTCTATGTTTATCTTTACTGGTACAGACAGCATCCTAACAGAGAACCTCAGTATTTACTGTATAAAGGTGCTCGATCACGAAGTAGCTATGAAGGTACAGCAGACCATCGGTTTAAGTCAACAGCATCAGATTCATCCACTGAACTCATTATTGACAGTGTAACTCTGTCAGATTCAGCTTTATATTACTGTGCACTGAGTTGAAGCCCAGTGATACAAAATACTAGCCTGACGTTGTCATACTCAATTCTAGTCAGAATTTGAGTCTGATACCGCTCCATTGAGCTATAATTATGAGGCGTGTCTCAACCGAAAAATGCCTCTGCACTCAATTGGATAGACCTACGACCAATCAGAGCAACGGGGTGTGAGACGTATGTTGAAATGACGTATTTGCAGCTTGACCGAACTGCTAGTTATTTCGCTACGACACACACTACAAGTCTGAGTTTGCGAACGTACATCAACACCTACTATGTTTACAACATTTCATTTATATCACATTAAGTCATACAGTAAGACTATCTCTTACCATTTGTACATTAGTTGAACTTCATCCACGACGATACCCATTACGTTTGCTTGTTATATCCATCTCGTCGTGCACACCGAGTTGCATCGCCGTGATACCCATTTTAGTTGCTTCTTTAACTTGATCTTTCATAAGTGCGACAACTTTTGTCGAATCCCGTAGGACGGCAAAAACATCAACAAATGCCTTGCTCGCGTTTCTCTGTTCCTCTTTTAAAATCAATGCTCTGTCGATATCTTTTAGAACAGACTCAATGTCAGAGTCCACACATCTGATTTCTACCGCGGCAGCCATTTCGTTGTAAACAACAGATTCAACACACGCGCTCTTTGGTGACGTGGTTGATTTACGTTACTGATCATCTGTCCATCATCATATAAAGCCCGCCCTGACAATTTGATTGGTTCGACCAGCTTTGGGTCGAGCATAGTAGCAACTCAACGGTGAAACTCCAGACCGATCTTCCCGTTCCTCAAAATGTTGTGGGCGGGGCTAAGATCGGCTGGCACCCAGGCTAACAAAATACCTGAGAGGCTTTACAAAAACTCACACACAGTTATTGCTTTGAACAGTTTTTAATCAAACCACAGTCGTTCTTTATGTGAACCACAAAACTCTCATACATAACGGAATACAGTAACACCTGCTGAAAGTTTACCAAAGGAAAAAAAGAACAGTTTTGTTCAATAAATCACTGTTAAGTGTTTGTTGTAGTGGCAATCCAACTATTCTTTTAAATGGATAATTTATGATCCCTGTCTGACGAGGTTCCTTAACCAATAAGAAACAAGATGCTTTGCCATATTCCCCTTCACCTGTGACTATATTTACAATATGTGTTATTGCTTTTTTGAAACAGTCACCACTTACACAGAAATTGTGAAATGTGAAATGATTTTTTTATGTATTTATTTAAAGTGCACTTTACATTGGTCCAACTGAGAAACATTATTTCTATACTGTATGTCTTGTTCAGTTTGGCTAAAAGCAAACTACATTCTCCTTAAATACACACTGCAAAATCCCGGGAGTTAAATTAACACTGCTCAGTGTTTATATAGGTCCATCTCTAGAGTGTTAAAAATGTAACACCTGAGAGAGTTAAAATCTGCAATCTGTGACTTTCTCCTCTCTATCACCATCTCTGTTTGAAACCTAAAATTGTATTTTAGATCTTACTTCTGGAGTTATTTTCTTATCCCAGGATTAGATGTTGGCTGTTTAATTTAAAGTCACCATTATTGTGATCAGTGGTTGTTTTAATTGGACTCTTGAGTCTTAGTCTTAGCTTTTTAGCTGTTTTGGCTATTATAATTACATGTGTTTAACGCATGTTTGTTGTTGTTGAAGAGGAGACACTAGTGCATTTCTATGGTTGTTAGGATATACTTTCAAATAACACTTTATTTAAAAATGATTGCTTACTAGAAGTAATTATTTATTTTAATAATATGATACTGTAGTATGATATCCAGCTCCCTCATAACAGTTTTTCATTCTGAATCATTTTTAAACACTGACACTTACAGATTAACTGCCATATCATGTAGACACTTAAACATCAAGAATCAGAGTATGAATCACAATGATGGTGACAATAAAATGAAAAGCTTCATGCTGCAATGCATGCTGGGTATCAACAAATTACAAATCAAATCCAGGACTCCCAGAATGTTCTGGGGCATGAATAAATAATGAACTTTTTTACCATTTTCTTTGTCACCATTGTTGAGATTCATACTCTGATTCTTGATGTCTGTGCATCTACATTATGCAGGGGTTAATGCTTTATGTGCACCCTATCAAAATCCTTCAGAATAACATACTGCTATAAGAGTTCTGGACCTTAAACTGTAGTATTTCATTTTTAACAGAAAAAGATGCTTTTGATGAGTGAGGAAAAACTGTATTATTAAATCATTTAAATGTTTATATTTGACAGTGTACATTAACTATCAATATTCATTTACACAGTTGTTTTTTCTTTGCTATAACAATGTGTTTTAAACACAGTTAGAAAAAACTAACAAGCTGACAGTCAAGAGTCCAACTAAAACAACCACTGATCACAATAATGGTGACTTTAAAGGAAACAGCCAACATCTAATCCTAGGATAAGAAAATAACTCTACAAGTAAGATCTAAAATGCAATTTTAGGTTTCAAACAGAGATGGTGATAGAGAGGAGAAAGTCACAGATTGCAGATTTTAACTCTCTTCGGTGTTACTTTTTTAACACTCTAGAGATGGGCCTATATAAACACTGAGCAGTGCTAATTTAACTCCCGGGATTTTGCAGTGCAATTTAAGTTTTTTCAGTTAACAATTCAAAAGAAAAAAATTTATATATATATATATATATATATATATATATAAAATGTAATGTTGAAATTTTATATTGATTAATGTCATGACATAGATTGAAATCAATGATTGAACACAAACTTCAATTAGATTGATACTTTTTTTACAAATTAAAGGGGACATATTATGAGATTTTTTTAAGATGTAAACTAAGACTTAATCTAGGTCTGAGCAAAAGTGTGCCGTTTTGGGTGTGTCATTTAAAATGCAAATGAGCGGCTGAAGTGCAAACACTGATCACAATGATGGTGGTTTCTTGTAATTGAAACTCAATTGTGCTATCAAGTCCTTCTTTTCTCTCTCTTCTCTCTGAACTAAATGGCAGTGCTGTGGTTGGATAGTGCAGATAAAGGGGGCGGTATTACCTTATTCTGACATCACAATAGGAGCCAAATTACAATGACCTATTTTTTCACATGCTTGGAAAGAATGGTTTACCAAAACTAAGTTACTGGGTTGATCTTTTTCACATTTTCTAGGTTGATAGAAGCACTGGGGACACAATTATAGCAATTAAACATGGAAGAAGTCAGATTTTCATAATATGTCCCCTTTAATTTAATTTTAATCTTAATTTTACAGACAGGTCATTTATGAGGAATTAGATTTTTAGTTAGTATTAGTCTAATACAGTGTACCTGATGTTATTTAATGTCAATCATTATAAGAGAACTACTGTATGTCAAGAGGCGGAGCTTAACACAAGCCTGTAAAATACAGAGATCTCTTATACTGATCACAGAACTGAGTCAAGCAGATGTGTTTTAAACCTGATTTTTTACTACCATAATGTTAACTTGTCTACTAATATTGCTGACTGTAACTGAAGGTATTTGCATCATTGCACCACAATACTCTTTGCATGCATCATGACATTACTATAGCCTTTACACTGTATTAGTTACTCATTTAATATTTTATTGTAGGTTGCAGAGCTAAAGAAGTCATCAGTCCTTACAAAGATGCAGTATTTGCCACTGAGACCGAGAGTGTGACACTGTCTTGTAGTTACACTGGATCGGTCTATAGTCTTCACTGGTATCGACAATATGGAGCATCACCACCACAGTTCCTTATACTGGATTACTCAGGAGTCATTATTGAAGCTAAACCTCCAGTTTCAGGAATTTCCATCAAACACAGAAAATCTGACAGCAGTGTGGATCTGAAGATCTCATCTGTTAAAGTCACAGACTCTGCTCTGTATTATTGTGCACTGACGTCCACAGTGACAGGAAACACAACAACACTGTACAAAAACCTGTCTGACTCACAGTTTTAGGGTGATATATAATATACGGGTTAATGAATAGCTGTTTATTCCAATGGGCAATTTTCAGTTAATAAAGTTTATATCTAAATGTAAATATCACTAATGATAATAAAAGTGTGACATGTTAACTTATGTTTAGACAAAATATTGTAAATGTATTAAAAAAATCATACATTTGATGTGGACATTTGAAAATGTATACAAATTAGTATAGAGAAATGTTTTTCTTTGTAATCGCAGATTCTGTTATTTACTTTTTATTTAACACTTTACCCAAATAGCATGCAAACCATTGAAACAATGTTAAAAACAGTTGATTTGTCAATGTTAACTGCATTGGATAAATATCAGGTTTGCACCCTCCGTTAATATTGAAAAAATATTGAAATTTCAACAAACCACCACTATTGTGATCAGTGTTTGCTTTAGTTGGGTCCTTGACTCTTGTCATTCACTAAGTAAAATTGTTCTTTTCCTTTTTTTAGTGTTTGTATTTATTTGTATAGTAACTCGTGTGCACTGGAAAAGAAAGATGTGTTTCAAAGTTATGTTGAAACTGATTGCTTTCTGTGAAGATATCAAGATTAAATAAAATTAAGCTGCTTTACATGATTATGTTAATCCATTTTTGACAATTATAATTGTTTGGCTTGCTAACAGAGAAAAGTTCTAAGAACGTTCCTTGAATGTTTCCAACATTCCCAAAAACGTTTTCTGCCAACATAAAAAGTGTCCAGTTTTTTGTTTTAAGAATGTTTCTTTGTTGTCTTAATGTTAGAGAAATGTTACATTCTATCATTTTCAAACGTTATGACAATGTCATGTTTTAAAACAACTGTTTTCTATAATTACTTGTTTGCTTGTTATGTAAATGATAGAGAAACATGACATTTTAGTATTTTAAAACTGTATTTTTTTAAACATTATTTATCAATGTTCTGTAAAAATATTTCTGTAAAAAACACAATTCACTTATTAGGCTTAGATGTTGATGTTTTGTTTCATTTTAAGTCACCATTATGGTGATCAGTGTTCGTTAAAGTTGGACTCTTGACCCTTAATATCTTGCTTGCTAATTTTACCTGGTTGCATTAACATCCCTGTGGTGGTTGTCACATAACTGATATACACACTCATCAAAAGTTTATTTTCTGTCATTAATGTATGCCCAGTGATCACAGCAGTTTGTTATTAAGGATTTTTAGGAACTATGGACAAAAATTTATTGCTGTCTCTTTGAGACCATTGTGATAAAGAAAACTGTAAAAAAAAGTTCATTATTTATAAATGCTGCAGTTTTTGTATTTATATTATTAAATGTTGATACCCAGCATGCATTGCAGCATGAAGTTCTTAATTTAATTGTCACCATTGTTGAGATTTATACTCTGATTCTTGATGTCCCTAATAGCAGCAGTCAATTTTTGTCCAATTAAATAGTTTTTATTATAGTTTTGCTTTTTTAAATTAGTTTTGTATTGATGTTGTTTTCAATTTTGCTTTAATTTTAAGTTTTGTTTTAGTTAGTTTCATGAATTATTTTTTAGGTTTAGTTTAATTTTTATTTTGCAAGCTCATTTCTATTTAGTGTTTTTTTTATTAAGTTTCAGTTATAGTTTTAGTAATTATAGTTTAGCAGCTAACAGCAGCTAGACTGCCTGTCGTATTCATCAGTTACTGATGTTGCTTTCAGCCATGTACAGGTAAAGACCCCTTATAAGTTTGTAAATCTCAACATCTTAGTGTGGGCGGGGCTTAGCTGTAGGCAAACAGAGGCCATGACGCAATGTTGACAAGTGTAAGCTAGCACATTTTAGGAGGGATATGATATTAAGTGTGCACGGCAAACACGTTTGTTATTTATGATCGTCTCCGTCCATTCAACTACAATTGGCTTTTTTATTTCTGTGAAGGAATGCCTGCCGGGATCCGGTAAAACTTTATTTTGAACCAAAAGTGTTGTTCCTTTTATTTTGGCCAAAACACAAGAAGACGACCTTTTGAAGTCAAACCCTGAAACTTTTAGCGCACCTGCTATGAGTCCTTCCTTATTTTTATTTTTTTATTAACTTGCAATGAGTCCTTCCTTATGTTTTGCCTCCAGCTAGAACGGTGACATCACAGTGACTTATCGGCGATTAAGAGGTCTATTATACAGCCTGTTTGGTTTGGTTTTAAACTAAACCACGTCAGATTTTCCGCAATGGGATGAGAGCTTATTATTTATGAAAACAAATACTTATTTTTGATAATTATTATTTTACTTCAGTTAGTTTTTCAAAAACTGTTGCTAGTTTTGTTTAGTTCTAGTTTTTTATTTATTATGAATTTTACATTTTATTTCAGTTAACGAAAATGTTTTTTAGCTGATAGTTTTAGTCTTAGTTTCAGTTTTTCTTTACGAAAATAACTTCGCTCTGAGCGCTGGATTCCATTTTGACATGAAAGAAAACTTTTTATATGTGAGCAAATCAATTAATTAGATTTTGATCTTAATCATTATGTACCAACAACCATATAATTGCACTAAGTTTACATTACTATAATCCATGTGTTTTACACAAAGTTATTGCAAAAAAATTAACAACAAAAGTCCAACAAATATAAAGACAGCTAACTTCTATTTATTATTTCTCTGCAAGAAGACACTGAGAAGGGACATTGTGAGCAGGCTACTCTTGTGTAAATTGTACAATTTCTGGAACCACTAGAAAACTAACAACGACAATCATATAAACTACAGTGTTTTAAAGCACAACAATTTAGCTAACATGATTTTCCCAGCGGGGAGCATAGTCTCAACTAGCTGTGATTCAATGTGTGTCTGTATAGAATCCAGTGTTATTTGTGCATGCACCAGCAGGTGGCTCACGAGAGTCATCACTGACAACAGAAACAGGAACTACTGTACAGTCAAGCAGTGCTTGAAAATAGAACGATAGAAATTGTAAAAATTATATATATATATGTGTATATATTGCCCTTGTGTCTTCTATTGTTTGTTGGCTCTCATGTGTTATGTATTCCCTCCTTGTCATCTATAAAGTATTTAGAATTTGAAAATCAATGTTTGTCATCTCTGTATAGGGTGAGTTTGTTACAATTACAAGGTTTCTTTGTTTTGTCTGTAATGTGCAGAGCTTTTAGTTTCCAGAGGAGGAGTTTAACACAGGCACAGTTAAACAGCATTGACTGCATATTACACAAACATCTGCACAGCAGACACCCATCATTTCACGTCTTTAAGCCTAATAGAGTACATCATGTTGATCTGGATAATAATATTGATCTCATCTGCTGGCGGTAAGAGACTTTGTGGAATTCACAAGTATAAATTAAATTAAATACAAAGTTTGAAAATAACAGAATTAAATTTCTACTGACTTAGTTTAATAAAGCTAATAACACTTTTTTATTTACAGGTAGCAAGGCCATAGATAGCATCACTCCATATAGTGAAACTGCATTTGCTACTGAAGGCGACACTGTTACACTTTCTTGTAACTATAGTGCTTCTGTAGTCAATAGTCTTCAGTGGTATCGGATGTACAAAGATTCGCCACCACAGTTCCTTATACTGGATTACTCAGGATTCATTACTGAAGCTAAACCTCCAGTTTCAGGAATCTCCATCAAACACAGAAAATCTGACAGCAGTGTGGATCTGAAGATCTCATCTGTTAAAGTCACAGACTCTGCTATGTATTATTGTGCCCTGCAGCCCACAGTGACAGGAAACACAACAACACTGTACAAAAACCTGACAGCAGAGAAATAATAAACCAGTATTAGTTTAATAAATTATAAATATGTTTTTTTTTTCCTGTAATTACAGTATTTTATTAATATTATAGGATGTGTTATATTCTGGGGCTAATGTTAATGCAAATATAAGAATGTCAACTATTTCTACACTAGAATGTACACTTTATTCTCTGCAGTGTTGCTGGAAAGTATATTGGGCCAACGGACAGGGTACACCCTAACCCTGGATCGATTGGACAAAGAGACATGACGCAATCTAATACATACACAGGAAAATCCCCAGTGTTAAATTAACTCTACCAGTGTTAAATCAACACTATTTGGTGTTTATATAATCCACACCAAGATCGGTGTTAAAAAAGACTGGTGTTAAAAATATAACTCTGAATCAGTGTTAAAGTTAATGAGATAATGAAGTGATGATTAAGACATTAATGGTGAACACCTGCTGGTCATTCAAATCAATTACATTTTGGACATTTTCCTGTCTCTAAATTTTTATTTTGATGACTCGTTTTCTGGAGAAAATACTAAAATAATAAAGAAAGATAAATTATTAAATGCAATAGATGAATACTGTTGGGTGTATGCCTCCAAAAGCTGCAATCTTTCACGTTTGCCTCTCTATCAGCATCTCTGTTTGAAAAATAAAATGATAACTTGCTGAACTATTTTCTAAATGGATAAGTTTAACTTCTAAACAGCTGTCAGAACAAAATACAAGTGCTCAACTATTCCACCATACACACGCGTGATTTAGTAGACAAATCTTCTTTCTGACGTGATGTCTCACAAGTCAAATAAACATTTATCACAAAATGTATCACATTAAATCTTAAGTTTGTGTTTGTTATGAGTTCATTTGAAGTCACCATTACTGTGATTAGTGTTTCCTTTAGTTAGGCATTTGTCCCTTGACCTACACTGATCTAACTCTCCTCTTTTAGCAATAGCAACAATATTTTAGCAAGACCACTTGTTCATTGCTTCATGTAGAGGGAGCACCTTCCAGACCTTCTCAGTTTATTTTTGTTATGTTCTACTCTACAAATCATTGAAACATTTGATCACAAACTAATTATGAAGAAACAGGCATATAGAAAAGCTCTATGCAAGCAACATTGTATTGAATGAAACTGCCATAATGCTTTAGTGTTTTCTTATGTTGTTGTTGTTTTTTGCTTAAGAGAGACTTCATGATTTCTGATACAAATCTCAACAATGGTGACAGTTAATGGTAAGAAAGATGCTAATTGTTTGTCAAGTTGCAGTGCATGATGGGATTTATGATTGAGTTTTCTACAATCCTGGTACCCAGCATGCATTGCTGCATGAAGCTTTGTTGTTGATTGTCACCATGATTGTGTTTTATAGGCTGATTGTTGATGTCTCAGTGTGTCTGACTTACACCACAGATTAGATTTGGGTAAACAATATTTAACTCTTCAGGGTATGTGGACTTTTACAGCACTGTTGGATTTCATGGGAGCCTCACAGGGTTGGCAGAACATAAATTAAACCCTTATATTCAGTGACTACTTTCTTATGATATCGTTGATTCACAAGACTTATACTTTTATACTAATTAACATAGTAACAGTTATAGATTTCAGTTTTCTCATCGTCCTCTGCTTTAACAGATGTGTTTTATAAACACACAGCCACATTGAGCAGAAAAAAACTAACACTAAACTTCAAGACCCAAGTACCCAACTAAAGGAAACACTTATCGGATTAATGGTGACTTACTTTATTAACCAGATTTACAGCAGTTCTTTAGAAGTTAAACCTATCATCCATGTAACTCTGCAATCAAGTTGTAATTTTAGTTTTTTAAACAGAGATGATGATAGTGTTCATTTAACTATGGTGATTTCATCTATTGCATTTAATAATTTGGCTTTCTTCCTAATTTTAGTATTACTTTCTCCAGAAAAAGAGTCAACAAAATAAAACTTTTAAGACAGGAACAATTCCAAAATTGAGTTGATTTGACACGGAATGACCAGCAGGTGTTCACTATTAATGACTCAATCACTTCATTATCTTATTAACTTTAACACTGATTTAGTGTTTTTTTAACACCAATCTTGGTGTGGATTATATAAACACCGAGCAGTGTTAATTTAACACTGGGGATTTTGCTGTGTAGAGTTACAGATATTATAAGCCTTAATTATAAGTGTGTGTGTGTGTGTGTGTGTGTGTGTGTGTGTGTGTGTGTGTGTGTGTGTGTGTGTGTGTGTGTGTGTGTGTGTGTGTGTGTGTGTGTGTGTGTGTGTGTGTGTGTGTGTGTGTGTGTGTGTGTGTGTGTGTGTGTGTGTGTGTGTGTGTGTGTGTGTGTGTGTGTGTGTGTGTGTGTGTGTGTGTGTGTGTGTGTGTGTGTGTGTGTGTGTGTGTGTGTGTGTGTGTGTGTGTGTGTGTGTGTGTGTGTGTGGAGGTCTCATGTTTTATATTTCATTAGTATTTAAAATTTAAATGTAGATCAGTTGTGTTGTGAGACTTTAAGTAGAGAATAAAATGCTGTAACAGCAGCAGATAACCAGAAGAGGGCGCCACTATAATTCAGTCCTGGAGTTCTACAGTACTGTCCTGCAGAGTTTAACTCAAACTAAACACCAGAGAAATCGCTCGAGTAGGAGTGTGATATAGCTCTATACCATCACGGCTGTGATTAGGCGGCCGCCCAGCTAACAGAAAAAAGTTCTAAGAACGTTCCCTGAAAGTTTTTAACGTTCCCAAAAACGTTCTGCCAACGTTAAAAGTGTCCAGTTTTCTTGACGTTCTAAGAACGTTTTTGTGTTGTCTCAACGTTAGAGGAATGTTACATTTTACCATTTATAAACGTTATGACAATGTCATGTTTTAATGTTCACAGTCACACAATGTTTAAAACAACAACTGTTTATTATATTGACTTCTTTGATTGTTATGTAAATGATAGAGAAACATTGCATTTTATTATATTTATTTTTTATATTTATATTATTTTATTATATTTATTATATATTTATTATATATTATATATCTATTATATGTAAGTTTAGATGTTGATGTTTTGTTTCATTTTAAGTCACCATTATTGTGATTAGTGTTCGTTTTAGTTGGGCTCTTGAGCCTTGTCCTTTGCTTGTTAGTTTTTTCCCCGGTTGTGTAAACTTTTTGTTAATACACCACATTTGTTATGAACATGTAAAGTTAATAGTGTAATTCTGTGGTGGTTGGTACAAAATGGTAAAGATCATCACCTAAATAATTTACTAATCAAAAGTTTATTTTCTGTCAATGATGTAAATGAGATCCAGCACTTTCACAGCAGTTTGTCATTAAGGAGTTTAAGAAACTTTGGACAAAAAATATCTGCTGTATAATTGGGACGCACAAACATCAAGAATCAGACTATGAATCTCAACCATGGTGACAAAGAAAATTGGAAAAAAAATCCTTATTTATCCATGCTGCAGTGCATGCTGGGAGTCCTGAATGTAATTTGTAATTTGTTAATACCCAGCATGCATTGCAGCATGAAGATTTTCATTTAATTGTCACCATGGTTGAGATTCATAGTCTGATTCTTGATGTTTGTACGTCCCAATTAAATAGCGGATATTTTTTGTCCAAAGTTTCTAAAACTCCTTAATGACAAACTGCTGTGAAAGTGCTGGCTCTCATTTACATTATTGACAGAAAATAAACTTTTGATTAGTAAATTAATTAGGAATGATTTTTTACCATTATGTACCAACCACCACACCACAGAATTACACTACTAACTTAACATGTTCATAACAAATGTGGTGTATTAACAAAAAGTTAACACAACTAGGGAAAAAACTAGCAAGCAAAAGACAAGGCTCAAGAGCCCAACTAAAACGAACACTAATCACAATAATGGTGACTTTAAATGAAACAAAACATCAACATCTAAACTTACATATAATAGATATATAATATATAATAAATATATAATATATAATAAATATAATAAAATAATATAAATATAAAAAATAAATATAATAAAATGCAATGTTTCTCTATCATTTACATAACAATCAAAGAAGTCAATATAATAAACAGTTGTTGTTTTAAACATTGTGTGACTGTGAACATTAAAACATGACATTGTCATAACGTTTAAAAATGGTAAAATGTAACATTCCTCTAACGTTGAGACAACACAAAAACGTTCTTAGAACGTCAAGAAAACTGGACACTTTTAACGTTGGCAGAACGTATTTGGGAATGTTAAAAACTTTCAGGGAACGTTCTTAGAACTTTTTTCTGTTAGCTGGGCGAGTGCCGGAGGCAATCACAGCCTTGATGATATAGAGCTATATCACACGACTCCGAGAGCGATATTGCTTTTATACAACAGTTCGACGGCACACGTTTGAAAAACGAAAACTAGAAAACAACAACAAAGTTATTTTAAAAGCCTCTTTGTTTGAGAACTACTACTTCCACCACGGATTTGAGGGCGGCCAGAATGACAGTAACACTTTCAGCTGCTTTGAATCTCACAATAACTCAATGGACGGATAGGCGTTTCTTTATATTAACGTTTCTTGGTCACAAAGTGTAGTTTTAAGATTAGTTCAGTCGAGAATATATATGTATTATATTTAAATCTACAGTCGATTAGTAAAGATAGCGCCTGTTCGGTACGTATGAGAACCAAAGCATGAGCGGACGTCAGTGTTCACTCGCCCCGCTGACCACCGCCCTCTCTGGGATACATCTTTGACAGGGATTCCCTGGCTCTCATGCTGGCCTTTGTTTGTTTTTGATGGTCAAAATGAGATCAAATCAGCAGTATTTGGTGTCATGATAAAACTATTACTTGTTTTCTTATTCATATTTAGTGTCTCTTGTGTTGTTATTGTTTTGCCCTGCTGAAAAAAACAGCATACCAGCAAGACCAGCATATTGTGTTTTGGTGCTGGTTTGCTAGTGAACACCAGCTAAACCAGCATCAAACCAGCATCACCACCAGCATTAGCACCAGCTAAACCAGCATCAAACCAGCATTAGCACCAGCTAAACCAGCATAGACCAGCATAATTCTCATGCTGGTCCATGCTGGTTTGATGCGGGGTTTTTTTCAGCAGGGTGGCGCGAGGTAAAAGTTAATAAAACTATACTTATATAATGTTACTATTGGTTTACCATTTACTCTTAACGCGATACGAGCACTCGGTTATTATTAGACTTCGTTCTTGTCAGTACTATATAAAACTGTTTTTTATAATTGTCAGAGAGATGTTTTTGCATGCTGCTTATAAATATATCAGTGGCAACATCTCATAACATGTTTTAATAGTCACGTCGCGATTAAATAAATGATCAATGTCCACATTTAAAAGCTGCGTTTTCGCATTCTAAGAAGAGATATTGCTTCAGAAAAAAATTGTTTACATTCCTCTTTCCAAGTGTTAATCGTCCACACGATGTGACAAGACATTACTCCCATTAAGTTTAATGTAACATCCAAGAGCGCTGATCTTTGACGGAATAATAACTTCCGATTGCGATTCACAGACTGATTTACGAACTAGTGAACTAATGAGACACACGGAGAGTGATTCAAAACAGCGCGTTTGTGTGTGTCCGTGTGTGGGTGCAGTTTTTCCATTCAGAGATGAGCCTGTTTAGAGGACCTCCATTCACTAGGTGGCGGAATGATACGAAAGGTGAAGCGGTTACTGTGCCGTTATCAGTAGAATATTGCACTCCTCTTGGCCAATCAGATTCGAGAACCAGAAAGAACTGTTGTATAAATAAATATATACATAGGCTAATATTTAATACATTTTATATCTGCTGACTCTGCAAATGTCTTTAAGAATCGGCCAAAATCTCTTCCACCATTACCTTACTTCTAAATATAGAACTTACTACCCAGATAGCATGCAAACCATTGAAACAATGTTAAAAACAGTTGATTTGTCAATGTTAACTGCATTGAATCAATATCAGGTTTGCACCCTCCATTAATATTGAAAAAATATTGAAATTTCAACAAATCACCATTATTGTGATCAGTGTTTGCTTTAGTTGGGTCATTGACTCTTGACATTAACTAAGTAAATTTTTTCTTTTCTTGTTTTAGTGTTTGTATGTGTTTATGTAGAAACACATGTGCATTGGTAAAGAAAGATGTGTTTCAAAGTTAAGTTGAAACTGATTGCTTTTTGTGAAGATTATATAAAATTAAGCTGCTTTACATGATTATGTTGATCCATTTTTGACAATTATAATTGTTTTGGTTTGTAAATACCATTTTGACGAGACAAACAGAAAATTGCTGACACATTCAGACATCATTACTCATCCTACAAATCTCAATAATGGTGACCATCATCAAACAAATTCATATAAAACGATCAACTGCAATGCATGCTGGGAGTAATAAATTAGTTTAGTACTACGATGATACCCAGCATGCATTGCAGCATGAAGCTTTCTTTTGTTGATCGTCACCATTGATGAGATTCGTAGACCGATTCATGATGTCAGAGATAGAGTCTGAAGTTTAACTTTTTAAATGTGTTTTTGTAATCCTCAAAATAACAGACCTGACATTGTTTCCAACTAGTACTGTAAAATCCATTTTTTGCATAACTTTAACAGTATTTCATTCATATTATTTAAGTATATCTACAAGAATTAAACTACTTCATAACATTAGATCTTTGTTTTCTTTGTAATAGCAGATGTATTTTGAAACACTGCTTCAGCAGCCAAAGAAAACTTACCATTAAAACACAAGAGTCACGGGCCCAACTAAAGCAAACACTGATCACGTTAATGGTGATTTGTTGAAATTTCAATATTTTTTCAATATTAATGGAGGGTGCAAACGTGATATTGATTCAATGGTATTAACATTGACAAATCAATGATTTTTAACATTGTTTCAATGGTTGCATGTTATCTTGGTATCTTTCTCTCTTTTTCCTTTTTCTTTATCTGTACATTCTTAAAAAAATGTACTAACCAACCCGTGGCTATGTATACTGTTTTGGACTTGATGAAACTTGATGAGTATTGCTGTAATTTTGTTGCTATAATTGCTTCTATTGTTTACCTTATTTGTAAGTCTTTTTGGACAAAAGTGTCTGCTAAATGACTAAATGTAAATATTACATTTAACATATTGTTTTGACTGTACGTTAACTAAAGATACAATTAAACACACACAATAAATTTAAAATGCATTATTGTGCTCGGCTTTAATTTATATTGCATTATAAATGTAAAAAAATATTTATTGCTTTTCCAAGCTGTCTTCCAAAACGGTAAGAGGTGGAGCTCAATGCTATGACATCTGATGTGATCTTGTCAAATCTTTTCACAGACTGTTACAGACATCATAAAGGCTGCCTTACTGATCATACACAATGTTTCTTCATTCTGTAACTCTGCTCTTTGCTTTTGCATGTAAGTATTTCATTATCTTGTTTAATATTTAGAAATATTTTAAAAAGCCAGATTTTGAAGATGTATTTTATACCTTTAAATGTCTATATACATGTACTATTTTACAATGCTTGTTAAATTATGTTAAATCAAAACGTGTTTATGATTCATGCTAATCACATTAAAACCAGATCTACTCTTGCAGGTGCCACATATGGATCTGAAATTATAGAAACCAAAACTGAGGAATTGGCTATGGAGGGTTCAACTGTTACATTATCCTGCAGTTATTCATCTGCTGTTACTTTATTCTGGTACCGTCAGTATCCCAGATCTGCTCCTCAATTCCTTGTAAACATCATAGATGGTGCGAATAAAGACAAGATATCTGATGTAGATCCAAGATTCACTGCTAAACTTACTAAAGGAAACAAAAAACATGTGTATCTGGAGATCTCATCTGTTAAAGTCACAGACTCTGCTCTGTATTATTGTGCACTGGAGCCCACAGTGACAGGAAATACAACAACACTGTACAAAAACATGACACCAGTGAAAGGGCAAAATGAGTTACCTTTGTTTTTGCAAGCTAAACAGGATAGAGAAAATATATAGGAGCCCACACCAGGGCCCTGACCAGTTTGCTGACCTATAGGTGCCCCTTACCCCAAGAATAATTACATCTGTCAGTTATACACTCACCTAAAGGATTATTAGGAACACCATACTAATATTGTGTTTGACCCTTTTTGCCTTTAGAACTGCCTTAATTCTACGTGGCATTGATTCAACAAGGTGCTGAAAGCATTCTTTAGAAATGTTGGCCCATATTGATAGGATAGCATCTTGCATTGATGGAGATTTGTGGGATGCACATCCAGGGCATGAAGCTCCCGTTCCACCACATCCCAAAGATGCTCTACTGGGTTGAGATCTGGTTACTGTGGGGGGCCATTTTAGTACAGTGAACTCATTGTCATGTTCAAGAAACCAAAATGGTGCATTATCCTGCTGGAAGTAGCCATCAGAGGATGGTTACATGGTGCTCATAAAGGGATGGACATGGTCACAAACAATGCTCAGGTAGGCTGTGGCATTTAAACGATGCCCAATTGGCACTAAGGGGCCTAAAGTGTTCCCAGAAAACATCCCCCACACCATTACACCACCACCACTAGCCTGAACAGTGGTTACAAGGCATGATGGATCCTTGTTCTCATTCTGTTTACGCCAAATTCTGACTCTACCATCTACATGTCTTAACAGAAATCGAGACTCATCAGACCACACAAAATTTTTCGAGTCTTCAACTGTCCAATTTTGGGGAGCTCGTGCAAATTGTAGCCTCTTTTTCCTATTTGTAGTAGAGATGAGTGGTACCCAGTGGGGTCTTCTGCTGTTGTAGCCCATCCGCCTCAAGGTTGTGCATGTTGTGGCTTCACAAATGCTTTGCTGCATACCTCGGTTGTAACGAGTGCTCTTCTATCAGCTTGAATCAGTCGGACCCATTCTCCTCTGACCTTTAGCATCAACAAGGCATTTTCACACAATTCTTTTGTAAACCCTAGAAATGGTTGTGCGTGAAAATCCCAGTAATTGAGCAGATTGTGAAATACTCAGACTGGCCCGTCTGACACCAACAACCATACACTCAAAATTGCTTAAATCACATTTCTTTCCCATTCTGACATTCAGTTTGGAGTTCAGGAGATTGTCTTGACCAGGACCACACCCCTAAATGCATTGGAGCAACTGCCATGTGATTGGTTGATTAGGTAATTGCGTTAATGAGAAATTGAACAGGTGTTCTTAATAATCCTTTAGTATATTCAAAATTTTATTCATTGAGCACTTCTCTAGCTGTTTATTTTTTACAACTGTAGGTGTTTGTTTTCCAGTAGATTGCAGCAATGTATTACTAAACTACAGCACATTTTCCATGTAATTATCACAAACTGAGAAATGTAAACCTTTCTTTAAAGTGAATTATCTCTAATGTATTGTTATTTAAATAAACCTATAGGGAATCATTACTAATTTATCATTCAAATACACTTATGGTTTATATGGCAGGAAAAACAGAAAGCGAATATAACGCATAAATGACAAGATTGACAAGTGACCGACAAGTGTTAACCTTCAATATTCCAATAGCAGCCTTTAAGTATGCAATTTTATTAAAGTTAAAATAAGTTTCCATTTTAATATGTCAGTATTAATCATTTGCTGCACATAATAAAAAATGTAACTATATATTTTATATTTGACATGCTCAGCACAGACCGATACACACAGTGCTGCTGTTTAAGACAGGTTTGTGCTGAATGTCAGCATTATCATATATGTGTAAAGGATTTAAGTCTTATTAATGTTATAGTCTCGTCTTTGTTAATTGGCTTTTCCTCATGTTTAATTTAGTCATTATTGTCTGCACCTTTTATTTATTAATCATCATCATCGTCTTTACCTGTGTCTTGTGTATATACAGTGCGTACACCCTTGTTTTCAGTCTTTGCCTGATCTTGTTAATGTTATGTATATTATTGTCTGAGTTCCTGTTTGTTGTTATATAGTTATCATTAAAGTTTTTATGTTTGGGTATTTCCTCATCCTCCTTATCTCACTACACCACATTATGTAACAGTTAAAGAGCTAAAGTTAGTTCAGTCAGTTTGTTGGTCTATTTTTAAGAACGTTCCCTAAAAGTTCCCAAGTTTCCCCAAAACATTCTGCCAACGTAAAAAGTGTCCAGTTTTCTTTAAGGTCTAAGAACGTTTCTGGGTTGTCTGAACGTTAGAGGAATGCTACATTTTACCATTTTTAAACGTTATGACAATGTCATGTTTTAATGTTCACACAATATTTAAAACAACAACTGTTTATTATATTGACTTGTTTAATTGTTATGTAAATGATAGAGAAACATTGCATTTTATTATTTTATAAAACATTTTTTCTGAATGTTCAGTAAATATATTGCTGTAGAAAACACAATTCACTTATCAGGTTTAGATGTTGATGTTTTGTTTCATTTTAAGTCACCATTATTGTGATTAGCGTTTATTTTAGGTGGACTCTTGACACTTGACTATTTGCATGTTAGTTTTATTCCTGGTTGTGTTAATGCACCACATTTGTTATGAACATGTAAAGTTAGTAGTGTAATTCTGTGGTTGTTGGTACATAATGGTAAAGATCATCACCTAATTAATTTACTAATCAAAAGTTTATTTTCTGTCAATAATGTATATTAGATCCAGCTCTTTCATAGCAGTTTGTCATTAAAGGGGACATATTATGAAAATCTGACTTTTTCCATGTTTAAGTGCTATAATTGTGTCCCCAGTGCTTCTATCAACCTAGAAAATGTTAAAAAGATCAACCCAATAACTTAGTTTTGGTAAACCATTTTCTGCAAGCATGTGAAAAATAGGTCATTGTAATTTGGCCCTTATTGTGATGTCAGAATAAGGTAATACCGCCCTCTTTATCTGCACTATCCAACCACAGCACAACCATTTAGTATGGAGAGAAAGAGAGAGATAAAATATTTCACAGCACAATTGAGTTTCAATTGCAACAAACCACCATCATTGTGATCAGTGGTTGCACTTCATCCGCTCATTTGCATTTTAAATGACACACCCAAAACGGCACACTTTTGCTCAGACCTATTTTAGACTTAGTTTTCATCTTTAAAAAAATCTCATAATATGTCCCCTTTAAGGAGTTTTAGAAACTTTGGACAAAAATATCCACTGTATAATTGGGACGCACAAACATCAAGAATCAGAGTATGAATCTCACCCATGGTGACAAATAATATTGTTAAAAAATCCTTATTTATCTATGCTGCAGTGCATGCTGGGAGTCCTGAATGAGATTTGCAAATTGTTAATACCCAGCATGCATTGCAGCATGAAGTTTTTCATTTAATTGTCACCATGGTTGAGATTCATACTCTAATTCTTGATGTTTGTGCGTCCCAATAATTCAATGGATATTTCTTTCCAAAGTTTCTGAAACTCCTTAAGGACAAACTGCTGTGAAAGTGCTGGATCTCATATACATTATTGACAGAAAATAAACTTTTGATTAGTAAATTAATTAGGTGATGATCTTTACCATTATGTACCAAGCACCACAGAATGGCACCATTAACTTTTCATAACAAATGTGGTGTATTAACAAAAAGTTAACACAACCAGAAAAAAAACTAGCAAGCAAAAAGTCAAGTGTCAAGAGTCCAACTAAAACAAACACTAATCACAATAATGGGGACTTAAAATGAAACAAAACATCAACATCTAAATCTAATAAGTGAATTGTGTTTTCTACAGCAATATATTTGTTGAACATTCAGAAATAATGTCTTACTAAATAATAACATGCAATGTTTCTCTATCATTTACATAACAATTAAACAAGTCAATATAATGAACAGTTGTTGTTTTAAACATTGTGTGAACTTTAAAACATGACATTGTCATAACGTTTAAAAATGGTAAAATGTAACATTCTTCTAACGTTCAGACATCACAGAAACGTTCCTAGAACTTAAAGAAAACTGGACACTTTTTCCATTGGGAGAACGTTTTTGGGAACCTTGGAAACTTTCAGGGAACGTTCTTAGAACTTTTTTCTGCTAGCTGGGTAGATCCACTAAAAGGAGAATATTGTGAGGGAGGAGTCAAGAGATTTCTTCAATCAGCAGCTGTCTTCCTTCTATTATGATTTTTGGTGACTCACTTAAAGACTAAAGCAGGTGGATTTTTTTGTGAACAGCGCATCAGGAAACATGACCACACACTGGATAAAACAAACCATACTTGTATTCGCATGTTTCTTAGGTAAGAATAATTATTATAGAATTTAATTTTGTTTAAAAAAATTAACAAGTTATTTTTAATGTCTTTTCATTTTCTTTCCTAATGCAGTTTTACATTAACTTCTACAGGAACAAATTCACAGGACAGCGTTGATCAAAAAACAAGATTTCAAACTGCTTATGAAGGTGAAACTGTCACAATAAACTGTACATATGAAACTTCTAGCTCTCCGACTCTCTTCTGGTACCAGCAAACAGTGAATGGATTTCCTCAATATATACTAAACAGAGTCGGTTCATTTGGCAGTGAAGACGAAAAGTTCGAGAAAAGATTCAAGGCCATTCTGAACACTTCTTTAAAATCAGTTCCTCTGATAATTCAGGATCTTCATGTGTCTGACTCTGCTGTGTATTACTGTGCTCTGCAGCCCACTGTGACTAAAACACATTCAACACTCATACAATAACTCATATGATGAGATTCACTGATGATGTTTTCCTCCTTTTGTCCTGCAAGTCTTTCTGCTGCAACTTTCTCATTTGTAACTTTTGTATTTATCTGCCGTCGGTTTAAATCAACAACATCGGATTCATCCACTAAACTTACTATTGAAAGTGTAACTCTGTCAGATTCAGCTTTATATTACTTTGCAAGTGATACAAAACATGAAGCAGGTCGTACAAAAACTTATATACTTTTCACTTTTGTAACATTAGGATTTTACAAGCTTACAGCATCAAATTTATCTGTATTGTTACAATTCACCAGTTTACAGACTTCCAAATAAAAAATGTTGTAGAATACAAACACAAGCAATAATATTTCATTAAAGGTCGGATTATTGAAAAACACTTTGTTAAAGGGAGTCAGGCCGACTACCAAAACGCGTGATTTTTTTCCCCAAACCAGTTCAGATAGGAGTTTTACTTAAACATGAGCTCAGGGGCAGAAAGAAATTTGATTGGTTCACAAAAATGACCAATGAAAGTCCTCAACCGGAGCCTTCAAGGCAGCTTCTGCAGTGAAGCAGTTCGAGCTCACCGTTGGTCAGGTGAGTAGCGCAGATGGTTAGATAGGAATGTGACTGTTTTGAATTCAGCTCGAAATGTTTCGAGCGTTTAAGTTACGTGTTACCACGTTTTCACGTGTCCGTGGCACGACTTTCTTTTTCGTGCCAGTTTCACGTAATGCTTACTCAATTGTTTTTCCTATTTTCTTACCATTGTCATTTGGGATTGGGGTTAGAACAACTTTCTGTTACGTAAAATGACATCCTAACCCAAACCCAACTCTAACCCCAACATCAAGTGAAAGCAGTTTAAATTTCTGACAAATAAATGTATAAACCACTGCCATTCTAACCCAAACCCAACTTCATCCTCGCGCGAAAACAGTTTAAAAATGAAAAAAACCCACAAATCTAACCCCAAACCCAAACGACAATGGTTTGAAAAAAGGAAAAAAAAAAAAAAAATTGAGTAACCATTACGTGAAACTGGCACGAAAAAGAAAGTCGTGCCACGGACACGTGAAAACGTGGTAACACGTAACTTAAACGCTCGAAACATTTCGAGCTGAATTCCAAACCAGTCACATTCCTATCTAACCATCTGCGCTACTCACCTGACCAACGGTGAGCTCGAACTGCTTCACTGCAGAAGCTGCCTTGAAGGCTCCGGTTGAGGACTTTCATTGGTCATTTTTGTGAACCAATCAAATTTCTTTCTGCCCCTGAGCTCATGTTTAAGTAAAACTCCTATCTGAACTGGTTTGGGAAAAAAAATCAAGCTACCAAAACACACTTGTAGCCAATCAGCATTAAGGGGCGTGTCTACTAATTGACATCGTTGCCTGGGTTGCGTATGTGTGGGGCGGGTCTATCAAAAGAAGGTCCAGATTCTATTGGCGTAGGAGCGTGTTTGTTTAGGTGATTTCAAATGTCAACATTGGCTTTCAGAGATCATGCACCCTGCCTTTAAATGTAGTAGTAGTTGTAGATTTATTTATGAAGCACATATAAAAACAACCACAAGGTTGACCAAAGTGCTGCACATTAGAAACAATACATAAGGGAAACCCTTCAAAGCAGCAAAATAAAATACAAACAGTAAAATACATTAGTTGTTAAACACTGTAGATAAAAAATAAGATTTAAGCTAATTTAAACATGGAAAGGGATGATACCATTCGAATAGACACTGGCAAGCTGTTCCATAGTTTGTGGACAGCCTTTGCAAATGCTCTGTCCCCTCTATGTTTTAGCTTAGTCTTGCATACAGAGAGTAATCCAAGATCCCCAGACCTAAGTGACTTAGTTGGGTTATGAGGGCGTACTAAAACAGAAAGGTTTGGAGCATGTAGACATTTATACACGAAAACAAAAATGTTATACTCTTGTACAGATTTAACCGGAAGCCAGCACAGAGACGTCAATACGGGAGTAATGTGATCATATTTTTTGCTGCCGGTCTTGCTGCTGCATTCAAGTTGTAAACGCCCAATAGATGAACTATTAGCTCCATAATAAAGTGAATTACAGTAGTCAAGATGTGTTGTCATGGATAACAGTTTTGAAATTTTTAAGAGAAAGAAAAGTTATTTAATATTTTACATATTGCATTTAATATAATGTTAACTCGTGTCATCTTAAAATTTAAGTAAGAATAACAAAAAACTGCAAAAAATATATTTTCATCATGCAATACTTGTTTGGAGCCAGAAGAGGGAGACACGAGTATTACTTAATATAAGGACTCACTGAATTCATAACACTTTCACAGCAATATATCCTGTGGTTTTAAGAATTGCTTTCTTTCTTTTTTCTTACAGAATAAATGCATCTTTCTATGATGCATATATCAATTAATCTTAGAATGACTGAGATACAGTGTACTATACACAAACATCATACACAGTATCTTTTGTATGGCGATCATAATTTTTTTATAATTCTTTTAAAACTGCACATTATATGATTGGTACAAAAGAATGAAAGTCAAATCGGAAAAATGCTATAACCATTTATTCTGTTAAAGTGATTCTGTGAAGAGTTTTAAAGGTGCAATGTGAGACTTTCAGCAGCATCTAGTGATGAGTAGTGAACTGCAATGAACGGCTCAGTCCGTAGCTCACCCCTCCTTTTCGGAAGGCAACTACATGTAAGGGGACCTGCGGTGTATGTAGATGAAAACAGCTCATTCTAATGAAATAAAAACATATCTGTATAGTATATTATATTCCATTTCTATCAATAAATCCTCCTGAATTTTATACATTGCAACTTTAAGTAACAATAAGATACATCTTATAGATCTATTTCTTTATTCGGTGCCATGATGAAGACTGAAATATTGCAGACAGTGCCTGTATCGATTTTATACACTGCTGTAGCATTATTTGAGCTGTTTCTGAATGAAGGCAGGTTGATGACAGCGAGTTGTGTAGACAGAGTTCAGATAGTTCAGATAATTTCCTAATGTCAAGTATAAAATGAATTTGTGTTTAAGGTGAATGACAGATAATGGATATGACATGAATAATTAATGAACGTTTTACAATTTGCTTTGTCATTATGGTTGAGATTCATACTCTTATTCTTAATGTTTGTACAGCAGTTAATTCTAAAGGTCTAGGTTTCTAAAACTCCTTAAAGTGCTGAATCTCATTTACATTATTGCCAGAAAATACACTTGACGGAGCAAATCAATTAATTGGATGGTAATATTTACTATTTTTTACCAACCACTACAGAATTGCACCAACTTTACATTACTATAACAGATGTGCTTTACACACACAAAGGAACATTTCTAAGGAAAGACTACCAACCAAAGAGTCAAGGGTCAAGAGTCCAACTAAAACAAACAATGATCACCATCATGGTGACTTTAAATTAAACAAACATCAACATCTTAACCTTTATAGGTGAATTGTGTTTTCTACAGCAATGTTTTTAGAAAATTATTAATTATTCAGAAATAATGTTTCATAACAGCTTTAAAATAATAAAATTCAATGTTTCTCTATCATTTACATAACAAACAAACAAGTCAATATAACATTGTGTGAACAAACAGGACATTGTCATAACGTTATTGTCATAACGTAGAATGTAACATTCCTCTAACGTTCAGATAACCAAGAAAAGTTCTTGGAAAGTCAACGCGCGTACCCCTTTCAAATCTATAAGTCGCAAATGAACTTGAACTTGTGCACGCAGCCGAGCAGTTTCAGATCTCCGCCTTTAAACGATGCCTAATTAATGTCATAGACATATAAAAGAGCGCTTGTCAATGTTTAAACCCAATTTTAAACAACAATAATGGCTTATATTTCAAAAAACCTGTAGCAATCAGACAAGCAAAAGTGCGTACGTCTGCTCAGACCCTGACGTGGCGCTAAGCACTTTTCCACGTCAAAGACAGTTTTTATAAATATGAACTTTGCCGTGGATTTTTGCGTACGGACACTTTACGATCAAATCTGTGCGTACGCACGCTTTATAAATGAGGCCCCTGGTGATTCTGTGACACATATAAACATTTATATTTGTATCTATTTGTTATTTTATATTTGTATAAATTGATTGCTAAAAAAACATGTAGAAATGTGTTACATAAAGGGCCTGAAACAACTGTCTTTAGTGTGTATGAGTACACAGTAAAACTCCCAGTGTTAAATTAACACTGCTGGGAGCATATATGGTCCCACTCTACAGGGTGTTAAATTTACACTGAATCAGTGTTAAAATTAATGAGATAATGAAGTGATGATTAAGACATTAATGGTGAACACCTGCTGGTCATTCTGTGTCAAATTAACTTCATTTTAGAATTGTTCATGTCTCTAAGTTTTTATTTTATTTTTCTGGAGAAAGTAATACTAAAATAATGAAAAAGGTCAAAATATTAAATGCAATAGATATATAAAAACTGCAGTGTGTATATATGAGTCTATCTTACAGAGTTTTAAAAAGTTACACTGAAGCAGAGTAAAAAGCTGCAATCTTTAAAGGGGTCATATGATGAAAATGTTAGCATTGCCACTTTGTAGGTTTGAGCAAAAATGTGTCGTTTTGGATGTGTTTTTTAAAATGCAAATGAGCTGATGAAGTGCAAACACTGATCACAATGATGGTGGTTTGTTGTAATTGAAACTCTATTGTGCTGTCAAGTCCAAAAATGTGTCGTTTTGGGCGTGTTTTTTAAAATGCAAATGAGCGGATGAAGTGCAACCACTGATCACAATGATGGTGGTTTGTTGTAATTCAAACTCAATTGTGCTGTCAAGTCCTTCTTTTCTCTTTCTTTCTCTCTGCACTAAACGGCAGTGCAGTGGTTGGAGAGTTCAGATTAAGGAGGCGGTATTATTCTAATAAGATATCCTTATGACATCATAATGAAAGCCACATTTCAATGACCTATTTTTGCTCACACCTACAAAGTGGCAATGCTAACATTTTCATCATATGACCCCTTTAACTTTTGCCTCTCTATCATCATCTCTGTTTGAAACCCAAACTTACAACTTTGTTGTAGAGCTATTTTGTAGACGATGATAAGTTTAACTTCTAAACAACTGTTGTCAGAAAAAATAAAAGTGCTCAACTATTCCAGCATCCACACATGTGATTTAGTAGACAAATCTTCTTTCTGATAAAATGTAATCACAAGTCAAATGGATATTTATCACAAAAATTATCACAATAAATCTCCAGTTTGTGTTTTAGATTCATTTGAAGTCACCATTATTGTGATTAGTGTTTCCTTTAGTTAGGTGTTTGTCCCTTGACCTTCACTAAACTAACTCTCCAATATTAGCAATTGCAACAGTGTTTCAATAAAAGCACTTGTTTGTTGCTTGTTGTAGAAAAAATCTTATCAACCCACCTAAAATTGCTTGTTTTAAAAATATTAATATATGATATGATATGAAAAAGGTAAAGAAAAAAGCATAAAAAATGTTTCTCTATGCAAATGACACAGTTTTGGATAAGGGTGCTTTGATTCTATAGTTTTTTTTTTTTTTTGTAGAGAGACTTCATGACTTCGGATACAAATCTCAACAATGGTGACAGTAAATGGTAAGAAAGTTGCACAACTGTGTCATGTTGCAATGCATGATGGGAGTTATGAAAGAGTTTTCTACAATCCTGGTACCCAGCATGCATTGCGGCATGAAGCTTTGTTGTTGATTGTCACCATGGTTGAGTTTTATAGGGTGATTGTTGATGTCATGAAGCTTTGTTGTTGATTGTCACCATGATTGTGTTTTATAGGGTGATTGTTGATGTCTCAGGGTGTCCGACTGAAACCACAGATTAGATTTGTGTAAAAAAATTAACTTTTAAGGGTATGGATTTACAGCATAGGAACATCACAGGTTTGACTGAACATAAAAATATGTAACTTACATTTAGTGTTTTTTTTAGTTTGAGATCAGTGAATCACAATATTTAACAACTACTGTAGCACACCAACAGTTTATAACTTCATCTGTGTCACCTCCATCTGCTCCAACAGATGTGTTTTATAAACACAATGAACAAAAGAAGGCCAACTCTAATCTTCAAGACTCAAGTGCCCAACTAATGGAAACACTAATCGGGACAATGGTGACTCACTTTATTAACCAGAAATACAGCTGTTGTATAGAGATTAAACTTATCATCCATGTAACTCTACAAGCAAGTTGTAACTTTAAGTTTCAAACACAGATGATGATAGAGAGGCAAAAGTTAAAGATGGCAGCTTTTTACTCTGCTTCAGTGTAACTCTGTAAGATAGAATCATATATACACACAGCAGTTTTTATATATCTATTGCATTTAATATGTTGACCTTTTTCATTATTTTAGTATTACTTTCTCCAGAAAAAGAAAATAAAAACTTAGAGACAGGAACAATTCTAAAATTAAGTTGATTTGACATGAAATGACCAGCAGGTGTTCACCATTAATGTCTTAATCATCACTTCATTACCTCATTAACTTTAACACTGATTCAGTGTAAATTTAACACTCTGTAGAGTGGGACCATATATGCTCCCAGCAGTGTTAATTTAACACTGGGAGTTTTACTGTGTATGAGACAGAGCAGCATCTGAACTGAGATCAGGAAGTTCCTGAATTAAAGAAGCTCAGAGATCTAAAACTCAGAACATCAACACACAACTGATCCGACTTCATAAACATGAACACACAGCTGCTTCTCATTTCAATGATCATTTCAGGTTAAATATAAGACAACAACAAATACTGTAACTAGTATTATGACTTCATTAACCCTTATTTTTTTATTTTTTGCAGGTGTGATGGCTGTGGATCAGATTGGGCCGAATAAAGGTGCAGATATTAATGCTGGAGAAGGAGAGACTGTGACTCTGAGCTGCTCATATGATACCAGCAGCACTTATGTTAGACTTTACTGGTACAGACAGCATCCTAACAGAGAGCTTCAGTATTTAATATGGAAAGAGGCTCGATCATGGAGTGAGACTGGTACTTCCACTGATCCTCGGGTTAAGTCGACTACATCACGAACATCCACTGAACTCATTATTACCGGTGTAACTCTGTCAGATTCAGCTCTATATTACTGTGCTCTGAGGGTTGGAGCCCAGTGATACAAAGTCTATGTGAAGCTGTACAAAAACTAAAATATATTTTTCTCTTTGAACCTAAACCACATCAAAACCACAATCTGTCATACACAGAAAGTAATAAATTAAATGGAAACATCTGTGTGTGATAAGACATTTTACTCAGACATGCAATGATAAAAGAGTAAACGGCAATGTGCAACAAGTCTTTTACTTTATTTACTGTGTTAGATATTTATGCAGTCCAGAAATAATCATGCGTATGAATGTGGTTGGATTTAAGAAGTGATGAATTTATTTAGATAATGAAGAGATGAATGAAGTGATGATTGACCATTAATGTTAAACACCTGCTGTTAATAAACAGAATCACTAAAGAAAGAAGAACAAGAAGAGAAAAAAAGACCAGCAGAACCACAACAACTACAAAAAATTTATAAACATTTCTTGGTGGAGCCAATGTAGACAGCAATATATTGTCAAACATCATAAAAAAAACTGATTCATTCTTTTTAGTGTCGGGCAAGTTACTTCAAAGTGTAATACATTTTATATTACAAATTACTGTCATTTGAAAGTTATTAGTTACATTACAATATTACTGTATCTGAACTGTAATGAGTTAAACTACTTTTGCGTTACTCTTGAGTTACTTCAAAATAACAGTATGACTAGGCATTATAAAATGGTAAAATGTAGTTTATTGCTGCTTATAAATCTAGAAGTTGTGTGTTGGCCCTCGATCTTTGAATAGTCACAGTGAAGACTTATGGCAAAAAACAGTAACAATCACTGTCAGAATCATAAACATGAATCAATGCACAAAACAAACACGTATTACCATCTATTGACAGATTATTTGACCAGATATCCCACAATGATTAAAGAAAAACCAACATAATTACTCAAACCAGTCTGTAAAATGAGTTGGGACACACACACACACACACACACACACACACGCGCGCACACACACACACACACACACACACACACACACACACACACACACACACACACACACACACACGCGCGCACACACACACGCACGCACACACACACACACACACACACACAAATAGTGATTTGTGGTGATTTAATTTGGTTATGGCTGGTATCCTGTCAGAGGCGGCCTGATCAAGAGTTAAAAATATCAAACCTGTTTTGCATTTTAAAGTGTGAAGAGAGTACACTTCACTAACCACACCCACCTACATTATAAAATGCAACATATCGTCACATACGTCACTAATATACTACAAGACGCCACAATTTCCTTTTCAAATTTTATTCACAATATACAGTAAATCTACAAAACATACCTAAACAACATACACAATATAAACATAAAATCAATACTACAAACACAATCTTTACTGTACTGTATTTCACCTGGACTGTCAACATGGAGACACAGATGACTCGACTCATGATTCTCATTGCAGTTTCTGGTAAATATACTTTCAATTATATGATATGATTCTGAGATTCCAATATGTGATATAGAAATATAATGAATTTCAGGTGCATATGCTGATCAAATTGGACCAAGAGAAGGAGAAACAAATATAATCAAAAGTGAAGGAGAATCTGTGACAGTGAGCTGCACATATGATACAAGCAGCCTCTATGTTTTTCTTTACTGGTACAGACAGCATCCTAACAGTGAACCTCAGTATTTACTGTTTAAAGGTGCTCAATCAGCGAGTAGCTATGAGGATATACCTGACAATCGATTTAAGTCAACAACATCTCAATCATCTACTGAACTCATTATTGACAGTGTAACTCTGTCAGATTCAGCTCTATATTACTGTGCTCTGAGAGTTGAAACACAGTGACACAAAGTGCATGAGAGTCTATACAAAAACTTAATAAGCTTTAAACTGTTGTTAATCACACACATCAAACCACTAGTTTTTGTAAACCACAGCTCAAGAAATAAGAGTATGTGGTCACACCTGTGAAATTGGGGAATTATAAGGTTATAAATATGGCGTGTGAGAAAACACAAATATTTTGACAATAATGTATGTTAACTCTGACCTCCTGGCTCGGTGGTGTTTCAAGCCCTCAACGAAGCCTTCAAGTTAGTGCGGCCTGGAAGGCACTCTCCGTGCCCCGAGCGTTTCAGCCAATCACAGCTCTGGTGCTAGATATCGAGCCTTCCGCCAGCTTATGGCAATTCGAGCTCACCAATGGTCACGTGAGTAGCGCAGATATGGTAATATAGGAATGTGACTGTTTTTGAATTCAGCGTGAGGTTAGAACAACTTTGTTACATGAAATGACATAACCTCAACCCCAAGCGAAAACGGTTTAAAATTCTGACAAATAAACATATAAACCCATGCTTAAAATGACATATGCATTAATACCAAACCCAATTTTATCCTTGCGTAAAAACAGTTTAAAAATGAGACGAAAACCACAAATCCAACCCCTATCCCAAGCGACAATAGTTTGAAAAAAGGAAAAAAATTGAGTTACCAATATAGGAAACTGGCACGAAAAAGAAAGTGGCGCCACAGACACATGAAAACACAGAAACATGTCAATTAAATGCTCAAAACATTTCGAGCTGAATTCAAAAACAGTCAAATTCCTATCTTACCATATCTGCAGTAGTTATGGTCATTTTCGAAGCACTGCTTCATGAGGGTTCGGAGCTTGTTTCAAACTGGCCCAAGTCACGTGATTTTAGCAAACGAGGCTTCATTACGTCATAACATAGAAAATCCGATGGTTCACCACTAGGGGGAGTTGCTCACATGACCAGTGTCTACTATGTTTAGGTGAACTCGGGTCAGTTTTTTTGTGGAAGTTCATAAAACATTTATCCTTCTGACTAATAACACTTCCATTTTGTCTACTTTTTGTTCACAGACAGATTTAATGACAAAAATGTGCATAATTAACAGGGTAGTTAGTTTTAATAGTTTGCCCTAAATAAAACTAAAAACACATAATATACTTTTAACTATGTCTTAATTAAGTTAAATACATTTATTTAACATATTTTAATACAAATCTTGCTATTATTTTGTTAAAAAAGTGTAAAATGTTTGGAGATATCTGCTTTTACACTATTTTGACCAGCAGGGGTCGCCAGCGTGTGTGGTGTTTCAAACTGCTTCGAAAAACTGAATCAATTTTCGAAGCAATTGGTTCAATTGATTCGAAGCTTCGAAAGGATTCATTTCTTCATTCACTAATCTGGAGTACTCACTGGACCAACGGTGAGCTTGAACTGCCTGAAGCTGGCGGAAGGCTCGATATCTAGCACCAGTGCTGTGATTGGGAGAAACGCTCGGGGCACGGGGAGTGCCAGGCAGTGCTGCCTCGAAGGCTTCATTGGTCCTGTCCCAAATGGCACACTCCGGACTTGTGGTCCTCCTCAGAGTCCACACTTTGATGACATCACGTAGTCCAGACTTTAGGGACCCTTAATGCGAGTCCACGTGCGTGCAACGGAGTCGTATTTTGGGACACACTCGAGCGTCACACCGGAAATAGTTAGAGAAGTTGCCCGTCAGTGTGAGCTCCTCCCTTCCATCGTCTGATTGGTCTGATTGCTCTTTCGCAAGGACTTCTGGGTTGGTAAAGTGCGTGAAGCCTGCTGCAGTGCGGGCTTCGTTGAGGACCGCATCAAGGGGGAAAAGCAGGTGCTGATGAGCACACTTCAAAGCGTAAAAATGACAGATGGGACACCCTACGGACTCGTGGACTAAGCGAGCACACGCAATTTAAGGCCACGAGACCGAAAGTCCACATGAAGTGCGCCAATTGGGACAGGGCCATTGAGGGCTTAAAACACCAACGAGCCAGGAGGTCACCTCCTGCTGAAAAACTGTGCTAATTAGCAAATCCAGCTGATTGGAACAAAATACTGGAGAGGACTTTTACTCATGGCACATGGATTACCAATCTCTGACTTTCACCAGATAAAGAGTCATCAAATCAAAATTTCCAAAAAAATCAAGAATCAGAATCTCAACAATGGTGAGACAAAACAAAGGTAAAAATGTTTATTTTATCAGGGGTTTTCAAACCTGTCCTGGAGGACCACTAGTACTGCACAATTTGCATGTCTCCCTCATTAGACACACCTGGTTTAAATCTTTAGCTCATTAGTAGAGACTGCAAGACCTGAAATGGTTGTCTAAAGCCGAAAGTATACTCGGGACGTCCGCGTATGCGCGCCGTCCGCATGACGTCATTTTCGTCATTAGGAGGGTCCGCGGACGGCCGCGCGGACCGTCCGCGTGCAGCCCAAAATTTGAGACCGCGCGGACAGTGCGTGTACAGTATTTAGACAGGACACTCCACTATAAACAATTATACAAAGGAAATAGACAGCATTTGCACACACACTATCGTTTTTCTTCTTTAACTTTTACTTCTTCCAAGAACAGAAAGCTGTGGCGCATGTTTGTTTGATTCCTGTTCTTTGTTGTCTTCTTGTTTGTTCTAAACTGTGTCTGAAATGGTGGATCAGTTACTTTTCTTCACCTATACTAATGTTTTAATGTACATTTCACCAAATCAGTGCTGCCCTGACAGCCTGTTAGACTAATAATTTGAATAAGAAATCATTTGTATTGCGTATAGTGTCGAACGCGGCCATCCGCGTGTAGCCGCGGGGACTATACCCGGAAAGCTGCGCGGACGCGTGCGCGCGCGAGCCGGACGCGGACGCGGAAAAAAAGTATACCCGGCCCTTAAGGCAGTGGTTTTCAACTCCAGTCCTTGGGCCCCCCCTCCCAGAAAATTTTAGATGTCTCCTTATATGAAACACCTGAATCCACTCACCCAGCTAACAGAAAAAAGTTCTAAGAACATTCCCTGAAAGTTCCCAAAGTTCCCAAAAATGTTCTGCCAACCTAAAAAGTGTCCAGTTTTCTTGACGTTCTAAGAACGTTTTTGTGTTGTCACAACGTTAGAGGAATGTTACATTTTACCATTTTTAAACGTTATGACAATCTCATGTTTTAATGTTCACACAATGTTTAAAACAACAACTGTTTATTATATTGACTTGTTTGATGGTTATGTAAATGATAGAGAAACATTGCATTTTATTATTTTAAAACTGTTAGAAAACATTATTTCTTAATGTTCAGTAAATAAATTGCTGTAGAAACACAATTCACTTATTAGGTTTAGATGTTGATGTTTTGTTTCATTTTAAGTCGCCATTATTGTGATTAGTGTTTGTTTTAGTTGGACTCTTGACTCTTTACATTTTGCTTGCTAGTTTTTTTCTGGTTGAGTTAACTTTGTGTTAATACACCATATTTGTTATGAGCATGTAAAGTTAATAGTGTAATTCTGTGGTTCTTGATACATAATGGTAAAGATCATCACGTTATTAATTTACTTATCAAAAGTTTATTTTCTGTCAATAAAGTTTGAGATCCAGCACTTTCACAGCAGTTTGTCATTAAGGAGTTTTAGATACTTTGGACAAAAAATATCCGCTTTACAGTGGCGTGCCGTGGGGTTTCAGCCAGGGCCTTCAGTAAGCATGTAAACCACATATATACTCATCTGTTACAGCTAACACACCCATATGCAAATAATGCATATATTCGGCCGCACATACAGGCACTCAGCAACATGACAGCTGATCAACAATAAGCCTAAAACAGTATGCTAGGTAAGGGTGGGTTGAACTCAGACTACATTTCACTGCATGTATCATGTAATCCCCTGCACACTGTGTGCATAGTGTCACATCCACATGCTACAGGCTACTATCAGTGCAACACGAACCACTCAATAACAATGTGCATAAGCCCTTAATAATGCTTATTATCAGATACAAACCACAATCTGCATGATACAATACTCGACAAGTAGTAAAGCACTCACCCGTCACTTTTCAGTCACATACCCGAGACATAAGAGCTGCGCTGTGTTACTGAAGTCAGTCGTCTCATCCACCATAACTGCCACAGAATTTTTTTTTTCTTCTTTGATGTCATCATTTAACACTTCTGACACTGCATTTATTATATGGTTTTGATTTTTTCCTGACGGTCCTGTAAAAACTGTGGCCGTGGCAAGATGATGTCGCAAGTCAGCATCATGCTCCGCTATAGCGTTAACAATTCCAAGTAATTACCCCTGTTCAGCGAATCTTCATCGTCTCCCAAAAAGAGAACACAGTCACTCACTAAGACGCTTCAGAATGTCCCGGTTCTTTCTGATCCTCTCATTGTGGACGCTGATCTCCCGTTTTCTCTACTCGTTAAGTTCCAAATCCACAAGACTTTCACCGAAAGTTTTTAAATGCATGACTGACATTATTATGGCGCTCGGAGCCTTGGTGTTTAAGAGCTGCCTTCGTGAAGCTGTTCAGACTGTCAAAGCCAGAATCATTCCATGTCCCTTTACTCGTATTAAAAAGTAAACACGGCCAACAAAATAACTTCTTGTGCTGGGGCAAAAAGATCGCGTGTATCTGCAACAGCGGATGTCATTTTCTTTAATAACTGAATTTCGCGCTCACGTTGGAAATTGACGACAGACGTCAGGGGTAGCGCTGGGCACGTCGCTAGACCCGGAGGACGTGCTGTCAATAAACGTCAAAATTTGATTGGTTGATGTTTCTGTCACTAATGATTGTAACAAATCAGATGTGTTGTCCTTCAACACAAGCCTATCAGTATCTGTAGAGCTGGCCCCAGCTGAATAAGCTGCTTTTTATGTGAATTTTTGAGGGTACTCCGGTTCAACTCAACAAAACTAACGAATTTTGCGGACATTACACCAATGAAAAAAATAGCATACTAAAGAAAAACATTTAACACTTTGTTGTTGGGGAAAAAATTATTTTTGATTTTATTTTAGGGCCAGCAGAGAAGGCCCTGCTGGTCCTGACGGCCCACCACTGCCGCTTTATAATTGGGATGCACAAACATCAAGAATCAGAGTATCAATCTCAACCATGGTGACATTGAAATGAAAAACTTCATGCTGCAATGCATGCTGGGTATCAACAAATTACAAATTCCATTCATGACTCCCAGCATGCACTGCAGCACGGATAAAGAATGATTTCTTTATTTTTATTTTATTTGTCACCATGGTTGAGATTCATAGTCTGATTCTTGATGTTTGTGCTTCCCAATTTTTCAACAGATATTTTTTGTCCAAAGTTTCTAAAATTCCTTAATGACAAACTGCTGTGAAAGTGCTGGATCTCATTTACATTTTTGACAGAAAATAAACTTTTGATTAGTAAATTAACCAGGTGATGTTCTTTACCAATATGTACCAACCACCACAGAACTGCACTATTAACTTTACACGTTCATAACAAGTGTGGTGTGTTAACACAATCAGAGAAAAAAATACCAAATAAAAAGTCAAGAGTCCAACTAAAACAAACACTAATCACAATAATGGTGACTTAAAATGAAACAAAACATCAACATCTAAACCTAATAAGTGAATTGTGTTTCTACCGCAATTTATTTACTGAACATTCAGAAATAATGTTTTATAACAGTTTTAAAATCAAAAATGCAATGTTTCTCTATCATTTACATAACCATCAAACAAGTCAATATAATAAACAGTTCTTAGAACGTCAAGAAAACTGGACACTTTTTACGTTGGCAGAACGTTTTTGGGAACTTTCAGGGAACGTTCTTAGAACTTTTTTCTGTTAGCTGGGTGAGTGGATTCAGGTGTTTCATATAAGGAGACATCTAAAATTTTCTGGGAGGGGGGGCCCGAGGACTGGAGTTGAAAACCACTGGTCTAAGGTAACTGAATGAGGTGTGTAACAAAAGGGAAACATGCAAAATGTGCAGTACTAGTGGTCCTCCAGGACAGGTTTGAAAACCCCTGCATTATATATTCATGCCGCAGTGCATTCTGGGAGTCCTGGATGAGCAGAGGTGTAAAATCCATATGCCAGGAGTAAAAGTCCTCCCCAGTATTTTGTTCCAATCACCTGAATTTGCTAATTAGCACAGTTTTTCAGCAGGAGGTGACCTCCTGACTCGTTGGTGTTTTAAGCCCTCAACGAAGCCTTCAAGGCAGCGCTGTCTGGAAGGCACTTCCCATGCCCCGAGCGTTTCAGCCAATCACAGCACTGGTGCTAGATATTGAACCTTCCGCCAGCTTCTGGCAGTTTGAGCTCACCGTTGGTCAGGTGAGTAGCGCAGATATGGTAAGATAGGAATGTGGCTGTATATTTATTCAGCTTTAAATGTTTTGAGCGTTTAAGGGACATGTTGTCGCGTTTTGACGTATTTGTGACGTATGACGTATTTTTGACGTATAAACTTTTTTTGTGCCAGTTTCACGAGTTGGTTGCTCAATTGTTGTTTGGGATTGGGGTTAGAACTACTTTCTATTACATAAAATGACATCCTCACCTTAACCTAGTGGTGGGCAGAGCGAGGCTTCGTGAAACACTGAAACAGTTGAATCAATTGTGCCGTATGTTTCGAGGCTTCGAAACATCAATTCGAAACCGCCTCCACAGTGACACCTAGCGGTCGTTTGCATGTCTTTACATGAAGCAGCATTGACAAGATTTTAGACGAGCGCTGACAAATTGTATCCCACATGTTGTTTGATTGACACACAAGTGATAGAATGGGAGAGTGGATAGTGCTCTCGACTCTCATTCGTAGATCTTAGGATCGAACCTGGGAAATGTATGTGCTACGTCATCATAATAAAATAGTTTTGTTGTTGTTTTAACATCTGTTTGACAACTACATGAGCTTTTAGGCTCACAATTGTCGATAACTATAGGCTATTCGGGTCTATTTAATGAAAAAAAAATTGAATAGAGATATACCAAAAAAATAATAAGAGATTCATAAAATATATCAAGCCATAATATGCCACATTGTTTACATATAAAGATCTTTATTCAAATATATAAATTGTTCTGTGTTGATAAACTCTACACAGTAAAACTCCCAGTGTTAAATTAACACTGCTGGGAGCATATATGGTCCCACTCTACAGGGTGTTAAATTTACACTGAATCAGTGTTAAAGTTAATGAGGTAATGAAGTGATGATTAAGACATTAATGGTGAACACCTGCTGGTCATTTCATGTCAAATCAACTTAATTTTAGAATTGTTCCTGTCTCTAAGTTTTTATTTTATTTTTCTGGAGAAAGTAATACTAAAATAATGAAAAAGGTCAACATATTAAATGCAATAGATATATAAAAACTGCTGTGTGTATATATGATTCTATCTTACAGAGTTTTAAAAAGTTACACTGAAGCAGAGTAAAAAGCTGCCATCTTTAACTATTGCCTCTCTATCATCATCTGTGTTTGAAACTTAAAGTTACAACTTGCTTGTAGAGTTACATGGATGATAAGTTTAATCTCTATACAACAGCTGTATTTCTGGTTAATAAAGTGAGTCACCATTGTCCCGATTAGTGTTTCCATTAGTTGGGCACTTGAGTCTTGAAGATTAGAGTTGGCCTTCTTTTGTTCATTGTGTTTATTAAACACATCTGTTGTAGCAGAGGGAGGTGACACAGATGAAGTTATAAACTGTTGGTGTGCTACAGTAGTTGTTGAATATTGTGATTCACTGATCTCAAACTAAAAAAAACACTAAATGTAAGTTACATTTTTTTATGTTCAGTCAAACCTGTGATGTTCCTATGCTGTAAATCCATACCCTTAAAAGTTAATTTTTTTACACAAATCTAATCTGTGGTTTCAGTCGGACACCCTGAGACATCAACAATCACCCTATAAAACACAATCATGGTGACAATCAACAACAAAGCTTCATGACATCAACAATCACCCTATAAAACACAATCATGGTGACAATCAACAACAAAGCTTCATGACATCAACAATCAGCCTATAAAACACAATCATGGTGACAATCAACAACAAAGCTTCATGCCGCAATGCATGCTGGGTACCAGGATTGTAGAAAACTCTTTCATAACTCCCATCATGCATTGCAACATGACACAGTTGTGCAACTTTCTTACCATTTACTGTCACCATTGTTGAGATTTGTATCCGAAGTCATGAAGTCTCTCTAAAAAAAAAAAAAAAAAAAACTATAGAATCAAAGCACCCTTATCCAAAACTGTGTCATTTGCATAGAGAAACATTTTTATGCTTTTTTTCTTTACCTTTTTCATATCATATCATATATTAATATTTTTAAAACAAGCAATTTTAGGTGGGTTGATAAGATTTTTTCTACATCAAGCAACAAACAAGTGCTTTTATTGAAACACTGTTGCAATTGCTAATATTGGAGAGTTAGTTTAGTGAAGGTCAAGGGACAAACACCTAACTAAAGGAAACACTAATCACAATAATGGTGACTTCAAATGAATCTAAAACACAAACTGGAGATTTTTTGTGATAATTTTTGTGATAAATATCCTTTTGACTAGTGATTACATCCTATCAGAAAGAAGATGTGTCTACTAAATCACATGTGTGGATGCTGGAATAGTTGAGCACTTTTATTTTTTCTGACAACAGTTGTTTAGAAGTTAAACTTATCATCATCTACAAAATAGCTCTACAACAAAGTTGTAAGTTTGGGTTTCAAACAGAGATGATGATAGAGAGGCAAAAGTTAAAGATTGCAGCTTTTTACTCTGCTTCAGTGTAACTTTTTAAAACTCTGTAAGATAGACTCATATATACACACTGCAGTTTTTATATATCTATTGCATTTAATATTTTGACCTTTTTCATTATTTTAGTATTACTTTCTCCAGAAAAATAAAATAAAAACTTAGAGACATGAACAATTCTAAAATGAAGTTAATTTGACACAGAATGACCAGCAGGTGTTCACCATTAATGTCTTAATCATCACCTCATTATCTCATTAATTTTAACACTGATTCAGTGTAAATTTAACACTCTGTAGAGTGGGACCATATATGCTCCCAGCAGTGTTAATTTAACACTGGGAGTTTTACTGTGTACCAGCTACTTTTTTACATATAATTTCTCCAGCCTTTGAAAACATTCTCACACAAGGGACACTTGCTGGCATGCATTTTTTGTAAGTAGCCTAAGTGTTACATACCTATGAGAAAAATTTACTTCTTTTCAGTAATTTATAGTATTTGATCTTGCCAAAAACGCATCTATGAGGTATTGTCAGTTTTGTTTCCTACCCTGTCAGTTTAAGATTCGAAGCAGATTCGACAGGTATGCCACCTTTCGAAATACTTGTGAAATGCACCGCTTGGTGTTTCGAATCACTTCATCACGTGACATGGGTGTTTCGAATCACATTTCGGAGCAGTGTTTCGAAACATTTACGCTTCGGGATCTCGACACAGTGTCGAAACGTCAGTTTCGCGGGAGCCATCCCTACCTTAACCCAACTCCAAGTGAAAGCAGTTCAAAATTCTGACACATAAACATATAAACCAATGCTTGAAATGACATCCGCATTTATGCCAAACGCAACTTTATTCACGCGCTAAAAACAGTTTAAAAATCAGATGAAAACCACAAATCTAAACCGCCATCAACAATGGTAAGAAAATAGAAAAAACAATTGAGCAACCAATATGTGAAACTGGCACGAAAAAAAGTTATGCCACGGACACGTGAAAACGCGGTAACACGTCCCTTAAATGCTCAAAATATTTTGAGCTGAACTCAACTGTAGTCGCATTCCTATCTTACCATATCTGTGCTGCTCACCTGACCAACGGTAAGCTCAAACTGCCAGAAGCTGGCGGAAGGCTCGATATCTAGAACATGACTGTATTTCAATTCAGCTCGAAATGTTTTGAGCATTTAAGTGACGTGTTTCCACGTGTCTGTGGCACGACTTTCTTTTTCGTGCCAGTTTCACGTATTGGTTACTCAATTTTTTTCCTATTTTCTTATTATAGTTGGGGTCAGAACAACTTTGTTACAGAAAATTACATCCTAACCCAACTCTAAACCCAACCACAAGCAAAAACAGTTTAAAATTCTGACAAATAAACATATAAACCAATGCTTAGAATGACAGCCACATTTATGCCAAACCCAACTTTATCCTCGCGCAAAAACAGCTGAAAAAAAATCTGAGGAAAACCACAAATCTAACCCCAATCCTAAGCGACAATGGAGTAACCATTATGTGAAACTGGCACAAGTTGTGCTACAGACACATGAAGACACAGAAACACGTCACTTAAACGATTGAAAAATTTTTAGCGGAATTCCTAAACAGTCACATTCCTATCTTACCATATCTGCGCTACTCACCTAACCAACGGTGAGCTCAAACTGCCAGAAGCTGGCGGAAGGCTCGATATCTTGCACCAGTGCCAATCGACTGAAACGCTCGGGGCACGGGGAGTGCTTTCCAGGCAGCGCAGCCTTGAAGGCTTCATTGAGGGCTTAAAACACCAACGAGCCAGGAGGTCACCTCCTGCTGAAAAACTGTGCTAATTAGCAAATCCAGGTGATTGGAACAAAATACTGGAGAGGACTTTTACTCAGGGCACATGGATTACCTCTGCCCAGGGCTAAAAATGAGTGCCACTCTGGTCCTGTCGTGGTCTTCACTATCACCAAGATTCATCTAATACTGATCGATTCAGGAGTAACTAGTGTTGCTTTCGTCAACGAAAAGTATGACGAAATATAGTCGTCAACGAACCTTTTTCACGTGACGAAAACGAGACGAGACGTAACGAAAATGCTGGTCATGTGACAATGACTATAGGTGTGTTCGACTTCATGCGGCGCTGCGCAGACCGATCGGCGGCTGACTTGAAGCAGTGCATTCCGGTTAGTATTTTTGTCCGACTTCAGCTGGCGCTGCAGGCACGTGACTGTGTCATATGGTTTTTAAGTACCGCGAGAGCCTTTCGAGAGTAGCCGGCTAGCTCAGCCGGTGCAGCTTCTCCAGAGCGGCTGCCCGGAGTTGTGATGACGTAACAGCTTTACGTGATTGGTCGCCTCATTGATGACAACGATCACGTGCGTTTCAAGTTTAATCCAACCTTTAGTTCCACTTATAAACATTATAAATTCATGTTTTAAAACAGGAAAAAACACTTTAATATGCTTAAATATGTTATATTGTGTCGTGTTATAAAATAAAAATGAAAATAACAAACTCTATTGGTATTTTAATAATATAGGCTTGTTTCCTGTTATTTTCGGGTATACAGTATAAGCAGCAATTAAATTATTCGATATAAAATGTTTCTGGTTGCAACTTTTTATTAAAAGGTTTGTTTTTATCAAATTCAGCTTTTAATTCACTTCATTTGCGATTAAAAACAAGGAAACACGGCGCACACGTCACTACGGCAAGCAGCAGGTGTCCGGCTTGACGGCTCCGTCTTCAGTTCCTCCCTCGACTGCAAGCGGCAAACCTCGCCGATCGGTCTGCGCAGAGCCGGATGATCTCGAACACACCTTATAATAAAATGTATAATGCAATATTGTTGACGAATAAAAACGAGACTAAAAGTGGTTTACAAAATAAAAACTAAGCTAAAATGTCTCTTCATTTTCGTTGACCAAAACGAGACGAGACGAAATGTTATAACGTTATTTCGTCTTTTACCCATCTCAGCATCTCCGCGCCCCCACCACCTGACTGCAGGTGATCACGTGTGTTGTTGGCGCTGCGTAGATCAATCAAAACATGAAAGTACCGCGAGAGTGAGTAGAAAGCATGCGGGGCAGTCTGCTCTCGCGATGCTTTGATATCATACGCCTCCATTTGCACGTTAATGGGCATTTCAAACAGTGTACGCGGCAACCGCGAGACATGCGGAAAGCGGAGAAACGGGGGCGGTTACAGAGGTGAAGCGGAGTTGGTCCACAAGCCTTGCTCGTGCACCTAAGATCCTCTCCCTTTTACGGACACGACTCTTCATGGCAGTCGCTGTTGAAGATAAACACATTTCCACTAAATGCTGCACAAAACGCTTCCACTACATGAGAAACGCTGTAGCCGCGCGGCGATTCCGACCGGGAAGATGCAGCATTCTGGCTCCAAATGTAAAAGAAAAGTCCAAAATAAATCCCGTGCATCACTTTCAGGTCAGTTCAACAAGCCTGTTAAAATCTATAGCTTTGATTGCTGACACCACCAGTATAACAATGTACAAATTTATATCATGTAACAGTTGTTTAAATGACATTGTGCTGCGTTGCGTTTTGAAACATTGTAAATCTATGCAGGGCCGCATTAACACTGTAAGGGGCCCCTGGGCTTTACCCTTTTGTGGGGCCCTTCATCCACCAGAATTATAGCCTACACAGTAAAACTCCCAGTGTTAAATTAACACTGCTGGGAGCATATATGGTCCCACTCTACAGGGTGTTAAATTTACACTGAATCAGTGTTAAAGTTAATGAGGTAATGAAGTGATGATTAAGACATTAATGGTGAACACCTGCTGGTCATTTCATGTCAAATCAACTTAATTTTAGAATTGTTCCTGTCTCTAAGTTTTTATTTTATTTTTCTGGAGAAAGTAATACTAAAATAATGAAAAAGGTCAACATATTAAATGCAATAGATATATAAAAACTGCTGTGTGTATATATGATTCTATCTTACAGAGTTTTAAAAAGTTACACTGAAGCAGAGTAAAAAGCTGCCATCTTTAACTATTGCCTCTCTATCATCATCTGTGTTTGAAACTTAAAGTTACAACTTGCTTGTAGAGTTACATGGATGATAAGTTTAATCTCTATACAACAGCTGTATTTCTGGTTAATAAAGTGAGTCACCATTGTCCCGATTAGTGTTTCCATTAGTTGGGCACTTGAGTCTTGAAGATTAGAGTTGGCCTTCTTTTGTTCATTGTGTTTATTAAACACATCTGTTGTAGCAGAGGGAGGTGACACAGATGAAGTTATAAACTGTTGGTGTGCTACAGTAGTTGTTGAATATTGTGATTCACTGATCTCAAACTAAAAAAAACACTAAATGTAAGTTACATTTTTTTATGTTCAGTCAAACCTGTGATGTTCCTATGCTGTAAATCCATACCCTTAAAAGTTAATTTTTTTACACAAATCTAATCTGTGGTTTCAGTCGGACACCCTGAGACATCAACAATCACCCTATAAAACACAATCATGGTGACAATCAACAACAAAGCTTCATGACATCAACAATCACCCTATAAAACACAATCATGGTGACAATCAACAACAAAGCTTCATGACATCAACAATCAGCCTATAAAACACAATCATGGTGACAATCAACAACAAAGCTTCATGCCGCAATGCATGCTGGGTACCAGGATTGTAGAAAACTCTTTCATAACTCCCATCATGCATTGCAACATGACACAGTTGTGCAACTTTCTTACCATTTACTGTCACCATTGTTGAGATTTGTATCCGAAGTCATGAAGTCTCTCTAAAAAAAAAAAAAAAAAAAAACTATAGAATCAAAGCACCCTTATCCAAAACTGTGTCATTTGCATAGAGAAACATTTTTATGCTTTTTTTCTTTACCTTTTTCATATCATATCATATATTAATATTTTTAAAACAAGCAATTTTAGGTGGGTTGATAAGATTTTTTCTACATCAAGCAACAAACAAGTGCTTTTATTGAAACACTGTTGCAATTGCTAATATTGGAGAGTTAGTTTAGTGAAGGTCAAGGGACAAACACCTAACTAAAGGAAACACTAATCACAATAATGGTGACTTCAAATGAATCTAAAACACAAACTGGAGATTTTTTGTGATAATTTTTGTGATAAATATCCTTTTGACTAGTGATTACATCCTATCAGAAAGAAGATGTGTCTACTAAATCACATGTGTGGATGCTGGAATAGTTGAGCACTTTTATTTTTTCTGACAACAGTTGTTTAGAAGTTAAACTTATCATCATCTACAAAATAGCTCTACAACAAAGTTGTAAGTTTGGGTTTCAAACAGAGATGATGATAGAGAGGCAAAAGTTAAAGATTGCAGCTTTTTACTCTGCTTCAGTGTAACTTTTTAAAACTCTGTAAGATAGACTCATATATACACACTGCAGTTTTTATATATCTATTGCATTTAATATTTTGACCTTTTTCATTATTTTAGTATTACTTTCTCCAGAAAAATAAAATAAAAACTTAGAGACATGAACAATTCTAAAATGAAGTTAATTTGACACAGAATGACCAGCAGGTGTTCACCATTAATGTCTTAATCATCACCTCATTATCTCATTAATTTTAACACTGATTCAGTGTAAATTTAACACTCTGTAGAGTGGGACCATATATGCTCCCAGCAGTGTTAATTTAACACTGGGAGTTTTACTGTGTACATTCACACAATCTTTATAATAACCCTGCTGAAAAAAAAACAGCGTCAAACCAGCATGAGAATTATGCTGGTCTATGCTGGTTTAGCTGGTGGTCACCAGCATACCAGCACCAAAACACAACATATGCCGGTCTTGCTGGTATGACCAGCATGGGATGCTGTTGCTAATGCTGGTTTGGTGCTGGTATAGCTGGTGCTTACGCTGGTTTGGTCCTTGTTTAGCTGGTGCTAATGCTGGTGCTAATGCTGGTTTAGCTGGTGTTCACTAGCAAACCAGCACCAAAACACAACATATGCTGGTCTTGCTGGTATGCTGTTTTTTTAGCAGGGCACTAAGTGCAAGTTGTCAGGCTTTTATTTTGCTGGAATAAATGCAATAACAAAATATTAAAACCATATCAGAATGCTCACAATATGCACAAATATCACTGCATAACATATGCACATAGTCCTATAGGGTGACCCGAATAGTCTAAGATTCGATGCTTTGACAGGAGAAGCCTGATTCGACTGCACAGTCGAATCGTCGCAGATGTGTTATAAAATGAGGATCATTTAATTTTGGCTGTATAAGAGTGCACATTATCTGATTTCACATATAACAGCTTTCTCCCAATATAAAAAATATACAGCCTATTATGATAATACTAAGTAAATAATATGTGAAAAAGTAGCTTTCAATAAATATTTTTAAAGTCTGTTAATTGCCTAAATCCCGTGACGGGCTACACGTCCATATCCAGAAACCATTGCAAAGTCTCTTTGTTTCTGCAATTTAAAAGACAAAACAGGCAATTCTATACTTTCGTTATTTTAAAATTTATTTTAATATTTCTTTGTTTTTATTTAATTTATAGATTATTTAGTGTTATCTGATTAAACTATTTGTGGCTTGTGTTTTATTCCCCTGCGCATTTAGGCATTTTGCACCCATGTTCTGCACCTTATTGATTCTGACTTCATTTTGTTTTTATTTTTTATTAATTATAAAGGTAAATTCTGATCTAATTTAAGTTCTGTAAGTTTTGGATTGCTTTCCGTTGTGTCGATGTTACGCTGTTGCATGCTGTCACATTAAATTAAGCCGAACGCGCTAGGTGTTCTGCGTGATCATATTTAGGCGTTCATCAAACTAAACATCAAAAAACAGATTTTTTCGACAAGTATAAGTTTTAAAATGTATTTAAAAAGGTTGCTTAACTTGTCAAAAGTTGAGCTACAAAACAGGTAAGCCGTTTTTTTTTCCAGTGATGACACCGAATATCTCTACCGAATCTGACACAATTGTCTCTCTTGTGATTTAATAATATGGTCGGTGAACTTCAAATGATAGAAAAGAGATTCCTGAAACAAATGTTATAAGAAACATCAGATGTTTCAAGTGAATACAGAGATGATCAAAGTGAAAGTAAGCAATCAGATATTTCTGTGCAAAATAATAAAGCATATATAGTGTCTATGAAATTATTAATTTCAGTGTTTTCTTGTTATAAATGAAACGTTTAAGGAATTGTATATAAAGCTTGTTTTTTATAATTTACAGTAACAAATTATATATAATTTCTCGTCTTTTATTTTCTTGCCACGCTAAATCTCAAAATGAAATAAGATCGCTGAACTTAGCCGTGGCTTCCGAGGCAGAATCTAATTTGTTATTTATTAGATTTAGTTATCAAAAATGTTTTGTGTAATATCTTTGTGTGCTGTTCTGTACATCTTGGCTTTAAAATGTTACGAGGAATTATTTAATGAATGTTTACACGTTGTCTTTCATATTAAGATAAAAACGCGTCCTCAGTTTCGTCTTTGTTCATCAGAAATGCAGTAATGGATATTTCAGACAGAAATTTTAAAAAGCTCACTAATGATTGCAGGGTAGCCTACAGTAAGTGAGAGATTTTCTTGGGCAGGAACTGCATTCACGCACGGACATTCAAATCAAAGCGATTAAGCATCATTTTAAAGGGAGTATCAACTTTTTATAAAATGCGGTTGTTATTTTTTTCCGGCATCTCGGGGCCCTTTCCAGCCCGAGGCCCTGGGCTTAAGCCCAGGTAAGCCCATGCATTAATGCGGCCCTGAATCTATGCTAAAGACATTCGTTGTTTTGTATATGCTTAATAACTACACTTATTTATTATTTAAATAAACAAAACATACTTCGCTGAATACTTGAGTATTAAATCAATCAAACACCTGTACTACTGAGAACATAACCATACATACCAACTTTGCTTTTCTTACTGTAATAGACATCTGATGTTTTCTTAAAGCTGACTTTTAATTTACTTACAAGAAAAACATTTAGTAATTCTCCAAAATTGCTTGAATTTATACTGACATTTAAGATCAGCTTTGTCACATTAGATTAAGCCAAAGCATTAGCTACACTGGTGGTAACGTACAGATGCAGAAATATAAACTATAATAATATATAATTACATATGTATGATTGTAGTTTGTGCTGCTGTCAAAATACAATTATAAATGTTAACAATAGCATATTTCTATTCTCACACATACTATAGTTGTGTGTGACCCATTTGACCTTGTGTGTGTGTGTGTGTGTGTGTGTGTGTGTGTGTGTGTGTGTGTGTGTGTGTGTGTGTGTGTGTGTGTGTGTGTGTGTGTGTGTGTGTGTGTGTGTGTGTGTGTGTGTGTGTGTTTGCTTAGACTACTTTTGTTTTGATTATGTAGACTTTTATGTAGACTCTTACGAACAGTCAAGTCACTCACTCAGAGGATAGTAAAATAAATATCTATTCAAATCAGAGCATCTTCCATGTCTGGAATGGATGTATTCTTGGGTCTAAAAGGTAACAATATAACTTTTGTTTGAAATGGGTTTGGCTAAAAGAAAATATTGTTTTGTCTATAATACTATTAGGTCATTATACTATATGGGTTAAATAGAATTGCATTACTAAAAAGAGACTAAATACAATATCACTGACTAAAACTAGACTAAAATGTCATCAGTTTTCGTCGACTAAAACTAGACTAAAATAGTAATGGATAAGTCTGACTAAAATAAGACAAAAATGGCAAGAATTTTAGTCGACTAAAACTTGACTAGACTAAAAAGAGTATGACGTGACTAAAACTAATAAAAACTAAAATGACAGCTTGACACGAAGACTAGACTAAAACTAAAATGAAAACAGGCTGCCAAAAACAACACTAGGAGTAACAACTAAATATGATCCTCCAGTTTCAAGAATCTTCACTAATCAGAGAAAAAAAGAAAATCATGTGGATCTGCAGCTCTCATCATCGGTCAAAGCCACAGACTCTGCTCTGTATTATTGTGCAATGACGCCCACAGTGACAGGAAACACAACAACACTGTACAAATACATGACTGACTGAGCTGTAAGACAAGAAATTGCTTGTCTCAAATGTGGAATAAATAGCCTTCATAAATGTGAATGTGTCTATTTAAAAAAAATTATGCAGGTTTTCAAGACACAGTTGTATAGCATATTGCTTGTAATACTGCAGGGTTAATGTTACATTAGTGATTAATAATAATTTATTTGAGCATTAGTTTTAATAGTAGTTGTTGGCTATAAAAGATTTTCATATTTCTGTTTGATGATTTGCTAAATTGAATGGATGATAATAAAGTTTCACACAGACAACATTTAATTTAAATAAATAGAGGATGTCTGTGTCACGGTGATCCGTGTCATGTTTTGTTTGTCTCTCCGATTACGTCACCTGGACATTCACGGACTGATTCATCACACCTGTTCCCTGTTAAGTGTTGTGTATTTATACTGCTGTCTGTTTCTCACCTGTCGCCGGATCATTGTCGTAACTTCCTTGTCTGTTCCTGTTGGTTTCTGTATTGGATGTTCCTGTGTTGCTCCTCGTGTTTTGTTTCTGTTCATTTTATATTAAATGTTATTTATTTCATGGTGAACCCTGCGTATGCGTCCTACTTCCTGTTACCCAGTCATGACAGAATGATCCGGCCAGACTGGACGCAGCGGGTTCACGGAGGGCGGCTCCCCCAGGAGTTTCGTCGAGGGGGAGTAGTGACATCGGGGTGTATTCCCCATCAGCCCCGATGTCTCTTGGGGACCACCGTGAGCGATCGCTCGCTCCCGCGAGCATGCGGGAGGAGGATCGGCCCAGGCGGTCCCCCAACGGTTGAGTCGTCGTCGACGGTCCCTCGGAGGACCACCATCCTGCTCGCAGGGGGATCCGGAACGGACCACGCCCGATCATTTCCCCGGGGTGGCTACCGTGAGAGGGTCTCCGTTTCCGCGAGGGGATGGGAGATGACTTCCGGGGGCAGCTGATCGTCGGCGATTCCCAGGAGGGGGGTAATTCGTCTGCCTCGGTTCTCGGAGCGATCGCTCCGGTTCTCCTGGCGCAGTCCGGCCTACCGTTCCTGTTGGTCTCATCCCGGCGGTTGCCGGCTTCGCCAGGGTCCCCAAGCCCTCCACCCCTCCCTTGGACTCTCGCTACCAGACTTTTGTGTTTGTTTTGTTTAGGTGAGTGTCTGGTAGCCACTCTTAGAGGGAGGGGTCATGTCACGGTGATCCGTATCATGTTTTGTTTGTCTCTCCGATTACGTCACCTGGACATTCACGGACTGATTCATCACACCTGTTCCCTGTTAAGTGTTGTGTATTTATACTGCTGTCTGTTTCTCACCTGTCGCCGGATCATTGTCGTAACTTCCTTGTCTGTTCCTGTTGGTTTGCGTGATTTTTTTTCCCAAACCAGTTCAGATAGGAGTTTTACTTAAACATGAGCTCAGGGGCAGAAAGAAATTTGATTGGTTCACAAAAATGACCAATGAAAGTCCTCAACCGGAGCCTTCAAGGGAGCTTCTGCAGTGAAGCAGTTCGAGCTCACCGTTGGTCAGGTGAGTAGCGCAGATGGTTATATAGGAATGTGACTGTTTTGAATTCAGCTCGAAATGTTTCGAGCGTTTAAGTTACGTGTTACCACGTTTTCACGTGTCCGTGGCACGACTTTCTTTTTCGTGCCAGTTTCACGTAATGTTTACTCAATTGTTTTTCCTATTTTCTTACCATTGTGGTTTGGGATTGGGGTTAGAAAAACTTTCTGTTACATAAAATGACATCCTAACCCAAACCCAACTCTAACCCCAACATCAAGTGAAAGCAGTTTAAATTTCTGACAAATAAATGTATAAACCACTGCCATTCTAACCCAAACCCAACTTCATCCTCGCACGAAAACAGTTTAAAAATGAAAAAATCCCACAAATCTAACCCCAATCCCAAACGACAATGGTTTGAAAAAAGGAAAAAAAATTGAGTAACCATTACGTGAAACTGGCACGAAAAAGAAAGTCGTGCCAAGGACATGTGAAAACGTGGTAACACGTAACTTAAACGCTCGAAACATTTCGAGCTGAATTCCAAACCAGTCACATTCCTATCTAACCATCTGCGCTACTCACCTGACCAATGGTGAGCTCGAACTGCTTCACTGCAGAAGCTGCCTTGAAGGCTCCGGTTGAGGACTTTCATTGGTCATTTTTGTGAACCAATCAAATTTCTTTCTGCCCCTGAGCTCATGTTTAAGTAAAACTCCTATCTGAACTGGTTTGGGAAAAAAAATCAAGCTGTTGGCGTCTGTATTGGATGTTCCTGTGTTGCTCCTCGTGTTTTGTTTCTGTTCATTTTATATTAAATGTTATTTATTTCATGGTGAACCCTGCGTATGCGTCCTACTTCCTGTTACCCAGTCATGACAGTCTGAGTGTCAGAAGCCACACCCACATTTACACACATTATAACTTTACAATCTGCCTACCTTATTCAAACCTTATTCATAAAATTCAGTGACCTTTCTGTAATTTATAAGATCAGTTTTGATTTTGGTTTACTTCATTAGCAATGTTTCTCAACATAGAGAGATGTATGCTGCTGATTCTTATAACAGTATCAGGTAAAGTGAACTTACAGTATCTGGTTTATATTATATATTATGTTAGTGTAAATGGTTTAACTAGTTTGCTAACATTACATATATTATCTAATTGTATTTATTGTTAATGTTTATGCATCACATGTTTTAGTGTACCAATGTGTGGACAGATACCTATTTGAACTTTTAGTAAAAATCATTTGTCCTATAATCAACATGCCCAAATATCTGCTTGCTTATCCTGCAGGTGTGTTTGGTGACAACATTGAACCAAAAGACAAGAATACAAATATAATCAAGACTGAAGGAGAATCTGTGACACTGAGCTGCACATATGATACAAGCAGCACTATTGTTAGACTTTACTGGTACAGACAGCATCCTAACAGTGAACCTCAGTATGTACTGTGGAAAGGTGCTCGATCATATGGTGGTGAGAATATAGCAGACCGTCGGTTTAAGTCGACAACATCTCATTCATCCACTGAACTCATTATTGACAGTGTAACTCTGTCAGATTCAGCTTTATATTTCTGTGCACTGAGAGTTGGAGCACAGTGATACAGAAGCTTGAGAAGCTTTACAAAAACATGAACTAAATAATTGCTTTGAACAATTTTTTATCAACTAAATATCAAACCACAGTTGTTCTTTATGTGAACCACAAAGCTTCAGTATATGACAGGATACAGTAACACCTGCTTTAACCCACATTTATAAAATGAAAGAATAAAATGTTTAAGTAGTGAACTACTCAGTGTTTATGTGTGTGATTCATAAATCATAATACATTTATGAGTGGTCATTCATGACATTTCCTATCTTAAGTGATTTTAAAAGTTATTTCTTGTAAAAGTCAGGCTTATGTTTAGTTTTTATTGTCTTTATAATTTTGTTTTCTTTTTAATTTATTTCATGATTACCCATGACAGTTTCCATAGTCACTGATTCACCTCACCTAATTATTTTTTTAAATGGGTCATAGCGTGAAAATCTGACTTTTTCCTTGTTTAAGTGGTATAATTGGATCCCCAGTGCTTCTATCAATGTAGAAAATGTGATAAAGATCAACCCAGTAACATTGTTTGGGTAAGCCATTTACTGCAAGCGTGTGAAAAATTAGGCTGTTCAAATTTTGCCTGTTTTGTGAGGTAGGTAGCAAGGCGAATTACAATAATACCGCCCCCTTTATCTGTACTATCCAACCACAGCACTGCCATTTAGTGCAGGGAGAAAGAGAGAGAAAAAATAATTGACAGCACAACTGAGTTTCAATTGCAACAAACCACCATCATTGCGATCAGTGTTTGCACTTAATCCGCTCATTTGCATTTTAAATGAAACACCCAAAACGGCACACTTTTGCTCAGACCTAGATTACAGTTTTTTTCGATTGCTAAACGACAGTGAGCACAACTGGAGCTACATGTGCAAAACTCTAACTACAGTCTGCAATACCAAAAGTCACATGAGCACAACTCTACACACATGGCTCAAAACACCTCCGTGCAGCCAAACACTAAACACAACCCTCACTGAGATAACACACACTGTCATTCAGAACACACTGAGAGAAAAAACACTAACATCAAACACCAATACACAAAATACAAACTTTATATCTTTACAGTTTTATCAATTTCAGTGATGTCACACCAAGTAATGTTTTCTTTAAAGAATGATTTATTTATTGATTTATCACATTATTTTTTTAGAACACCATAATTTTTTAAGGTAAATGAAAATTAGCAGTTTGCTTCAGTTGTCTGTAGTAATTTACGGAATTACAGTAATGAGAAAAAAAGGTAGAAACTTAAAGTACATGAAAGGTAATATTATATATAAATGAAATACATATATGAAATTGAAATTTATATTTATATGAAATTGCAATCAGCAGTGTTTGAAAGGCACAAGGCTGAAATCTTTTCTGTTTTGAATGTGTGGTTCACAGTTTTGACAGCAGTGTGTTAGCATTTGAACAAAGTGCTGTAAATCCACAGTGTTGTGCAGGTTGTGGTTAAAGTCATGGGATAAGTGTGTAAAGTTTTGAAAACTGTGTTCAAGCAATGAAAAATTATCTAGAGTTTGGTCCACATGAACTCCTGCTGTGCAGACTGTAGTTAGAGTTTTGCACATGTGACTCCAGTTGTGCCCACTGTCGTTTAGCAATCGAAAAAAACTGTAAATGTATAGCTTTGATTGCTGACACCATCAGTATAACAATGTACAAATTTCTATCATGTAACAGTTGTTTAAATGACAATGTGCTGCGTTCAGGCACGGATTAACGCACGGGCCTACTGGGCACTTGCCCAGGGCACTGGGCCAGCAGGGGGCCCTGTCAAATTTACTGTGTCTATTATTTTCAAATAAATATTTTAATTTTAATTTTATGTTCAGTAAAATTGTGTTAAATATTGAAGTATAATGTAGGTTTTTTTGCAGTTGCAAAGTATTAACTAGTAAATAAATCAAATAAATAATTTTAATCTATTGCTGCGCTGTTGAGAGAGACATCTAGAGGCGAGTGAAAAGCATTGCGTAATATAAAAGTCACGCGTAGAAGATGGTTACTCAAAAACCAAAACAAAAATGAGTTTAAAACCACAACCAAGTGGATCAGTCATAAGAAAGCACAAAATGACAGCTTTTCCTCACCCTGCCAGTCAGCAACTGTGAAGGAGAACGTTAATTTTCTCTAATGACAAGAGTAAAAAACGGAACAAATGTGTCAAGGACGTATAAATTCACTGTCTTTAGGGGCTGGACACACAAAGCTTTTACGCCCGCGGCCAGCGTATGTTTTCAATTGATTCTTATGGAAACTCTGCGTTTTTCAAATAAGCAAGCAGCTAGCGGGTTTTTTCCGCGCTGAAAACCGGCACTCTTGTTTTTTTCCGCACTCAGCGCTGAGCGCTAGAGTTCAAAAATATTCAACTTTGAGTGAAATCTCCGATCGTCAATGTCAGTTCTCACACGGCCGTCCAATTACAGCGGAGGAGGGGCGGGACATTACCACAGCAACCAACCGGCTTACAGCTGAAGTATCACAGCTACCAAAGCGCTCGGCTGAAAAACAGCTGGCATTCGCCGTCCTCAAGGCATTTTCAGCCGCGTTTAAAAGTTTTGGTGTTTCCAGCCCCTAAATGCCTGTGGTGAACGACTGTTACACATGAAATGTAATGAAATGTCTGCTAAATGTAGAAATGTAAAATATTTATGGAATTTTCTCCTGTGATATGATTTGGAGAGGTCAGAATCTTTTTGATTGAGTATGTTGTACAGTATGTTGTATGTTGACAGATACTGGTAAGATATAAATAAACCAATTTGTGGTGTGAAAGTACAGAATATTGTGTGCATTCTCTCCCCGTGTATTAGTGCCATTGTTAATCCTGTAAGATGGGGCATACAGGCAGAGGCGAACCAACACTTGAGCCCTGTGCATACAGGTGCAACGATGTTGCCCAAAAAATTGGTAAAGGGGGGCCTTTGAGACATCCGTGCCCAGGGCACATCATCGCCATAATCCGTCCCTGGCTGCGTTGCGTTTTGAAACATTGTAAATATATCTATGCTAAAGACATTTGTTGTTTTGTATATGCTTAATAACTACACTTATTTATTATTTAAAGAACAAAACGTACTTAGCTGAATAGTTGAGTATTACAGTAAATCAATCAAACACCTGTACTACTGAGAACATAACCATACACACCAACTTTGCTTTTCTTAATAGACATCTGCTGTTTTCTTAAAGCTGACTTTTAATTTACTTACAAGAAAAACATTTAGTAATTCTCCACAATCGCTTGGATTTATACTGACATTTAAGATCAGCTTTGTCACATTAGATTACGTAAGCCAAAGTCCATTAGCTACACTGGTGGTAACGTACAGATGCAGAAATATAAACTATAATATATAATTACATATTCGTATGATTGTAGTTTGTGCTGCTGTCAAAATACAATTATAAATGTAACAATAGCACGTTTTTATTCTCACACATACTATAGTTGAGTGTGACCCATTTGCCCGTGTGTGTGTGTGTGTGTGTGTGTGTGTGTGTGTGTGTGTGTGTGTGTGTGTGCGTGCGTGCGTGTGTGTGTGTGTGTGTGTGTGTGTGTGTGTGTGTGTGTGTGTGTGTGTGTGTGTGTGTGTGTGTGTGTGTGTGTGTGTGTGTGTGTGTGTGTGTGTGTGTGTGTGTGTGTGTGAGTGTGTGTGAGAGTTTGCTTAGACTACTTCTGTTTTGATTATGTAGACTCTTACGAACAGTCAAGTCACTCACTCAGAGGATAGTAAAATAAATATCTATTCAAATCAGGGCATCTTCCATGTCTGGAATGGATGTATTCTTGAGTCTATAAGGTAACAATAATATAACTTTTGTTTGAAATGGGTTTGGCTAAAAGAAAATATTGTTTTATCTATACTACTACTAGGTCATTATACTATATGGGTTAAATAGAATTGCGTTACTAAAAAGAGACTAAAATACAATTTCACTGACTAAAACTATCCCACCAAACATGAGACGTCCGCTCGACGTGCAGATCATGTCTATATTAGGTCGGTTGGTCCAGGCTCTTATCTGTATTGAAAATCTTTTGTCACCCTAATGACGATCAGTGATTCCTTTAGTTGGGTAGTTTGACTCTTTGACTTTTTATAGCAGTGTTTGGTCTTTGTAAGAGTGTTTATAAAAGCATGTTTTTTGTTGCAAAGAAAATTTGTTAAAAATAAAACTCACATGGATGTTACAACTTGACTGGAAGTTTACCTACAGTAAAACCACATATGTAAAGTCTGTAAATTAATTTTGTAAACCATGTAGTATTGTCTCAATTTCTCAGTTGATTTGAGGTGACACATCCAACTTATTATTTAGGTACATTCCACCACTGGGAAGCGCTTGTATAAAATTAAAAGTCCAGATATTATTGTCACATATGCAGACATCAAGAATCACCCCATGAATCACAACAGTGGTGACACTCTCTGGACTCATGAGTTTTTATAATATGCTGGTGCAATGCACTGCAACACTTAGAAAACTCACCATCGTTGTGATTCATGGGCTGATTCTTGATGTCTGCATTTGTGTCGAAAAATTCTAGACTTTAGATTTTTTAGTACAGTCACAAGGTTTCATTTTTCGTTACAGTAGGCAGCAGTATGCCCAGAGTGTCTTTATTGCAGCTCCAAACAAAACTTAGTCAGAAATTTACTTTTAAACTTTACTTTTTACTTTAAAGTTGCATTGCTAACAAACACTTGGTGCTATAATAATGTGTATAAACACACCATCAACATGCACACACACTACAATATAAAAACAAAGACTCAAACTACCCAACTAAAGGAAACACTGATCACCATGATGGTGACAAAACATGTTCAATAAAACATCAGAATCTTGTAAATTCTCAAAAACGAGCCGTAGAAATGACAAAAAATAAAGTGAATTTGGTTTGTTTATCCAGTATGGTTCTACTTCAAAACAATGCTTTTTTAAAACAACTGATTGTAATGGTTATGCCATTGCTTTAGAGAATGTACATGTATCAATTATCCAGCGAGAGCAAGCGAGGGAGGGAGAGTGAAGTTCACGTCACTTCACTTCAATTATTGAACGATAGAGAGAGAGAGTGAGAGAGAGAGAGAGAGAGAGAGAGAGAGAGAGAGAGAGAGAGAGAGAGAGAGAGAGAGAGTGAGAGAGAGAAAGCGAAAGAGAGAGAGAGAGAGAGAGAGAGAGAGAGAGAGAGAGAGAGAGAGAGAGAGAGAGAGAGAGAGCAAGATTGCAGACACAGATAGTTAAGGTGGAACTTGTATATTTGGGAATTATCTATAAATAATATTTTTTTAACATTTATTCATATATAAAGATTATATATACATATATAATGCCTAAAATGGCCACATTTAAATAGTTTTACTTTGCGTGGAGGTCCCCTTGACATCAATATTGGATGTTCAGAACAGGTCATAAAAAGACGTCATAAAAACTTTCATTCTGGCTCCTCATGGGACGTCGAAATGATGTCTTTTTAAGACGCTTTGCTCAGTGGGTAGACTAAAATAGTCATGGATAAGTCTGACTAAAATAAGACTAAAATGGCCAGACTTTTAGTCAACTAAAACTTGACTAGACTAAAAGAGTATGAACGCGACTAAAACTAATAAAAACTAAAATGACAGCTTGACACAAAGACTAGACTAAAACTAAAATTAAAACAGGCTGCCAAAAACAACATTAGTTCAGATTTTGCCTGTTTTGTGAGGTAGGTAGCAAGGCGAATTACATAATACCGCCCCCTTTATCTGCAATTTCCAACCACAGCACTGACATAGTGCAGAGAGATAGAGGGAAAGATAAAAGTACTTTAAAGCATATTTGAGTTTCAATTACAACAAACCACCATCATTGTGATCAGTGTTGGCATTTCATCAGCTCATTTGCATTTTAAACGACACACCCAAAAACGGCACACTTTTGCTCAGGCCTACAAATTAGCAATTTTAACATGCTATAATAAATTATCTGTGGAGTATTTTGAGCTAAAATTTCACATACACACTCTGGGGACACCCAAGATTTCTTTTACATCTTAAAAAAATCTCCTAATATGACCCCTTTAAAAAAAATCTCATAATATGTCCCCTTTAAATTACACATCCAGAAATGGCTCACTTTTGCTCAGGCCTACAATGTGGCAATTTTAACATGTTATAATTAATTAGCTGTATGGTATTTTGAGCTAAAACTTCATTTATGCACTCTGGGGACACCAAAGATTTATTTTACACCTTAAAAAATTTCATAATTTGACCCCTTTAAGCTAATAGACCCCTTCACAGTTCATGTCACATGTGGTTCCCACTGCGCATGTCGGGGTCAGAAAAGTCATTACAGCAGATTGAGTTGCGTATTATTCGGTATCGTCAAAAATGCCTACTTGCCTCGTGGGCTTTGAAAATCGCACCAGGGTCTTTTCGTTAAATTTTTCGGGATTCCTGCAGACTCTCAAAAACAAAAAAATACAAAATCTGACTGAAAGCAATTACACATGCAGACTTGGACAATGCACAGATCAAAGAGGCTTGTGTTTGTAGTGCTCACTTCATTTCAAGTAAGTCATAATTTTTCAGCCCTGTTAGATTAAACAAAAAAGCTTAAATGATATGAACCCACCAAACATGAGACGTCCGCTCGACGTGCAGATCATGTCTATATTAGGTCGGTTGGTCCAGGCTCTTATCTGTACGTCTATACAACGTGCAGATCTGGTACAGTATCTGGACGTCTGACTATGACCCCTATTGGACGTCAGGTAGACGTCCAAAAGGGGTTCGGCGAATCAATACAAAAACATTTTATACAAATGTGGTCTATGAGTTCTGAGTCAAAAAACATAAACATCACGTGCATTTTTGTAGAATATTTTGTTAAGCTGTAAAAATAATGTAATCTTTATTCAAAGATTAGTGTTCAAAAACATAGCACTGCTCATAGATAAAGTTCCACCTTAAATGCTGTCTCTCTCTCTTTCTTTCTCTCTCTCTCTCTCTCTCTCTCTCTCTCTCTCTCTCTCTCTCTCTTTAATTAACAGAGATGTATATGCTGACGTTTTATTGAAAATCTTTTGTCACCCTAATGACGATCAGGGATTCCTTTAGTTGGGTAGTTTGACTCTTTGACTTTTTATAGTAGTGTTTGGTCTTTGTAAGAGTGTTTATAAAAGCATGTTATTTGTTGCAAAGAAAATTTGTTAAAAATAAAACATGGATCTTACAACTTCACTGAAAGTTTACCTACAGTAAAACCACATATGTAAAGTCTGTAAATTAATTTTGTAAACCATGTAGTTTTGTCTCAATTTCTCAGTTGATTTGAGGTGTCACATCCAACTTATTATTTTGGTACATTCCACCACTGGGAAGCGCTTGTATAAAATTAAAAGTCCAGACGTTATTGTCACATATGCAGACATCAAGAATCACCCCATGAATCACAACAGTGGTGACACTCTCTGGACTCATGAGTTTTTATAATACGCTGGTGCAATGCATTGCAACACTTAGAAAACTCACCATCGTTGTGATTCATGGGCTGATTCTTGATGTCTGCATCTGTGTCAAAAAATTTTAGACTTTAGATTTTTTAGTACAGTCACAAGGTTTCATTTTTCGTTACAGTAGGCAGCAGTATGCCCAGAGTGTATTTATTGCAGCTCCAAACAAAACTTAGTCAGAAATTTACTTTTAAACGAAATTTATAATGAATTGTTTTTGTTGTTATTTCAGTTATATTATACCACCACTTCTGACCATCAATGTAATTAATGTGAAGCCGCAAGTAAGTTGCATTGCTAACAAACACTTGGTGCAATAATAATGTGTACAAACACACCATCAACATGCACACACACTACAATATAAAAACAAAGAGTCAAACTACCCAACTAAAGGAAACACTGATCACCATGATGGTGACAAAACATGTTCAATAAAACATCAGAATCTTGTAAATTCTCAAAAACGAGCCGTAGAAATGACAAAAAATAAAGTGAATTTGGTTTGTTTATCCAGTATGGTCCTACTTCAAAACAATGCTTTGTTAAAACAACTGATTGTAATGGTTATGCCATTGCTTTAGAGAATGTACATGTATCAATTATCCAGCGAGAGCAAGCGAGGGAGGGTGAGTGAAGTTCACGTCACTTCACTTCAATTATTGAACGATAGAGAGAGAGAGTGAGAGAGAGAAAGCGAAAGAGAGAGAGAGAGAGAGAGAGAGAGAGAGAGAGAGAGAGAGAAAGAGAGAGAGAGAGAGAGAGAGAGAGAGCAAGATTGCAGACGCAGATAGTTAAGGTGGAACTTGTATATTTGGGAATTATCTATAAATAATATTTTTTTAACATTTATTCATATATAAAGATTATATATACAAATATAATGTCTAAAATGGCCACATTTTAAACAGTTTTACTTTGCGTGGAGGTCCCCATGACATCAATATTGGATGTTCAGAACAGGTCATAAAAAGACGTCATAAAAACTTTCATTCTGGCTCCTCATGGGACGTCGAAATGACGTCTTTTTAAGACGCTTTGCTCAGTGGGAACAGTTTGACCCCATGCTGCTCGCACCCGAAAGTCATTCAATGTTTACAAACCTTGCAGGGGTCTATAAACATTTTTTTTATCATATAATCTGCATTTTGTGTATTGGCTATAAATGTGAACCAGAAGTTTAGTTCTTTATTCTGATTGTAATGTATTGTGAATAAGTCCCAGATAAAGGATGACTTATTCACATTGTGCATAACAGCGCCCTTCAGCTGTGACTTATTTACAACTCAACAAGCCTCTGGCACCCTAAGGCCGGTTTACCCCTGGTATTAAGATGTGTTTTTGTCAATCGGATCACTTAGTGGACGACACTAAATGCAGGTGTAGATGCGGTGTGAAACTTTTTGAGCTCATCCACTTTTTACCACATTTAAAGCTAGTCAAAAATGCCTTTGACAGTATGCTTTTGTTGTGTAGATGCTCATTTGGTCGAATGTGTTTGAACAGTCACAAAAAACAGCCTTCTCTCTGCATGTTGATTTAATGTGCGATATTTTGAGCACAATGTTTCTCCATTGGTCCTGACTTCTAGTGCAAACCCACAGTGTTCAGTGTGGTCTTTAGGCTTTTATTGCTAAAACTATAGCAGCTGCCCTCTGCCTCTTTCATTAATGTATTTTTTTGCGATTGTGTGAAAGTTTTTAATTAAATCAAATAAAAATATATGAGAAAGCCCTTCCAAAACTCTGTGAAGCATTTTTATGAACAACACTCTTCAGCAGACTCTCACATAATATTAGTGTGCATCAATTTAAAGGGACACAAGGCAGCATTTTTATGTTAATTAATCATCTTCGTAAGTCGGTATGGTTAAATGACTCATTACTGGACGAATGAAGACTCTCTCGCCCGCCCCTACCGTCTGTAGGAAGAATATCCCACTTGCAAGTTCGCTGTATCCGACCCGGTGTCCTTCAGTCTCGCAAAGTCTCAGATATCGCGAGAAGCAGGATCACTTTACGGCAAACAACACAGAGGCAGGTGAGAGAAACACGGCTAGCGATTGTTGCAAATGGCAGAGCCGGGAAAGAAGCAACGAGAATTCCCTTGATGGAAGATTCCAAGAAAAGAAAAAGAGCTTCAGACCTAATATATATTAGGGTGACCATACGTGCCATTCTTCCCGGACGCGGATTTCGGGTGCGTCTTCCGGAAGTCATATCTATCAACCGCATACGTCATAGAGGATCAGAGGTGTCAAATCCATGTGCCAGGAGTAAAAGTCCTCCCCAGTATTTTGTTCCAATCACCTGGATTTGCTAATTAGCACAGTTTTTCAGCAGGAGGTGACCTCCTGGTTCGTTGGTGTTTTAAGCCCTCAACCAAGCCTTCAAGGCAGCGCTGTCTGGAAGGCACTCCCCATGCCCGAGCGTTTCAGCCAATCACAGCACTGGTGCTAGATATTGAGCCTTCCGCCAGCTTCTGGTAGTTTGAGCTCACCGTTGGTCAGGTGAGTAGTGCAGATATGGTAAGATAGGAATGTGACTGTATTTGAATTCAGCTCGAAATGTTTCAAGCATTTAAGGGACGTGTTACCGTGTTTTCATGTGTCTGTGGCACAACTTTTTTATGTGCCAGTTTCATGTATTGGTTGCTCAATTGTTTTTAGATGCTTAGATTTGGGGTTTTTGTCTGATTTTTTAACTGTTTTCAAGCAAGGATAAAGTTGCGTTTGGCATAAATGCGGATGTCATTTTAAGCATTGGTTTATTTGTCAGAATTTTAAACGGCTTTGGTTGAATTTTAAACGGTTCCCGCGGGTTAAGGTGAGGATGTCATTTTATGTAACAGAATGTTGTTCTAACCCCAATCACAAGCAACAATGGTAAGAAATTAGGAAAATCAATTGTGCAACCAATACGTGAAACTGGCATGAAAAAAAATGCACCACAGACACGTGAAAACATGGTAACACGTCCCTTAAACGCTCGAAACATGTCGAGCTGAATTCAAACACAGTCACATTCCTATCTTACCATATCTGCACTACTCACCTGACCAACGGTGAGCTCAAACTGCCAGAAGCTGGTGGAAGGCTCAATATCTAGCACCAGTGCTGTGATTGGCTGAAACGCTCGGGGCATGGGGAGTGCCTTCCAGACAGCGCTGCCTTGAAGGCTTGGTTGAGGGCTTAAAACACCAACGAACCAGGAGGTCACCTCCTGCTGAAAAACTGTGCTAATTAGCAAATCCAGATGATTGGAACAAAATACTGGGGAGGACTTTTACTCCTGGCACATGATTTGACACCTCTGTAGAGGATTATTATTATAATAACGGAAAGCAACAGTTACATTTTAAGGTTAGAATGAAACTACGATTATGTCTTATGTCTTTAACTGAATGGCGTATGCTGTAAACAAATATGATTTCCGAAAGACGCACTGACGCGTCCGGGAAGAATGGCACGTATATATATATATATATATATAGATGGATAGATAGATAGATGGATAGATAGATGGATAGATGGAAGAATGTAGAAGGATAATATTTGTCTAAAGTTATATTTGTAAGGTCTATAAGTTCATCTGGACGAATGATGTTTTCCTTTTGCTTGTCTTTATATATTTATTTATTATATATATATATATATATATACGTGCCATTCTTCCCGGACGCGTCAGTGCGTCTTTCGGAAATCATATTTGTTTTCAGCATACGCCATTCAGTTAAAGACATAAGACATAATCGTAGTTTCATTCTAACCTTAAAATGTAACTGTTGCTTTCCGTTATTATAATAATAATCCTCTACAGAGGTGGGAAGAATGGCACGTATATATATATATATATATATATATATATATATATATATATATATATATATATATATATATAGATGGATAGATAGATAGATGGATAGATAGATGGATAGATGGAAGAATGTAGAAGGATAATATTTGTCTAAAGTTATATTTGTAAGGTCTATAAGTTCATCTGGACGAATGATGTTTTCCTTTTGCTTGTCTTTATATATTTATTTATTTATTTATAATTATATTATTCTCATGCCCACTCTCCCAATAAAAAAACAAAACACGAAAGCAGTACTTTGCCTCATTCATATCGGTTGTTCACGGTAAAAATACTATTATGCATATTTTTATTAACACAATAAAAATAAAAATCTGTTGGAAAGGAAATTATACTTACCTAACTTAACTTACATAACTGGATTGGAAATAAGATGATAAACTGTTACTTGTTACGAGGGGGGAGGGACAACAGTTCGTTTTACGACAGTGTGTTTGAAAGCATTTACTTCCAGACACTAGGGGGAGCTCGTAGAGAAATAATACTCAGACTTGCCTGGTTTCCCTTTAACATCCTGCTGGTGATTCCCATATAAACACTGAGCTGTGTTAATTTAGCATTGAGGATTTTTACTGTCACTGTTAATAAAAAGTAAGTGAAGTTTACTGGTATTTGCCTTTCAGACATTGGTAACACTTTATTTTACGACCTGCAATGTACCGCATAATTAAACCGAATTTACAGCGTACCTATTTGTAACAACAGAGTACCTCCACAGTATGTACTTGTAGGTATAAGGGAACAATATTTTAAGTTTGGGGTAATAAGGGGGTAAGAATATATGGAAAATTATAAATTATTTATTCTCTAAGTATTTCATAACTACAGGGTACCTATTGTAATATTACGTGGTATGTATGACTTACGTCTATGGGTAATATGGTCGTTTGATTTTTTTGTTATATTTTTTTTCATATTTGCTACTTACCTGATGAAAGTGTATTGTATAGCCTACAGTTAATGTCTACAAGCCACGTCGGCAAATAAAATATAACAGCACAATAAAAATAATAGCAACTTGTACCTCTTTGATCTGTATGTATACAGGAGCTACCAGGTCATATTTGCGGGCTGTAAACAAAAGTGGTGCTTTGTTCACCTCTTGTTAAAAATGTTATAGGGTAAATACCATAAACATACAGAATATTGTTATTTTTATTTTAAAACAACTTATTTCAAAACATCTTTAAAACACTATAATTAAGCCAACACTTAATTTTTATTAACACAAAACTTTTATTTCAAATAAAAGGTCATGACAATTTTTCGTTGTTTTGCGGCTTGGCTTTCTCTGTTGGTGTTCTTGTCCACTCGGATGTTGAGTTGATGTCGTCTCACTTGTTTGTTTGTATTTTATTGTCCAGCCACGACTGGAATTTGGTCTTTGGCCTCACCATACAATTAACATATAGTTCACAAACACAACAAAGTAAAGGTACATAAAACACAATAATCAATTCGCAAATAACTAAATACAGAATTCACATTTTATATCCCTTGTTCAAAAAACCTATTGCAGTTGGTACAAAAGTTTGTTTGTTTATTGCTGTAGTTGCTTTTGGCATTCTACCAGAGCTGTAAAATCCATGTGCCATGAGTAAAAGTCCTCTCCAGTATTTTGTTTCAATCGCCTGGATTTGCTAATTAGCACAGTTTTTCAGCAGGAGGTGACCTCCTGACTCGTTGGTGTTTTAAGCCCTCAACAAAGCCTTCAAGGCAGCGCTGCCTGGAAGGCACTCCACGTGCCCCGAGCGTTTCAGCCAATCACAGCACTGGTGCTAGATATCGAGCCTTCCACCAGCTTCTGGCAGTTTGAGCTCACCGTTGGTCAGGTGAGTAGCGCAGATATGGTAAGATAGGAATGTGACTGCTTTTGAATACAGCTTGTAATGTTTCAAGCGTGTAAGTGACGTGTTTAAGTGTTTGCACGTGTCTGTGGCGTGACTTTCTTAATTGTGCAAGTTTCATGTATCGGTTATTCCTTTTTTCAAATTATGTTTGTTTTGGATTGGGGTTAGCTTTGTAGTTTTTGTGTGGTTTTTAAACAGTTTTTGTGCTAGGATATAGTTGGGTTTGGCATAAATTCAGACGTCATTTTAAGCAATGGTTTTATGGTTTATTTTTCAGAATTTTAAACTGTTTTTGCTTGGGGTTGGGTGAGGATGTCATTTTATGTAACAGAAAGTTGTTCTAATCCCAATCCCAAGTGGCAACGTTAAGAAAATAGGAAAAACAACTGGGCAACCAATAAGTGAAACTGGCACGAAAAAGAAAGTCGTGCTACAGTCACGTGAAAACACAAACACATCACTTAAACACTCACATCATTTTGAGTTAAACTCAAATACACTCGCATTCCTATCTTACCATATCTGCGCTACTCACCTGACCAATGGTGAGCTGGAACAGCCAGAAGCTGACGGAAGGCTCGATATCTAGCACCAGTGCTGTGATTGGCTGAAACGCTCGGGGCACGGGGAGTGCCAGGCAGCACTGCCTTAAAGGCTTGGTTGAGGGCTTAAAACACCAACGAGCCAGGAGGTCACCTCCTGCTGAAAAACTGTGCTAATTAGCAAATCCAGGCGATGGGAACAAAATACTGGAGAGGACTTTTACTCATGGCACATGGATTTTATACCTCTGGTTATTGCACCCATAATGCAACGCGTAATAAAAAAAAACAGGTAAAACGCCTGTAAAACATAAATATGAAAAATTCCTTTACATTTATACAGTACTTACAGTGTATAATTATGGTGAGATGGCAATAATTCAAATACACGATTCAAGGGCTTTCCTCTGCACAGCAATTTCATACAGTTTATCCACTGACTTTTTGACTTTTTTTAAAAACCTATAATTTTCCCGCCCATTCTTATGATTCTTTTTAGTTTTACTTTGTTCACAGATGTTACTTATCCAAACCGTATCTTTATTCTGTTGAACACAAATGAAAGTCAATGGGAACTCTCAACTAATACAAATGCACAAACATGCATACAACACAAACACACCACTGCTAGAGCAGTTCTTGACAAATGTTTAAGTTTCTAAGTACAGTGTGAAAATATAATATAAAATGATAGGATTTGTGCTCAACAAAACTATTTTGTGCTATTATTCATAGGTAAACATAACTATTTTGGCCTGTTAACCTAACCTAATCTTTGTGGTGGGTGGACATCAGTTCACTTAAAAAGTGCATAGGTTGCCTTATCTTTTTAAAGTTGACTCTTTTCACAGTGTGTTAGCTAACATGAACTGTTACATGAACACATAAGTTCATTGTGCGGTAACTAATATTAACACATTTAATATATGAAATCTGACTTTAAAGAATGTATTTTGACTTTTTAGGATTAGATATTTAGCAGAGAAGGGAACTGTGGAACCCCACAGAGACTTTACAATAAAATCCTGAAGAGGGCGCTGCACAAACACTGCTGACACAAAACTTTCCTCTCCGCTATTTTCCATCCCATTTGTCATTGACAACTCACTCACTGATTTATCTGACATCAAAATGAAGTCACTTTGGTTGTTGAAGTTGGTGATTTTCGCATCAATTTGTCATGGTAACTAGAGCAACTTTATATTTTCTATTTTTAATTCCCAGTACTTCAGGGTGTTTTTATCATCATTATACTGTAAGTCATTTTAAATGTATTTTTATCTTTCTTCAGATTGTCATGGAGAAGAGAAAGTTGATCAGCCAGAAAAACAAATTACTGAGTCTGAAGGAGGTTCAGTAACTTTACATTGTAAATTTAAAACAGCTTCAGTAACACCAGAGCTCTTCTGGTACATCCAGAGACTAAATGACTTTCCAAAATACATCCTTAGGAGAAGTAAATATGGAGGAGATAATGGCACTGAGTTTCAGAAGAGATTTCACTCTGAAGTGAAGTCAGATTCAGTTCCTCTGATAATTCAGGATCTTCATGTGTCTGACTCTGCTGTGTATTACTGTGCTCTGAGGCCCACTGTGACTAAAACACATTCAACACTCATACAATAACAGAGGAAGCACTCAGTCTTTCTGTTGTGATCATTTACATTCACTACCAGCAAAACATTATTGATGTGGTGACAGTATGCAGATATTTTGTGAATGTGTATTATATGGACAAAAGCTTCTTGTTTAGGGCAGATTGCTGTCTGTATGTTTCTGTATCACCCATCACTGCATGAATGCTGCTGCTATTTGTGCTGATCTACAATCAGCTAATAGTACAAACAATACATCACTTCAGAGTCATTACTGGGAGTGCAAATACAACCTTAATTTTTTTTACATTTTGTTATTGTTTTAAGGTAATCTCTTCAGTACTTGATCTTATACTGTAAATTATTACCTCAACTAGTGGTGTGAAAGCAGCTTATGACTCAGCTGATTATGTAGATGAACTCTCTTACTATTTGTTTTTGTTGCGACTTTTTAGTAGCTAGTTTTGTTCATAGTTGATCTGTATAGGTTATCTTAATGGTTTGCTGACTGTAACCATTATTAAGGTTTGTATGCTAAGTGTTGATGTCCAAGTGTCTCAAATAAAAGATTATGTTCACATGGTACTAAGGCATTACAATATATTTTTGCATTTGCTTACTTGAACATCTCTGCAGGTAATTGATTAATGTCTTTGTTGTTTTTTCAGCAACATGCATATCATAAAATCAGACAATTTAATAAAATTATAGGTCGATGTATTGTTATATTACTGTAGTTGTTAATTATAGTAAATCAAAGTGTTTTTTAGTTTAAGTAATTATTTTTAAACCAATATTATTGGTCATTTTATATATATATTTTAAATGTATCATTTTTGCATTTGTTATTTATAACGTGTATGGGACAGCTCAAGCTTTCGTCAAATTGTACTTTTTTAACTCAGCACTGGGTGGTGCCATCCCTTAAGTCTTATTTAAGAGCATGAAATGATTATAAAACATCCATAAGTACAGCAGAAATAAAACAGAGACCAGATGAGTCACATCAGTTTAACTTTAACCTCTTTTAACTGAACAATGGTGAATTATGTGATAATTGCTCTGTTTCTCCTAGCATTTGATTTTGGTAAGACGTGCATGCAATTCGTATTTTAATATTTATTTGAGATGCATAGAAATAGAAATAGATAATTTAATATAAACAACAGAGATCTAAAGCTCAGATCATAGCGAACATTAACACACAATGGTCTGATACAGAAAATAAGAACATTCACCTGCTTCTCATTTCAAATTTATGTCATTTAAGTGCTAAAATAATTAACAACAAATAATTAATAGTAGAATATCTTGATAAAACATTTACTTTCTTTATTTTTATTTTCTGCAGGTGTGATGGCTGTGGATCAGATTGGGCCAAATAAAGGTGCAGATATTAATGCTGGAGAAGGAGAGACTGTGACTCCGAGCTGCTCATATGATACCAGCAGCAGTGGTGTAACACTTTACTGGTACAGACAGCATCCTAACAAAGAGCTTCAGTATTTAATATGGAAAGACGCTCGCTCATGGAGTCAGACTGGTACTCCCACTGATCCTCGAGTTAAATCAACAACATCTCAATCATCCACTGTACTCACTATTACTGGTGTAACTCTGTCAGATTCAGCTCTATATTACTGTGCTATGAGGGTTGGAGCCCAGTGATACAAAGTCTATGTGAAGCTGTACAAAAACTAAAATATATTTTTCTCTTTGAACCTAAACCACATCAAAACCACAATCTGTAACACACAGAAAGTAATACATTAAGTTGAAAACACCTGTGTGTGATTGTCACAAGACATTTTACTAAGACATAAAAATAAATCAAATAGTAATAATAAAAGAGTAAAAGTGCAACAAATATTTTTTTTTTGTTGCTAAATGTACTTTATAATATATTTAATGAAATTGTTAAGCAATTTTATAATTAAATTTGAACTAATTAAATTTTATTAAAGAGTTAACAGTGAATAGATAATGTTCAATGTTCTCTTGCAAGAAAACTCGCACTGTGTCAAAGTAGTGACAAACATGTTGCTAACCCACAAAGTTACAGCAGTCAAAACACTGAACAAGGTAGGAGTCAAGAGTCAAGTTCAACTAAAACAAACACTGATCACAATATTGCCCACCAAACATGAGACGTCCGCTCGACGTGCAGATCATGTCTATATTAGGTCGGTTGGTCCAGGCCCTTATCTGTATGTCTATACAACGTGCAGTTCTGGTACAGTATCTGGACGTCTGATTATGACCCCTCTTGGACGTCAGGTAGACGTCCAAAAGGGATTCGGGAAATCCAAACTAAAATAATTTATACAAATTTGGTATATGAGTTCTGAATCAAAAGCTGTTAAAATAATGTTATCTTTATATATGATTGTGTGTTCAAAAACATAGCACTGCTCATAGATTAAGTTCCACCTTAAATGCTCTCTCTCTCTCTCTCTCTCTCTCCCCCCCCTTTCTCTCTTTTTAATTAACAGAGATGTATATGCTGACGTTTAATTGAAAATCTTTTGTCACCATAATGACGATCAGTGATTCCTTTAGTTGGGTAGTTTGACTCTTTGACTTTTCATGTGAATATTTGGTCTTTGTAAGAGTGTTTGCTAAAGCATGTTTTTGTTGCAAAGAAAAATTTATATAAACAAAACTCACATGTGGATCTTACAACTTCACTGAACGTTTATCAACAGTAATACCACATATGTAAAGTCTGTAAATTAATTTTGTAAAACATGTAGTATTACCTTTGAAAAAATTCTCACACAAGGGACACTTGTTGCTGACCTGCATTTTTTGTAAGTAGCCTAACTGTTGCATACAAATGAGGAAAAATTACTTCTTTTCAGTAATTTAGAGTATTTGATCTTGGCAAAACCGCATATGAGGTATTGTCAGATTTGTTTCCTAGCCTGTCAGTTTAAGATTTGATGCAGATTCGACAGGTACGCCACCTTTAGAAACACTTGTGAAATGCATCGCTTCGTTTATCCATAGTCACGTGACTTTGGTGTTTCGAATCACATTTCGGAGCAGTGTTTCGAAACATCTACGCTTCGGGATCTCGACACAGTGTCGAAACGTCAGTTTCGCGGGAGCCATCCCTACTCTTTCCCTTCTCAGAGAACAAGTGGTACAGTTTGCTCAGTGATCCATGCTCGCCATCTCCCATGGCCTTTAGAAAACCAAAAAAAAAATTTTCAACAAGGTATTTGTTTAAGAGGCCACTATCCAAAGGGATAAACAAACACAACTGGAAATTAACTTTGTCCAGGATTGAAACTGTGACAATGTGAGTGTGTCCAATGAAACTATAAGCAACAGAGATTGAAGGGAATTGTGGAACCTCCCAGATACTTTACAATAAAATCCTGAAGAGGGCGCTGCACAAACACTGCTGAAACAAAACTTCCCTCCCTGCTATTTTCTGTCCTATTTGTCATTGACAACTGACTGATTTATTTATCTCTTCCTCCTGTTTCATTCACCACATCAAAATGAACTCACTTTGGTTGTTGAAGATGGTGATTTTCGCATCAATTTGTCATGGTAACTAAAGCAACTATATTTTCTATTTTTTAATTTTCAGTACATCAGGGTGTTTTAATCATCATTATACTGTAAGTCATTTTAAATGTATTTTTATCTTTCTTCAGATTGTCATGGAGAAGAGAAAGTTGATCAGCCAGAAAAACAAATCACTGAGTCTGAAGGAAGATCAGTAACTTTACATTGTAAATTTAAAACAGCTTCAGGGCAGCCACAGCTCTTCTGGTACATCCAGAAACTAAATGACTTTCCTAAATACATCCTTAGGAGAACTAAATATGGAGGAGATAATGGCACTGAGTTTCAGCAGAGATTTCACTCTGAAGTGAAGTCAGATTCAGTTCCTCTGATAATTCAGGATCTTCATGTGTCTGACTCTGCTGTGTATTACTGTGCTCTGAGGCCCACTGTGACTGAAACACATTCAACACTCAAACAATAACAGAGGAAGCACTCAGTCTTTCTGTTGTGATCATTTACATTCACTACCAGCAAAACATAATCAATGTCGCAACAGCATGCAGTTATTTGTGAATGTGTAGGGACATAAGCTTATTGTTTGTGGAATACTCTCAGCAAAACAAGGTACAAGAAGGTACAAAGTAATCACTGGGGTGGTACCTTTTAAAAAAGTACACTTTTGTACCTAAAAGGTGCATATTTGTCCCTCAGAGGTACATACCAAAATGTTACACATTAGGACCTTTTTTAAAGGTATCGCCTCAGTGACAACTTTACACCTTTATTACTAAAAGTGCAGATTGCCAAAGGTGGGACAAAGTTATGCAAGTCACAAGTAAGTCTCAAGTCTTTGCTTTCGAGTCCCGAGTCAAGTCGAGTCAAAGATGAGGCAAGTCCGGAGTCGAGTCACAAGTCAAAGCCAACAAGTCTCAAGTCGAGTCCAAAGTCCTACCATTTTAGTTTCGAGTCATTTCAAGTCCTCTTACCACAGACATGAAATGCGTGCTGTGGACAGGTGGAGGGAGGCCCCTATACTGCATTGCATTTGCAAAAGATCAAGTTTGCCAAAAGTCTGTCAGTCATTTGTGCGCGATGGGGACGCAGAACGATGCCACCATGGCTGAAAACTCACTCCACTGGAGCACTAGAACCAGGCACTGCCAAGACTTGGATGGCTACTTGAAAGAGTGAAGGAATAGTGCCCAGAACAAAAGGGCATTCTGTCCTTCTGTCATGTCAATGTAGTGACTAAGCTGCAGTGATGTAGTCTAGATTTTTGTTTTCCCTCTCCCAGCGTGACACCCCATATGCACCACCACACTCACATATGCATACAGTATGGATCTTCATGTAACTGAGAGCATTCTTAAAGTGTACTAATAAACACATAAACTGAATGTACCGGTATTATCAACATATCAGTTTATTATAAGAGAAAAAAAGACTTTAACAGCCAATGGAATTTACAGCTGGGGAAACTGGACTGATTTTTAGACTAGTTTAGTGTTAATTAACATCTAACTCAGGGCCAAAAGCTACTCAACTGTTAATTAAAATTAAATAAACTGTTTACAATCTTCAAACCGTTCAAACACATGCATTGAAGGAGAAAAATATCCACTCTTTCAATAGCTATTATCTGACAACTATTGATAACATTACCATGTGTAATTTAATGGTGTAAATGTTTTTATTTAATACACATTTAAGGTGACCATGAATTAACTCTAATTTGCATAGCTAATATAAAAAGCTTATTTGCATATAATACAAGCATTGTCTAAAAATGAAAATAGGCTTTTACTTAATTATTATTATTTACAAGACCATCATGTAGCCTAATATTAGACACCCAAACCAAACAGAAGTTTAAGATCATATACATCTTGAACGTAGATATATAAATGAACACAGAGAAGGGAAGTTTAACACTGTGAACTAGCACAAACAAACCCCAGATAGCAAAATTGCTGTGGCCCAGTTCTGGCTCACATCTGACACTTTCATCTGGCCCACCTTTGGCATGGAATGATAGCACTTGAGCGGTCCACTTCTTTTTTCCAGAACTTTGCCACAAGCAAGCCATAGAAATGCCACATGTCAGCCAAGCACAAATGCAGATCTGACCCAAATCCGGGTAGTAGTTGATATAAATTCTTGCCCAGATTCGGCCCACAACTGGCATGATTCATGGCACTTGTGTGGTCCACTCCTGTTTAACACATCTCAACCACGAGCAAGCCAGTGTGATGCCACAATCAGAGTATAAATCTCAACCATGGTGACTATTAAATGAAAAACTTCATGCTGCAATGCATGCTGGGTATTAACAAATTACAAATCTCATCCGGGACTCCCAGCATGCATTGCAACATGGATAAATAATTAACTTTTTACAATTTTCTTTGTCACCATGGTTGAGATTCATAGTCTGATTCTTGATGTTTGTACGTCCCAAATATACAGCGGTTATTTTTTGCCAAAGTTTCTATAACTCCTTAATATCAAACTGCTGTGAAAGTGCTGGACTTCATACATATTGTTGACAGATAAAAACTCTTAAAAGTAAACCAATTAATTAGATTATGATTGTTACCATTATATACCAACCACCACAGAATTGCAACTTTATTGTAAATAATTTTACACTACCATAACAAATGTGTTTTATACACACAAAGTAAGGCAACCACGGAACTTCTTATAAATAAGTCAAGGGTCCAACTAAAACAAACACTAATCACAATAATGGTGACTTAAAATTAAACAAAGCATCAACATCTAAACCTAATAAGTGAATTTTGCTTTCTACAGCAATATTTTTACTGTTTTCAGAAATAATGTTTTATAAAATAATAAAATGCAATGTTTCTCTTTCATTTACATAACAAGCAAACAAGTCAATATAAAAACAGTTGATATTTAAAATATTTTTGGGAACTTTCAGGGAACGTTTTAGAACTTTTTTCTGTTAGCTGGGTATATGAATCACTTCAGACTCACACCCACATGAGCCAGTGCTTAATGTGCAATATCTTTGACAAAACTGGCCCTGATGCTTCTTTATACAGCTGGGCCACATTTGCAACATCATATGTGGGCCACTTCAGACTCACACCCACATGAGCCAGTGCTTACTGTGCTACATGTTTGCCAAAACCGGCCCGGATAAGTTTTAAAAGAACTGGGCCACATTTGCTACATCATATGTGGGCCACTTTAGACACACACCCACATGAGCCGGTGCTTACTTTGCCATATCTTTGCCAAAACTGGGCCAAACCTATTTGTAAAGAACTAGTCCACATTTGCTGCAAAATGTGAGGGCCACATTTGGTTTATTCCAAGGTTAGGCCGTTTCTGTTGTGCAGCATTTTTGCCAAAGGTGGCCCACATGTGATTTGATATATTTGGCCCATTTTTGCTATTTTACATGTGAGCCACTTTAGGTTCACATCCCTTTTATTCGGGCCATAAGAAGGCCAGCAGTGCCGCATCTTCGCCTGAAGTGGCCCACATGTGCTTGCTATCTGGGACAGGCTGAAAGCTAAAAACCATCAGGATATAATCACGGGCTTATTTTATTGCATTATGATTCTTACCTCCAGATAAAGAAATAAACTGCACTGATGATTTAAATATTGTTTACTCACATTGCAGCACTCGTTCACTTCTCCACATGCTGTTTACAGTTTCGCGTGAGCAGCTACACTGCAGGTTCCACTTCATTTGGCGTGAAGCAGACCTCCTGGTGATGTCAAAGTACCGCGAGAGCGATTCAAAGCAGATTTCTCCATTTGATAACTGGAATCACTCTCGCGGTACTTTGCTGTCACTCGCCTGTGGGTTCTTCTGGCGCCACATCTGTCTGCTCCCCAGTCACTTTTGCGCCGCTATAGTAATTTCATATGCCGATCGGATCGCGCAGTCCGTCAGGAAGTCAAACACACCTAATATAATATAGCTTAATATGTATATGTATTTCAACCTTCTAAAATAGCAAGTGTAGCATGTTGTTCAGTGCTTCACTATGACTAAAAGTTTGAAATGTCACAAAACCATGCTGTTACGCATCCTCACGCTATTTTAGTGGGTATACGGAATTCCTAGTGGGTATAAGGCGTGTACCTGCGTATCACGTAGACTACACCACTGCTGAGCTGTACTGCTGGTACGGTCCCAACATCCAAACCAACGTGAGACTACATTGATTGGCTGTCGTGCAGGCAGCGCGCGTGCTCTCTGCATGCAGGTTGTGCATATTTTTTTCACAGATGCATATACACTGAGAGCGGCGCGGCCGTGTAAAAAAAAATCCCCAGGTTTTCGTGTGAAGTATCAAGTCTTCTCGAGTCAAAAGGCGCAAGTCCAAGTGAAGTCACGAGTCATTGATGTTCAAGTCCAAGTCGAGTTGCAAGTCTTTGTACATTTTGTCGAGTCGAGTCTGAAGTCATCAAATTCATGACTCGAGTCTGACTCGAGTCCAAGTCACATGACTCGAGTCCACACCTCTGCAGATTGCTGTCTGGATGTTATTTCACCTGTCACTGCCTGAATGCTGCTGCAGTTTATGCTGATCTACAGTTAACCATCAGTACAAATGATATCCCAGATAGCAAGCACATGTGGGCCACTTCAGGCAAAGATGCGGCACTGCTGGTCTTCTTATGGCCCGAATAAAAGGGATGTGAACCTAAAGTGGCTCACATGTAAAATAGCAAAAATGGGCCAAATATATCAAATCACATGTGGGCCTTTTAAGGCAAAGATTCGGTGCCCATGGCAACATGTCATCTGAATATGAACCAAAAGTGGCCCATCTGACAAATAGTGAATATGGCCCAAATATCAAACAACAAATATGGGCCACCTTTGGCAAAAATGCTGCACAACAGACACTGCCTAATCTTGGAATAAACCAAATGTGGCCCTCACATGTTGCAGCAAATGTGGCCCAGTTCTTTTAAAACATATCCGGGCCGGTTTTGGCAAACATGTGGCACAGTAAGCACCGGCTCATGTGGGTGTGAGTCTGAAGTGATCCATTTACCCATCTAACAGAGAAAAGTTCTAAGAATGTTCCCTGAAAGTTCCCAACATTCCCAAAAACTTTCTGCCAACGTTAAAAGTGTCCAGTTTTCTTGACGTTCTAAGAACGTTCCTGTGTTGTCTGAACGTTAGAGGAATGTTACATTTTACCATTTTTAAACGTTATGACAATGTTTTGTTTTAATGTTCACACAATGTTTAAAACAACAACTGTTTATTATATTGACTTGTTTGACTATTATGTAAATGATAGAGAAACATTGCATTTTATTATTTTAGAAAACATTTCTGAATGTTCAGTAAAAACATTGCTGTAGAAAACACAATTCACTTATTAGGTTTAGATGTTGATGCTTTGTTTAATTTTAAGTCACCATTATTGTGATTAGTGTTTGTTTTAGTTGGACCCTTGACTTCTTTACCAATTTTTTTGGTTGCCTTACTTTGTGTGTATAAAACACATTTGTTATGGCAATGTTAAATCAATAGTGCAATTCTGTGGTGGTTAGTATGTAATAGTAAAAATCATCATCTAATTTAAGGATTTACTCTTCAAAAGTTTATTTTCTGTCAATGTTGTTTATGAGATCCAGCACTTTTACAGCAGTTTGTCATTAAGGAGTTTTAGAAATTTTGGCAAAAAATAACCGTTGTACATTTGGGATGTACAAACATCAAGAATCACACTATGAATCTCAACCATGGTGACAAAGAAAATTGTAAAAAGTTCATTATTTAGCCATGTCGCAGTGCATACTGGGAGTCCTGCATGAGATTTGTAATTTGTTAATACCCAGCATGCATTGCAGCATGAAGTTTTTCATTTAATTGTCACCATGGTTGAGATTCATACTCTGTTTGTGGCATCATTCTGGCTTCCTTGTGGGCGAGACGTGTTAAACAGGAGTGGACCACACAAGTGCCATCAATCCATGCCAGGTGTGGGCCAGTGAATGGTGTTGGGTCTGGGCTGAATCTGGGCCAAAATTTAAATTAGCTATTACCCAGATTTGGGCCAGATCTGCATTGTTTGCTTTGTGTTTGGCTGACATGTGGCGTTTCTATGGTTTGCTTTTGGTAAAGATCTGGAAAAAAAGAGGTGGACCGCTCAAGTGCCATCATTCCATGCCAAAGGTGGGCCAGATGAAGGTGTCAGATGGGAACCAGATCTGGGCCACAGCAATTTTGCTATCTGGGATGTCAACTGAATTTTTTTAATTATCCTTTTTTGCACTGCATTATTTTACAGTGTAGGTATTCCAGCATTCGTCAAGTTTGACTTTTTGAACTCACCACTGTGTGGCACCGTGTGTGCACGAAGGTCTGTTTGTATATAGGAGTTTTCCTTACTCAAACACTTGATTTTTTTGCCAAACCAGTTCAGATAGGAGTTTTACTTAATCTCAGGTGAAGAATAATGTGACCGCACAGGTCTGTGACTGTAATCAAAACAGTCCAAAAAACAGCCCAAACCTGTTCTCTAAATGCTACAGCAAAGTAATCATGTTTTCTGTCAGATGTGAATATGTCGATAAAATAAGCTGTCAAACAGAAGATGAACAATAATAATACACATGCACACCAGGTGGCTGTATGCACTCGTTTTATTATAAAGATGTCTTTTCAATTTCAACTGGAGCGTAACATAACCGATGAGGACAATACAGAAAACACTGAACATCATGCTGAAATTAAAGGGAAAATAAGTAGGATTTACCCCCATCTAGTGGTGAAATTGTATTTTGCATTCAAACAAATAGTGCTCTCTAGCGCCTCGCTTTTCGAAATGCGTGTTGCAACTACGGTAGCCATTATGTAATCATTGATCTCCTTGTCCGTTCAGCTGGTTCACGTGTTCTGAATGAAAACGTGTTGTGGAAACGCGTTGGTAGGCTAGTGCTTTTTGTCCCTCTCTACTATTATAGTTTATCAATACGGCGGAACGATATGGATGCCTCCTTGGACTTACCCGTTCAATGTAAGTAAAGTGAAGAAATTCTAAGCTTACAAAGAAAAGTCAGATCATCGGCAGACATCATTTGACACCAATGAGGACATATTTATAAATAAAGACATTGGTTTTGATTCAGGGGCGGAGTGGCAATCGGGAGAGTCGAGACTTTTCCCGGTGGGCCGGTAGTGTTTTAAGGCCGCGAAGGCCGGTCTGATAAAAGCCGTGCTTTCAGTCTTTAGTCGTGCACTCCGGCCACACTAAAAACTATTTATCATATATTTAATATGCTTCAGCGCTCAAAATGTATCTGGCCGCACCGCTCTCTCTATCAAGCCCGTCTCCCCTGGAGTTCTATCAGCCAATCAAAAAAAAGAAAAGAAAGAGGCTTCACAATAGCCAATTAGAAAATAGCACTGTTGTATCTGGGTAAGATTTAATGCAACAACCAATAAAAAAGCATAGCCTCGCACACCCATCGAGGAATGGAGCTCCGAGCATAACTTTGAGCAGCACAGAGTAGCCTAAGTCTGATCTCCTGTTTTAATGTTACAACAAATGCACAACTTTGACACAAACAATGACAACTTGACTGCTGTTAGAGAATGTTTCCCAGATAATCAGCATCAGTTTTTCACGAGTGTATGTAACTTAGCCAACAGTTTACAGCCTGTTTACTGACAACACCTGCTCAGAACATGTAAGTTGCGTTATATTTTCGTTATCACACGATGACTGACATTTTGTCACATAAAACATCTCTCTCCAAACAGGCTTAATAATTTTATAAGCAACTGCTTTGCAACCATAGTAAGCTTAATCTTACCTAAAACTAGGGAACTGTTGTTGACTTTAAGATCTTTTAAATAATAGTTATTACACTTGGTATTTCATGTTGTTGTGCAGTCATTTTATTGTAATTTTAGATTTCAGCATTTGCTTATTTTTTTTTGACCATGGAGGGCTGGTGGTCTATGAAATTTCCCGGTAGATTTTTGGGTCCCACTCCGCCCCTGTTTTGATTAATAAAAGACTTAAAATCCTACTAACTGTCTATTTAAAGAGTGCGAGAATGGGGTGAACAGAAAGTCAAACAGGCGAGATGAGGCAAAATCAGTGATGTGTCTGCAGCAACTGCGCTTGTATGCCAACTGACAGAGACAGTGTGTACTAATCTGTGCTTTCTATCAACATCTGTTCAGTGTAAGCATATGCATTAAACTATAGAGTCTTATTTAAAAAAAAAATACTGCAGAAACAGACACTCTTATATATTACACATAAAAAAGTTTTTTTTAGTAAACTGTAGTTAAAGTTCTACATAGGGCCCTGTCATACACACAGCGTAATGCAATGCAAAGTGCGCAACAATTGTTTATTGCTAGTTTCAGCACGGTGCAGTTATCAGTTTCTCATCCAGCGTCACATTGTTTAAATCAGTGGTTATTCCTGAAGGACCTCTGCTCTGCACATTTTGTAAGTCTCCCTTATTTAACACACCTGATTCAAATCATCAGCTCATTAGAAGAGATCTCTATGAACTGAACTGAGTCAGATAAAAGAGACATACAAAATGAGCCTTCAGGAACAGAGTTAAGAAACACTGGTTTTATTAACAGATGCATTTGCGCCCATTTGTGTGCCCATGGCACAAACCTGGTCTAAAGTCAATGGCGCAATATTGTTTTTATTATTTAAAGAACGCATTATTAATATGTGCCTAAAAACAAGACAATAACGTGTGTTTTCTTATTATACACATGGACAGCCCACAAACGTTTTTTAATAAAAAATTTAAGAATTCAAATGTTAAAGGATGTTATTGATTCTCTTGGACATAAATGAGGACTGATTACAAGACGTTCTAAGGCGTAAAGAGCTGCTTCATTATTTAATGTTTTGCTTTAAACTTATTCAGATATTACATTTATTTTAAAATGTTGTTTTTTTAAATACTACCCTATGGATTTCTTGTATATGATGACTTGAAAACTGTTTTTAAGTAATGCATTTAAAAACACTCACGGCGCTGTCCAAATGTTTCGTCTCTCCACACATTTGTAAAGTTTACTTGTTTGTTACAAATAAAGTATTTTTAGAGTACAAACCTTTTCTTGCATACTTGTAAATCATTCTTTGAGATTACACTGATCATGTTCACAATCCTTCTATTTACAGCAATGAAAAGCTTGCTATTTTTTCTTCCATGACTGAAAGAAATTTCAAAAAATTAAAATTTCAATACAAATGTGCAATTTTTTTAACATCAGTCTTAAACTGGTGGTCTTCTTCCTCTGCTTAGTTTTTCAGTTTTCAAATTCCACCATTTAAATGGGGAATCGGCATGGCGTGAGCGCCACTGGCTTTTAAATGGGAAGAAGGATGAGACTCTCGTTGGTTTATTGCATGTTACACCCACACTGCAAAATTCTGGGAGTTTAATTAACACTGCTCAGTGTTTATATAGGTCCACTCTCCAGAGTGTTAAAAAAGTAACACCGGAGAGAGTTAAAAACAGCAATCTGTGACTTTCTCCTCTCTATCACCATCTCTGTTTGAAACCTAAAACTGCATTTTACATCTTGTAGAGTCATTTTCTTAACTTAGGTTTAGATGTTGGTTGTTTCATTTAAAGTCACCATTATTGTGATCAGTGGTTGTTTTAGTTGGACTTGACTCTTGACTATTAGCTTGTTAGTTTTTTCTAACTGCTATGTCTTCGTGTTGTTAAAACACATTGTTATAGCAAAGAGAAGGTTATTGTGTAATTGAATATTGATGGTTAAAACAAAATGTCAAACATAAACATTTAATCAACAGATTTATTAATACAGTTTTACCCCCCTCATTAGAAGCTTCATTTTCTATTAATAATAAATTGTAACAGTTCAAGATCAGAACTCTCATAGCAGTTTGACATTCTAAAGGGTTTGAAAGGGGTATAAACGGAGGTCGGCGCCAGCTGCAAATGGGTGGGTTAGCAGCAAGTGGGTGGAGCTTTAGCCGCAAGTGGGCTGTACAAACTTCCAGAGGATTCACCACCGTCCCATTTGAAGCGCAAACTCCTCCTACTTGTACATTTCTGAAATCCCTCATACTTGTGGCATAAGCTCCTCCCACTTGCGGCATAAGCTCCTCCTACCTGCAGTCTCCGGGCTGCAGCGATATATACTTGAAGGGTTTTGATAGTGTGCACAAAAACATTAACCGCTGAACAATGTAGATACAAAGACATCAAGAATCGTAGTATGAATCTCAACAATGGTGACAAAGAATATGGTAAAAAAGTTCATTATTTATTCATGCCACAGTGCATTCTGGGAGTTCTGGATGAGATTTGTAATTTGTTAATACCGAGCATGCATTGCAGCATGAAGCTTTTCATTTTATTGTCACCATCATTGTGATTCATATTCTGACTCTTGATGTTTAAGTGTCTACATTATATGGCAGTTAAACTGTAAGTGTCAGTGTTTAAAAAATGGTTCAAAATGAAAAACTGTTATTAGCGAGCTGGATAGCATACTACAGTATCATATTATCGACAGAAATAAATACTTCTAGTAAGAAATCACTAAATAAATTATTTTTTAAGAGTGTTATTTGAAAGTATATCCTAACAACCATTATAATCATAGAAATGCACTAGTGTCTCCTCTGTGGCCACTAAACCATGTTTTTAACACATGCAATTATAACCAAAAAAACCAAAAAAAGCTGAAAAACTAAGACTAAGACTCAAGAGTCCAATTAAAACAACCACTGATCACAATAATGGTGACTTTAAATGAAACAGCCAACATCTAATCCTAAAATAAGAAAATAACTCTACAAGTAAGATCTAAAATGCAATTTCAGTTTTTAAACAGAGATGGTGATAGAGAGGATAAAGTCACAGATTGTAGCTTTTAACTCTCTCCAGTGTTACTTTTTTAACACTCTGGAGAGTGGACCTATATAAACACTGAGCAGTGTTAATTTAACTCCCGGGATTTTGCAGTGCAAAAGGCACCCATTACTCATTATGTGAATAGGAACAACCCTCTTAGACTGTGCGCTGGGCGCACAAACCATTTTTCCCATTGTTAAATTAGCAAAAGTGGATTCGGACACACCCTTTTAGACTGTGCTGCGTAAACTTTAGACCACGCGCTTAGATCGTTAAAATAGGTCCCCTAGTGTTATTGACCCTACTACAGTAAATACAGTACTACAGTAGTATTTTCAGCCGTATATTAATATGCAATTATGGGAATACTCTGAAAAATGCACAAACAATGTACAATTTGATTAATTTTAAAGTTATCCCCTGTATCACAGCGCACATTTGCTGTCTGAAGGCGTTTAGTCTTACTGTGAGAGAACACTGTGGGCACAGCATTTTGCTTTAATCTCTGGTTTAATATTTGCATTCTGAGAGAAAATAGTCACTCTTCGTTGCATAATATAGACAAGTTTCCTGGGTGAAATAGGCGGGCCGCCAGCGTGATTTTTTTTCCCAAACCAGTTCAGATAGGAGTTTTACTTAAAGATGAGCTCAGGGGCAGAAAGAAATTTGATTGGTTCACAAAAATGACCAATGAAAGTCCTCAACCGGAGCCTTCAAGGCAGCTTCTGCAGTGAAGCAGTTCGAGCTCACCGTTGGTCAGATGAGTAGCGCAGATGGTTAGATAGGAATGTGACTGTTTTGAATTCAGCTCGAAATGTTTCGAGCGTTTAAGTTACGTGTTACCACGTTTTCACGTGTCCGTGGCACGACTTTCTTTTTCGTGCCAGTTTCACGTAATGTTTACTCAATTGTTTTTCCTATTTTCTTACCATTGTCGTTTGGGATTGGGGTTAGAACAACTTTCTGTTACGTAAAATGACATCCTAACCCAAACCCAACTCTAACCCCAACATCAAGTGAAAGCAGTTTAAATTGCTGACAAATAAATGTATAAACCACTGCCATTCTAACCCAAACCAAACTTCATCCTCGCGCGAAAACAGTTTAAAAATGAAAAAAACCCACAAATCTAACCCCTATCCCAAACGACAATGGTTTGAAAAAAGGAAAAAAAATTGAGTAACCATTACGTGAAACTGGCACGAAAAAGAAAGTCGTGCCACGGACACGTGAAAACGTGGTTACACGTAACTTAAACGCTCAAAACATTTCAAGCTGAATTCCAAACCAGTCACATTCCTATCTAACCATCTGCGCTACTCACCTGACCAACGGTGAGCTCGAACTGCTTCACTGCAGAAGCTGCCTTGTAGTGATGGGTCGTTCGCGAACGAGCGGAGCTGATTCTTTGTAGCGAACGAGCAGAGCCGAATCTTCAGACGCATGCAGGGGAGCCGAATCTTCAGACGCATGCAGGGGAGCCGGCTCTTCTAAGGGAGCCGAGCCAGAAGAGCCGAATCTATGAAAAGAGCCGGACTGCCATCACTAAAATGTAGAGCCAGCGCTTGAGCCGAAAGAGCCGAATCAATGGAAAGAGCCGGACTGCCCATCACTACTGCCTTGAAGGCTCCGGTTGAGGACTTTCATTGGTCATTTTTGTGAACCAATCAAATTTCTTTCTGCCCCTGAGCTCATGTTTAAGTAAAACTCCTATCTGAACTGGTTTGGGAAAAAAAATCAAGCGGGCCGCCATTAGCCTTTCACTCTGCCAACGACTTCCTGTTGTATCTGCCAAGCACTTCCGGTTACCGAGTTAGCATCTTTTACTGTCTTTGGTTAGCGTGCAGAAAAAGTAAACCATGGATGGTGTTACACGCCGACACGGCTCCGGGACATATTGTGCTGTTCGCGGTTGCAACAACTCGTGGCGATTGCTGAATGTTTGGTCGAAAGGAGCAACAACAATGTTCACACAATGTTTAAAACAATAACTGTTTATTATATTGACTTGCTTGATTGATTGTTATGTAAATGATAAAGAAACATTGAATTTTATTATTTTAAAAGTGTTATTAAACATTGTCTTAATGTTCAGTAAATATATTGCTGTAGAAAACACAATTCACTTATTAGGTTTAGATGTTGATGTTTTGTTTTATTTTAGGTCACCATTATTGTGATTAGTGCTTGTTTTAGTTGGACTCTTGACCCTTGATTTTATGTTTGCTGTTTATTCCCAGCTTGCGTTAACTTTGTGTTAATGCACCACATTTGTTATGATCATGTAAAGTTAATAGTGTAATCCTGTGGTGGTTGGTTTAATTGTAAAGATCATCACCTCATTAATGTACTCATCAAAAGTTAATTTTCTGTCAATAATGTGTATGAGATCCAGCACTTTCACACCAGTTTGTCATTAAGGAGTTTAAGAAACTTTGCACAAAATAATGTCTGCTGTATATTTGAGACGCACAAACATCAAGAAGCAGAGTATGAATCTCAACCATGGTGACAATCAAATGAAAAACTTCATGCTGCAATGCATGCTGGGTATCAACAAATTACAAATCTCATTCAGGACTCCCAGCATGCACTGCAGCATGGATAAATAATGATTTTTTTTACAATTTTCTTTGTCACCATGGTTGAGATTCATACTCTGATTCTTGATGTTTGTCGGTCCCAATTATACAGCGTATATTTTTTGTCCAAAGTTTCTAAAACTCCTTAATGACAAACTGCTCTGAAAGTGCTAGATCTCATTTACATTACTGACAGAAAATAAACTATTGATTAGTAAATTATTTAGGTGATGATCTTTACCATTATGTACCAACCACCACAGAATTACACTATTAACTTTACATGCTCGTAACAAACCTGGTGCATTAACACAAAGTTCACATGACCAGGGATAAATTTAGTAAGCAAAAGTCAAGGGTCAAGAGTCCAACGAAAACAAGCACTAATCACAATAATGGTGACTGAAAATTAAACAAAACATCAACATCTAAACCTAATTAATTCAGCAATTTATTTACTGAACATTCAGAAAGAATATAAATATAAAAAATAAATATAATAAAATGCAACATTTACATAACAATCAAACAAGTCAATATAATAAACAGTTGTTGTTTTAAACATTGTGTGAACATTAAAACATGACATTGTCATAACGTTTAAAAATGGTAAAATGTAACATTCCTCTAACGTTCAGACAACCCAGAAAAGTTCTTAGAATGTCAAGAAAACTGGACACTTTTTACGTTGGCAGAATGTTTTGGGAACGTTGGGAACTTTCAGGGAACGTTCTTAAAACTTTTTTCTGTTAGCTGGGGAATTAATTAATGCACTGTCAAACACCCCCACATTCTGCGCTCACTGTAAACACCTTGCTGTTGTCTTAAAAGTAACTCTAAAAGTACAAGTAACTCGCAATGTATGCAAAGTGTCTCTCTTCCTATCAGCGCCGATCAACTAGCATTTAAAATGCTAGACAGGAAGGCTAGAGGGGATTACTTTTTATTTTTATTTTTATTTTTATTACTCTTCATTTTCTGTTATAGATTAACAAACGGATACATACAAACATCTTAATACAAGCAAAAGATTGGCTAAATTAAACTGCCCGTATTGTGTAAAAGTACACAGCCCACTTTGTCGGAATGAAGGTGCTGAAACACCTCTGAGCTTTTCAGGTTATTAATTGCATTCACATCCACCGCCATGGAATCAATAAAATAAGAAAAGATCTTGGATGTTGTCTGCCCATAATGTTACCTTACTTGGATGTGGAATGGTCAAAACATCATTTATAACAAGATTTTCAGTCAAATGTTGCCATTCCAAAGCCATTTTTACACCACTACTCAGCCTGCACAGGAAGTTCTTGGCAGAAACAGGAAGTAAACCGGAAGTGCCCGGGAAACTTGTCTATTAAGATATAAAACAGAAATCAAGCCTCAGATTTCTGTAAAGTATTCATGCTCTGCACATAAGTTGTAAAAACATTCCACCAGAAGGAGGCATCGTCCCTTAAATGCTTATAAAGGTCTATGTAAGATGAGCATCCAACAACACAAAGAAAAAGTTAATGATGGAGTCTTTAACGGACTTTAATAAAGGATTAGAACTGACCACTAAGAAAAATCCCAAATTCAATATCTCAGACAAATTCAGGCAATGGTTTGAAAAAGGAAAATAAATGAGTAACCGATACGTGAAACTGCCACGAAAAAGAAAGTTGTACTACAGACACGGGAAAATGCGGAAACGCATGACTTAAATGCTAGAAACATATTGTGTTTTTATATTCAAAAACAGTCACATTCTTATCTTACAATAATTGCGCTACTCACCTGACCAACAGGGAGCTCGAACTGCCAGAAGCTGGCGGAAAGGTCGATATCTAGCACCAGTGCTGTGATTGGCTGAAACGCTCGGGGCACGGGGAGTGAATAAATAAACCTTTTGATGATATTCTAATTTTATGACCAGCACCTGTGCATATTTACAAATGTCAATGGTAATACCACTCTTAGGCTGAGGATGGCAATATCCACACATACAACACCTAAACCTGTTTTTTTGACTGTGAGAAACTCATTATCATGATATCAGTCAACAAGGAGCAAACAAAGTGACTTCTACAGCTGAGCACTTATGACATTTTTATCTTCAAAGAGTTCAAAGATGATTTATAGGATATTTATTTTATTCCTTGTAATCTTTAATTTGTATGGTAAGAAATCCTTCAAGAAACCTTTTCTTGTTGTAAGTTTTTATTATTTTCTTATGAATTTCATTGATTGTGTGACTTTGCTCTTTATTATTACAGGATCATTTGGCAAAGACGCTGTCAATCAACCAAAAGAGGACAGAACTGCCATTAAAGGAGAGAAGATTACTCTGAACTGTGAATATGAAACAGCTCAAGCTACCCCATATCTTTACTGGTACATTCAGCGCTCAAAAAACCTCCCTGAATATATACTGATGAGGAGCAAATATACATCGAGCAACAGCTCTGGTTTTAAAGACAGATTTGATGCCAAATTGGACCCAAAATCAGTTCCTCTGATAATTCAGGATCTTCATGTGTCTGACTCTGCTGTGTATTACTGTGCTCTGCAGCCCACTGTGACTAAAACACATTCAACACTCATACAATAACTCCCTACACTGAATATTATTTATGGCTATACTTTAGAAAAGATAGTAAACATTTTTTACTCAGAAAATGCTGGTAAATTTAAAATAATAATAATAATTGTCAAAGTAAAGCTAAACACAATTATCAATAGCTTAAATTAGAAATTCTTAATTTTAAGATAAATTTACTCACTTACTTTACTCACGTTATTACTTTATTTTACTCACCCTTCATTACATAATACACAGATATAGCGTCGAAATCAAGCCTCAGATATCTGTAGATTATTCATGCTCTGCAAATAAGTAGTAAACGTTTTTCACCACAAGGGGGCATTGTCCCTTATATGCTTATAAAGGTCGGTGAGATGAGAATCTGACATCACAAAGGAAAAATTAAAGGTTCAAAGAAGTATGGACTATTATTCTTATCTTCACAGCATATGATTTTGGTTAGAATTTAGTTTTATTATTTACACTTTACCTGTTTGATATTTTCAATATATGCAAATGATTAATGGATACATATATTTTTCCAGTATGTTTGGGAAAGGACAGTGTTAAGCAGACTTCAAGAAAAATTACTTCAAATGAAAGAGATCAAGTTACTATATAATGCAATTTTTCAACCACTGCTGCAAATGCATATCTCTACTGGTACAAACAGCTGCCAAACAGATCACCAATGTTCATTTTGAATTCACAATTGTTAGAGGAACAACTGAGCCTGAATATAAGAAGAGATTTCATGCCAAAATGAACTCAACATTCAAATCAGTTCCTCTGATAATTCAGGATCTTCATCCCACTAAGCACAGGACGTCGGATAGACGTGCAGATCATGTCTATATTGGTTCAGTCGGTCCATTGTGACCAATTCTGGACATCTATTTGACGTCCAAACTAGGTCCACTATTTGGACGTCCAACCATGACCCTACTTGGACGTCATATTTACGGGCAACATTTGACGTTTGAACTGGGTAATTATTTGGAGGTCATTTGGACGTCAATGACAAGCCTATGTCTATATTACATGATTAGGTCTATAAAAATGTGTTAATTTACAAATATCAGCATTATTGTACCAACATGATTAATACATACAAATAGTCTATATTCTATTTACAGTACTGTTTTTCTGCTTTCTTTAATTACATACAAAATCATCTAAATGTACAATTAAAAATCTGTAATTAAATGTGTAGTCAGATAGATATTGCAAGATATGGCCGTGTGGCAGAGTGGTTAGCGAGACTTGCTTGTAACCCATAGATTGGTAGTTCAAATCCTGTGGCTGGCACGAAATGACTAAAGTGTTTTGGTGTTGCAATGGATGGGTGAACTGCAGAGACAATCATCTCTTTTCGCTTTTTTAATGTCTATTTTCCTTACACGGAGGTCCTACGGATGTCAACCTTTAGACGTGCAGAAGACGTCCAAAAAAAGACGTCGCCTGGCGTTACAAAACAACCCCTTTTATGGACCAGATTCGGACGTCCAAAAATTACATGAAAAAGACGTCATTCCAACGTCACTTTGCGTAGTGGGATGTGTCTGACTCTGCTTACTGTACTCTGCAGCCCACTGTGACTAAAACACATTGAAAACACACAAAACAATAACAATAACACGATACAAGATCCAAACGTTTATTGTCATATGTACATGAAACATACTACTGAAATTCTTACTTTGTGAATCATCTAGCACAAAATATAATACTAATATCTGCACAAAATATAATCATGTGTATACTACTAACCTGCAAAAAAGCAACAGTACTACTCTAATTTGCCTGTAATTAACAAATTACAAAAACTGTGAAGTCATTGATTTGGTTAACTTTATTTATCACAATTATGTAAGACTGTATTTCAAAGCGCATTTACCCCTAACATAAACACCTCAGTGGCCCTGATAACATAAGAAATTAACCTTGCAATTCTTGGGCAGATTTCATATGATGAAGTACAGTTACTGATGACTTTCCATCAGTAAATGTAATAAAGTCAAGGTTTATGGAGATTACCCACCAAACATGAGACGTCCGCTCGACGTGCAGATCATGTCTATATTAGGTCGGTTGGTCCAGGCCCTTATCTGTATGTCTATACAACGTGCAGTTCTGGTACAGTATCTGGACGTCTGACTATGACCCCTCTTGGACGTCAGGTAGACGTCCAAAAGGGGTTCGGGAAATCAAAACACAAATATTTTATACAAATGTGGTCTATGAGTTCTGAGTCAAAAAACATAAACATTACGTGTATTTTTGTAGAATATTTTGTTAAGCTGTTAAAATAATGTTATCTTTATATATGAATGTGTGTTCAAAAACATAGCACTGCTCATAGATAAAGTTCCACCTTAAATGCTCTCTCTCTCTCTCTCTCTCTCTCTCTCTCTCTTCTCTCTTTCTCTTTCTCTCTCTCTCTCTCTCTCTCTCTCTCTCTCTCTCTCTCTCTCTCTCTAATTAACAGAGATTTATATGCTGACGTTTTATTGAAAATCTTTTGTCACCATAATGACGATCAGTGATTCCTTTAGTTGGGTAGTTTGAGTCTTTGACTTTTCATGTGAATATTTGGTTTTTGTAAGAGTGTTTGCTTAAGCATGTTTTATGTTGCAAAGAAAAAAAATGTATAAACCAAACTCACATGCGGATCTTACAACTTCACTGAATGTTTATCAACAGTAAAATCACAAATGCAAAGTCTGTAAATTAATTTTGTAAACCGTGTAGTATTGTCTCAATTTCTCAGTTGATTTGAGATGTCACATCCAACTTATTATTTAGGTTCATACCACCACTGGGAAGCACTTATATAAAATTAAAAGTCCAGATATTACTGTCACATATGCAGACATCAAGAATCAGCCCATGAATCACAACAGTGGTGACACTCTCTGGTATTTATAATACACTGGTGCAATGCACTGCAACATTTAGAAAACTCACCATCGTTGTGATTCATGGGCTGATTCTAGATGTCTGCATCTGTGTCAAAAAATTCTGGACTTTAGATTTTGATTACAGCCATGATGTTTCATTTTTCATTACAGTAGGATGCACTGAAGTGTGTTTATTGCAGGTCCAAACAAAACTGAGATAGAAGTTTACTTTAAAACAAAATGTATAATGTTTGATCTGTGTTGTTAGTTCAGTTATATTATACCACCACTTCTGCCCATCAATGTAATTAATATGAAGCCATAAACATTGGCAACAAATACTTGGTGCAATTATAATGTGTTTTAACACCATCATCAAGCACACAAACTACAATATAAAAATAAAGAGTCAAACTACCCAACTAAAGGAAACAATGATCACCATGATGGTGACAAAACATGTTCAATAAAACATCAGAATCTTTTAAATTCTCACAAACGAGCCGTAGAAAAGACAAAAAATAAAGTTAATTTGGTTTGTTTAGTATGGTCCTACTTCAAAACAATGCTTTGTAAAAACAACTGTTTGTAATGGTGATGACATTGTTTTAGAGAATGTACATGTAACAAATATCCAGCGAGAGCAAGCGTGGGAGGAAGAGTGAAGTTCAGGTCCCTTCACTTCAATTATTGAATGAGAGAGAGAGAGAGAGAGAGAGAGAGAGAGAGAGAGAGAGAGAGAGAGAGAGAGAGAGTAAGAAAGAGAGAGAGAGAGAGAGAGAGAGAGAGAGAGTAAGAAAGAGAGAGAGAGAGAGAGAGAGAGAGAGAGAGAGAGAGAGAGAGAGAGAGAGAGAGAGAGAGAGAGAGAGAGCAAGATTGCAGACGCAGATAGTTAAGGTGGAACTTGTATATTTGGGAATTATCTATAAGCAATATTTGTTTTACATTTATTCATATATAAAGATTATATATACAAATATAATGTATAAAATGGCCACATTTTAAATAGTTTTACTTTGCCTGGAGGTCCCCTTGACATCAATATTGGATGTTCAGAACAGGTCATAAAAAGACGTCATAAAAACTTTCATTCTGGCTCCTCATGGGACGTCGAAATGACGTCTTTTTAAGACGCTTTGCTCAGTGGGTAGGGTCCGATCACACCAAACACGTTATAAACACTTGAAAACGCAAGGAGCGCTGCACTGCCTTTTTTAAGTGACTTAAAAAAAACTGTGCTGCATTTTTTTATATTGCTGGGCAGTATCTAGCCCGTCATATGTGTGTGGCTTGTCATGTCAAAATATGTGTTTGGCGCATCATGTAAACTTATGTGCATCACACGTAATGTCTAAATATGTGTCTGCTGCATGTGCTTCAAAAGGGTTTATGATAAAAGAGACACTAACATTTGCAACACATATTGTGAATTCTCTCGGAAGAGAAGTCACCGGCTGCCACTGAATTGGAGTCAGACTAAAATACAATAAGAACATTTTTTCAAGTTCCAAGAAAAGTGAAAAGCTGAGATCCCACCATTCCATTTGGATTCCTTCGTTGGACCAAGTGGGTGGCTCTTACAGCAGCATCTGAAATAAAGCAGGAAGTTTCATATGGTTTATGTGTAAAGTACAGAGACTGACAGTAACATAAAACTAAAACTCTGATCACATCAACGCACAACTGATCTGACTTTATAAACATGAACACACACCTGCTTCTCATCTTTATTATGACTCCAGGTAATAAATGTAATATGACTCCTGTCTTGTTTTAGTCTAATAGTTTGCAAAACATTCAAGCTAATTATATAATGATATATATATATTTAAGTTTATTTACTGATATTCTTTTTTGTTTGTTTTAGGTGTGATGACTGCAGATCAGATTGGTCCAAATAAAGATGCAATAATCATAAAGAATGAACAGGAGACTGTAACATTAAGCTGCTCATATGACACCAGCAACAGTTATGTTTATCTTTACTGGTACAGACAGCATCCAAACAGAGAACTTCAGTATTTAATATTTAAACCTGCTCGATCGGCTACTGCAAGTGGAAACCCTTCTGATCCTCGGTTTAAGTCGACTACATCACACAAATCCACTGAACTCACTATTACTGGTGTAACTCTGTCAGATTCAGCTCTATATTACTGTGCTATGAGGGTTGGAGCCCAGTGATACAAAGTGTATGTGAAGCTGTACAAAAACTAAAATACTATATTCACTTTGATCTCAAACCACATCAAACCCACAATCTGTAACACAACTAATAATGATAACACAACACCTGTGTGCGGTTGAGTATAAGAATTACCAAAAATATCAAATTATTATATCACACAAGTTATTAAAGTATTGTTTTCAGGAATAATTATGTATATTCACTCTTTTTAGGTATAGTGTCCGATAGCTTAATTGGTAGAGCATTTTAAATAAAATAAAGAATATTGTAAATGACTTTATTTTGATTGTACACTGTAAAAAATTGCTGTTAAAAACAGCCAAATTCAACAGTATAATGGGCCAGTCACACCAAAAGCGTTTATGGCAGTTGCAGGCGTGAATATCACCTTTTTTGAATGATATTCTATGGGCAGGGTGAGAGAGGCGGGCCTTACGTTCTGGTGAGGGAACTTTACAGTTGCTTCGAAGAACCAGACTCCACTCGCTCACTCTCTACTGCGTGTTTGTGCACCTCTCACCCTCAAACAAGGTCAGAGCAAGCGCCCTCTTTTTAAAGTTTCTGCTAATATGACAGTTTACAGCAAAAGAGCGCTCACGCTTCAATATTTGATTGACAAGACAGAGAGACCGAGTCCTACCCATCTAATCACTTATGGGCTTCTGTATAAAGTCAGTCAATTACTTTTAACTTATGACACTAACACCACAATGGTCAAAATTCAGTGATAACAATTTATTTACACTTTTTATACCATACCCAATGTCTTTCAAATCACATTGAAAAAGCATGAATAAATATAACACAAAAGGGCCAACGCAAGGATCAAGAGTCCTACTAAAGTAAACACTGATCACAAGAATGGTAATTATTATTTAGGGATTAGACTACTAGCATAAAGACTAGAGCTGGCCAAACTCAAAACAACTTGCATTGACATATCTTAAATGGGTCATATTGTGAAAATTCGATTTTTTTCATGTTTAAGTGATATAATTGGGTCCCCAGTGCTTCTATCAACCTAGAAAATGTGATAAAGATCAACCCAGTAACTTAATTTGAGTATACCATTTTCTGCAAGCATGTGAAAAATTAGGTCGTTCAGATTTTGCCTGTTTTGTGAGGTAGGTATCAAGGCGAATTACAATAATACCGCCCCCTTTATCTGCACTAACCAACCACAGCACTACAATTTGGTGCAGAGAGAGAGAAAATAATTCACAGCACAATTGAGTTTCAATTACAACAAACCACCATCATTGTGATCAGTGCTTGTATTTTATCAGCTCATTTGCATTTTAAAGGACACGCCCAAAACAGCACACTTTTGCTCAGGCCTACACATTTGCGATTTTAACATGCTGTAATTGATTATATATATGGTATTTTGAGCTAAAACTTCACATACACACTCTGGGGACAGCAAAGATTTATTTAACATCTTAAAAATATCTTATAATATGACCCCTTTAAAATACATCAGTGCCCTTTGTTTCACCTGAAAATGCACATAAGCAGAGGTGGGTAATCCGTGTGCCATATGTAAAAGTCCTCTCCAGTATTTTGTTCCAATCACCTGGATTTGCTAATTAGCACAGTTTTTTCACAGCACTGCTGCTAGATATCAAGCCTTCCGCCAGCGTCTGTTTGAGATCACCATTGGTCCAGTGAGTAGTGCAGATATGGTAATATAGGAATGTGACTGTATTTATATTCCAGTATATGTAACCAGTATAAATGTGATAGGTCACTGTGTGGTTTTTGTCGCAGGGTGACTTTCTAAGGGCGGAACCAAATGTGGGAGATTTGTTCCGCCCGGACCGAAAAGCGCAAGTGTGTGAACTCAATGATCTGTGCTAAGTGTGTGCAATAGGAATGCTCACCAGAAGTGACATCGAGAGAGGAGTTCTGGCAGCAGGAGCACGCAGAACGGAGGATTTCAGCTGGCACTGGAAGGAGAAAGACACAGGAAGGAGAGTATTAGCAGCTGCTAGTGATTACCCTTGTACAAATTGTGAAAATCATATAGTTTGGGAGTGTGAAGCACGGGGCCAATATTCTGAGTCTAGCTGTTGTAGGAAACGGGCCCCACTGCGAAGGAGTGTAGTGGGAGGGCCAGAAACCCGCAGAGCAAAGGAAGGAACGGGGGTGTCAGGACAGCGACGATCGCCGCTCATCTGCACTGAAGACGGCGGCCAGTGCACCCCAGGACGAATTCAAGTCAGTTGATGGTTGGTGACCCTAAATCACTGATTTGTTGAAGTGTATAGAGTGCAGTGGGTGAGTCCAGGTCTTTGGCGTGAGTGTGTACACGTGAAAAAGGTTGCAGTGCTGTGCATGTGTTGTCAGTGACCACCACTAGACTGAAGGAGTTTTGGGAAATAAGTGGACGTCGAATTCTGTGCAGCAACATCTAAATTATGTGCCTCATCTGACCACACCCCCCGTTGCGTGAACATCTAGTGAGGAACAATCTGGTCCCGGAGCTCAGTGTTGACACCCCGGGCTGACATCAGGAAAATCCCCTGGTCCTGGTGAGGCGGTGGAGAGAACTAACAAGGCAAGTGAGACTTTTTGCACTACAGTGGAAAATATCTGTAAGAAGGAAAGTTAATTGTGGAGAAAAGATAATAGCAGTGTGAGTACTTACATCTGTTGTGGAGCCCTTCAAAGTTCGCCCCTGTCTAGATCTCTGACCCCGTCAGCTGGAGGAGAGGAAAGGAAAGCGTTCGGCCCTCCGTAACAGTTTCCAACCTTACCATCTGTATTGGAGCCTCTGCACAGGCCAACATTTGGACACCCACCACCGCTTAAGGTCTGTAAATTCCTTTCTACTCACCTTCCTGTAATTCCACCTGCCATACGCCCATCAGTGCGGGAGAAGATCGCTCGCGTCGCCCCTGCGAAAGTAAAAGCCCGAGTCCTCAGTCAAAGTACCTACCTCCCGTCATAGCTAAAAGCTATTTGTTTGTGTCCAACGTCGCCCCTGTGAAAGTGAAAGCCCCCGTTACCAGTCAAAGTACCTACCTCCCATCGTAGCTAAAGGCTATTTGTTTGTGTCCAACGTCGCCCCTGTGAGAGGGAAAAAGTCCCAGTCACCAGCCCAAGTACTTGCCTCCCGCTATAGCTAAAGGCTATTTGCTTGTGTCCTACGTCGCCCCTGTGAGAGTAGAGACGTCTCCGTCATCCGAAGTACTTACCTTGTGTTGATCTTTCAAAACCACTGAGCAGTGCCACGCAGCGTCCTTAGGAGAGAAACATCTCAGTCATTTGAAATACTTACCTTGGGTTGACCTTTCAGAGCCACCAAGTAGTGTCACGCAGCGCCAAAGATCATATTGATGAGCTGCTCACTGCCTACTCCCCACGATCGTCCAACAAATACTCGCATGCTCAAAGTCAAAGTGTGACCGTGGCTTAAGTCCCGATTAAAGAATCGACAATACAAAAAGAAGAAAATGTAAGAAACACAATTCATTTATGTGTTCAGTCAACGGCTGCCTGACAATGCAATGCATTTTTGGTTAGACAAATTGTCAAACTTTATTTAAAGGTGCAGCCATCTTACAATCCCATGTGCTATTAAATACCATGAAAGACAAAGGCAGCCGCCTACTGTAGGTCAGGCACTGCAGTTGCCACAAAAACGGCTGGGAAAGTCATGATGAAAACACACTTTATTATTATTGTCCAGCCTCTCTGACGACAACATTTGTTTCATGTTAATCTTGACACCTTCACTTCCACAAATACTCACAAATTTCAGAAAAACAAAAACTCAAAAATTAAAGTATAAACACAGGTGATATAAACCTTATATGCTATAGTGTCATTTATAATAAATGTGAAAAGAATATCTTTTATTGATATCATTTTATTGATATTTTATTAATAAAGGCTTATCTGTACCTATATTTTTGGACATACAGTATACCTGTTCTGGTTTTCACTTAAAATGTTTACTTATGAAATATTACATTTAAAACACCTTTTGCATTGCAAAATTACATCTACTCCGATAAAAAACGGCGCAAACCGCAAGTGTCCGGCTTGCTGTGTCTTTCCTCACAGCAAAATCCCCAGTGTTAAATTAACACAGGCTCGGTGTTTATATGGGTACCACCAGCAGGGTGTTAAAGGGGCCATGGCACAAGACATTTTTAAAATGTCAAATAAATATTTGGTGTCCACAGAGCCCATATGTGAAGTTTTAGCTCAAAATACCATATAGAAAATTTATTATAACATGTTAAAATCGACACTTTGTTGGTGTGTGCAAAAATGTGCCGTGTTGGGTGTGTCCTTTAAAATGCAAATGACCTGATGAAGTGCAAACACTGATCACAATGATGGTGGTTTGTTGCAATTGAAACTCAATTGTGCTGTGAATTCTTTTTTTCTCTCTCTTTTTCTCTGCACTAAATGGCAGTGCTGTGGTTGGATAGTGCAGATTAAGGGGGCGGTATTATTCTAATAATTCCTCCTTATGACATCATAAATAAGGCCAAACTTCAACAACCTATGTTTGTATGTGCTTGTAGAGAATGGTTTACCAAAACTAAGTTAATGGGTTGATCTGTTTCACATTTTCTAGGTTGATAGAAGCATTGGGGACCCAATTATAGCACTTAAACATGGAAAAGTCAGATTTTCATGCCATGGCCCCTTTAAAAGTAACACCGAAGCAGTGTTAGAGTTAATTAGATTCTTTAGCAGATGTCACACGGTGACGATCTTTCCAGGGGCGGAACCGAAATTAGGAGAGTTTGGTTTCACCCGGAAGTGTTTCCGCCCGGACAGAAAAAGACGAACACCGGAACTTCCGGTAAGCGCCGCGAGGGGGAAAATCAGCGAATTGAACACAGGTGTGTCTAGTTAACATTAGCGGTTGATGATTGGAGTAAACGACGAGCAGGGCAGTATAAAGGATCATCTAAAACCACAGTTTGTGTTCAGTTGTTGGGCTCGTTTGGTGCTGTTTTGGTGCGCTTATTGTTGGGCTGTTTCCCTCTCAGGCTTAAGCTGGCGTGGCTGTGTGGGACGAAGTAAACCATAGTGGCTGGAAGACGATTGGAGACTACTGGAAACTGAAACGAAACAAAAGGAGAAGCGGAGTTAGCGTGAGTGTTTGCTATACTGAGGATATTATGACATAAGTGAAATCGCTGTACAACCCTGTTGGGGGAAGAAACTTCTTGTTCTGTGGGGCCGGAAATAATCGCCTGTGTGTACCAAAAAGGAGAGCATTAGAGGAGATCTTACAGTGATTGTGAGTATGAAACATTGAGTTTGGGACACACTGTACACTAACCTGTTTTGTAGCGAACAACTCCAGGAAAAGGAGGACGGCCCTACCCCTAAACAGTGTGGTGGGTGAGCCGGAGGAGGACAACTTGGGCTATCACAGCGACGTGAATGCTGACTGGGCTGTGCTAAACACCGTCTAACGGACTCCGGCGAAGTGGAGGAAGACGGGGCATCCTAAGTGTTCACTTTGAGTGCGGTGGGTGAGTCTGTGTTGTTGTGGAAATTTCACTTTGACGTGGTGCTGTGTCCTGCTGTGTGTGTATTGTCAGAAAACCCCAGCCTTCGCTAACCTCGCCGTGGGAGAACGAAAAGGCTGCCGGTTTCAGTTGTTATTATCTGGCATATGCTGTGAGTGAGCTCTGGATGTGTAGTATTACTGTGGTGTTCTTCAGCAGTCATCCTTGGTATCTGGGTTGTTCTGCGGAGTGGTGGTGAAGAGTTGGACCGTTAGAGGCTGTGTGAGTACAACTAAAGATTAATGCTGCTTGTACATACATCTACATAACGCTTATTGTTGCAGAGTGAGGGGAGCAGATCCCGTCTGTCCCAAGGCCTCTTCAAAGGGGCGACCCTGTCCAGTGTTCTACAGTCTAGGAAGTGGAGAGGAGAGGGCAGCACACGGCTCGGTGAGACAGCGTAGCATTTTCCCCTCTGAAGCCGCAGCAGCCGTTGGGAGGTTTTGCCCCCGACGCTTCCTCACAAAACTCGAAACATCTGGCAAATCGTGAGAGCCCGGTCACTGTAAGTCCACCACATTTCATCCAAATACAATGTCCATATAATTTGACTGCCATCTGACCAGGAGTGTTACTGTGTGGAGTGGAACAAGGGAAGCGAAGAAGGAAATCTTACCTGCACCGTACTTACTGTACGTCGTCTCAAGCTGGAAAGGTGAGAGAAAACCAGCAGTCCGAATAACCGATCTTTGTGTCCCAGCCCGCAGCCCGTAAAGAGAGAGAGAGGAAGCGAATAAGGAAAACCCTACCTGCACCGTACTTACTGTACGTCGTCCCAAGTGGAGAGGTGAGAGCAGACCAGCAGTCTAAATAACCAACCTTTGTGTCCCAGCCCGCAGCCTGTGGAGAGAAAGGGTGAGAAAGAGAACGAGGAAACCTTACCTGTACCGTACTTACTGTACGTCGTCCCAAGTGGAGAGGTGAGAGAAAACCAGCAGTCTGAATAACTGACCTTTGTGTCCCAGCCCGCAGCCTGTGGAGAGAAAGAGAGAGGAAGAGAATGAGGAAACCCTACCTGTACCATACTTACTGTACGTTGTCCCAAGTAGAGAGGTGAGAGAAAACCAGCAGTCTGAATAACCGACCTTTGTGTCCCAGCCGCAGCCTGTGGAGAGAAAGAAAGTGGAGAAAGGAGCGAACAAAACCTTACCTGTACTGCACTTACCGCACGTCGTTCCCGGCAGAAAAGGTGAGAGGGAGTCATCGCAGTATAACTAACCGATCTTCTGTGTTCTAGCGGCAGTCTGCAAAGAGGGAGAGAAGAGACATATACGTGAGTCAAAGGAACACTTACGACAACCACCTCCCAGCACCACGTACTGAAGAGACACGGTGCTAGTCGAAAAAGGGTACGTGACGAAGGAAGTTTTATAAGCCCAACACTTATCTTGTTGTTCATTCTGCCTCCAGGAGGAAGAGGAGGGCGCCACGCAGGGTTTAAATTGGGCCGGGGCCGTCCGGGGCTAAGCCCCGGCACATATGCTGAAGGTCTCGCTCTGCTCTTGCCAGTGTATCCGCTGCGCTTGTGTGTGTACTCGCTGCGCTGGTGTGTGTGCACTGACGCGAAGGGAATAATGCGTTTTCATTCATTATGGGGCATATTCACCAACGCAAGTTCAACGATTTGCGCGAGCAGATTAGATACAAAGTCAATGCAAAGACGCAATCAGGTTGCAACAATCAGACGCGTCCTCGCACGGGCGATGAAAATGACGCGAATTGGGCGCCGCAATTGCCGCGAAAACACGCGCTTTTCCCTTTAAATGCGTCTTCGCGCAAGTTATGCAACTCAAGCGAATAAACTCAGAACTTCAAGAACGCGCTCTCACGCAGGATCATTTGGAGAGAGAGAGAGAGAGGGAGAGAGAGAGAGAGAGAGAGGTGCCCACGTCGAGAAAACTTCATAGAAGACTAGAAACGTGTAAAGGATTAAAGTATGTATGCCACTCATCTAAATACATTATGTTAACTGGATAACACTGGATATAACTATTGTATAGTTTAATAAAATAATGTATTTTGATTACACAAATCAAACCTAACTATATGATTGTTTTAGCTGCTGACCAGCATAGGGAATCTCTATGGCTAATTTATAAGACATGTTGATGATACAGTACTGTGTGTTGTATCTTTTCTTGTTAATTGAGTCTTTTGGGGCATCTTATGCCTAGAATTATTCAAGGAGGTTGATTCTTTTAACTTCCTTTAAAGTTTGATCAGTTGTGCATAATGACATGTGCAACAAATGGATATAGGGTGTCAAACTCATAGATTTGCATCATTTAAAATTCAGACGCTCTTTTTAAAATATTTTGGGTCAACCTCTGGCACAGCTTTAAAGCTGAAACTTATCAAATCCTATCAGAGGTCCAGAATGTCATTGAAACACACCAGTGGCTTTGCTATCATCAGTATTAAACATGTTACCCCTTGAAGTACCCCTCCCCGCAGAGCCCCCTCACATAACAAATCCCAATTTAACCCCTGGCGCCACGGGAACCTAAAACCAGGCGGAGGAGCCTGAGTCCCACATCCCCCGCAGTGTCTTGGATCCTGGACACTTGACACCATTTGCCCCCCCCTTACTCTTTCGATCACGGCCCACCTGGAGGGCAGAACAAAGAGTCTAGTTTTAAATCCCTTTCCTCTCCCCATTTCCCATATCCATTTTAATTAATTTAAATAAAGTTTATGCTTTTATACTTACGTGCACTTGTGTTGTCTGGTCATTGGGTTGGCTTTGGGGACCTCCTCGAGGTGGAAGTTAAAAAGGGGCGTGGCTTAATTATAGCAGCAGCCAGCCCCGCCTTGTGACACAATCATTTGAGTGATTATTTGATTATTGAAGACACTTGGTGATAATGAGCAGAACTACAACTACAACTTCCAGCCACTGCCTTAGATAAAATCAACTGAAAAGACATATCTCTTATTACAAACCAGACTGACTTTTGTCTACTTTAAAATTGTTTGGTCACCATTATGGTGAGCAGTGGTTCCTTTAGTTTGGCAGTTTGACTCTTGTTTTCCTTTTGAGGTCTTTGCAACAGTGTTTATTGGAAACATTATTTGTCATTATATAGTTTTCATGACAGAGATTGTAGATTTAAGTAAATTGTTTACACAGTCGAAAAATTCAGTACTCATAGAAAGTAAAATGTTGATCAAATATATATTCTCTATGGTTTTAACTTACAGAGCTTTCCTCAGATCAACCTTTTCCAATTTTATTGTTAAATACTTGCTGGAAAGTTTGTTTGGGAGTCATTAGTTTTATACTATGGTGGATCCCAGCATGCTTTGCAACATTATGTTTGTCACCATGGTTCCGATTAATGGGGTGATTCATGATATCTGCACATGAGGCAAAAATGTATTTCCGGCAAGTGTTTAACAATAAAATTTGAAAAGCTTGTTCTGAGGAAAGCTCTGTAAGTTAAATCCAATGGAGAATACGTATTTGATCAACATCTAATTTTCTATGAATAATGAATTTTTTGACTGGTTAAACAATTAACTTAAATCTATAATCTAAAAAAATCTTAAATTAAAGTCTACATAAACTTTGCTTTAACTACATTTGAAACAAATAATGTGTTTAATAAACACTGTTGCAAGAGTCAATCCAGCCAACTAAAGGAACCACTCCTCACCATAATGGTGACCAAACAATTTCTAAGTAGACAAAAGTCGGTCTGGTTTGTAATGAGAGAGATGTCTTTTCAGTTGATTTTATCTAAGGCAGTAGCTGGAAGTTGTTGTTGTAGTTCGGCTCATTATCACTAGGTGTCTTCAATAATCAAATAATCACTCAAATGATTGCTAAAGTATCTAATTAACTCTAACACTGCTTAGGTGTTACTTTTAACACCCTGCTGGTGGTACCCATATAAACACCGGGGATTTTGCTGTGCTCTTTCCTCGCCTTTTCCCCAACACACCATGTAGTTATTTGACACACACATACAGAGGCTCCACCTCACTAATGTCTAAGTACACTTTACCAGAGGTGTAAAATCCATGTGCCATGAGTAAAAGTCCTCTCCAGTATTTTGTTCCCATCGCCTGGATTTGCTAATTAGCACAGTTTTTCAGCAGGAGGTGACCTCCTGGCTCGTTGGTGTTTTAAGCCCTCAACAAAGCCTATAGACAAGTTTCCTGGGTGAAATAGGCGGGCCGCCATTAGCCTTTCACTCTGCCAACTACTTCCTGTTGTATCTGCCAAGCACTTCCGGTTAGCATCTTTTACTGTCTTTTTATTATTAGTTACATTTATATAGCGCTTTTCCAGTGCTCAAAGCGCTTTACATATGAATGGGGGAATCTCCTCAACCACCACCAATGTGCAGCATCCACCTGGATGATGCGACGGCAGCCATATTGCGCCAGAACGCTCACCACACACCAGCTTATAAGTGGAAAGGAGACTGAGTGATATAGCCAATTAGTATGAGGGATGATTAGTAGGCCAATGGGCAAGTTTGGCCAGGATGCCGGGGCACACCCCTACTCTTTTTCGAAGGACATCCTGGGATTTTTAATGACCACAGAGAGTCAGGACCTCGGTTTAACGTCTCATCCGAAGGACGGTGCTTTTTTTTGACAGTATAGTGTCCCCGTCACTATACTGGGGCATTAGGACCCACACAGACCACAGGGTGAGCACCCCCTGCTGGTCTCACTAACACCTCTACCAGCAGCAACCTGGTTTTCCCAGGTGGTCTCCCATCCAAGTACTGACCAGGCTCAGCCCTGCTTAGCTTTAGTGGGCAAGCTGTCTTGGGCTACAGGGTGATATGGCTGCTGTTAGTGTGCAGAAAAAGTAAACCATGGATGCTGTTACACGCCGACACGGCTCCGGGACATATTGTGCTGTTCGCGGTTGCAACAACTCGTGGTGATTGCTGAATGTTTGTGTCACAGGTAGGGGTGGACCCAGATTTAAGTAAGGTCACGCCCCTTTCTCCACCTCGAGGAGATTCCCAAAGCCACCCCAATGACCAGACACACACAGTAAGCATAATATTAAAATACTCTTTATTTAAATTACTTAAAATAGAATAAATAGGGGAGAGAGGGAGGGGAACTTAAAATAACGGCCTCTTCAGGCTCTCGTTATCTCGCTGGCAGGGTTTCACACAGTTCCTTTTTCAGGTCGTTCACTCGCTCTCTTTCTTCTCTTTCCACAGGCATCGTCTTGGACACAAAAGCACAGTTACTCTGCTTTGGACGGTTCTCACCTCTTGGCTGGACTCAGCGTACCGTAAGTACAGGTCTCACTCTGTTTCTCCTCAGAATAATCACTCTCTCTCCTCTTCTCTCCACGGGTATCGACTTGGACACAAAGCACAGTTAATTTGCTTTACGATGGCTCTCACCTCTTAGCTGGACTCAGCGTACCGTAAGTACAGGTCTCACTCTGTTCCTCCTCAGAATAATCACTCTCTCTCCTCTTCTCTCCACAGGTATCGACTTGGACACAAAGCACAGTGAATTTGCTTTACGATGGCTCTCACCTCTTAGCTGGACTCAGCGTACCGTAAGTACAGGTCTCACTCTGTTTCTCCTCAGAATAATCACTCTCTCTCCTCTTCTCTCCACAGGTATCGACTTGGACACAAAGCACAGTTAATTTGCTTTACGATGGCTCTCACCTCTTAGCTGGACTCAGCGTACCGTAAGTACAGGTCTCACTCTGTTTCTCCTCAGAATAATCACTCTCTCTCCTCTTCTCTCCACAGGTATCGACTTGGACACAAAGCACAGTGGCGGGCTTACAGCAATCGGCGCGACATGTGCTGGGGTAAGTAATTCCTAGGTAGCGTCGGGGGCGAACCTTCACGACCAGTAGATGGTAGCAGAGGGGCAGAAAATCCCAGCGTCTCACCGGGCCGAGCGCTGCCCTTTCCTCGTTGCTGTCAGGTGTTCGAATGCTGGATAGGGGCGCCCCTTTGTAGAGGCCACGGGACGAAGGGATTACGTCACCTCTCTCTCTGCAACAACAACGTTTATGCAAAGGAAAACATCAACAATAATAGCCCCAAATCGTACTCACACCTCTGCTGCTTCCTCAGCTCTTCACCGCCACTCTTCACATCCACCCAATGGCTAGACAGGGGGGAGAATCGTTTCTGAGCACCGTACTATTTCTGGAGGCCCGAAGCACTCTCACAACGTATGCTGTACTGTACTAACTACGCCAGCAGCCTCTTTGTCTTCCCTTGACGAAGTGTGTGAAGGCGGGGGTTAATCTGACAAAACACACAGCCAAACACAGCAACCCACAGCAATAGACAGCACCACGTCAAAAATAAAGGTTTCCACAGCACAAAGACGCACCCACCACTCCAAGTGTACAAAAAGGACGCCCGTCTTCTCTCACTTCGCTTCGTTCAGGTTTGGCGATGGAAATATGCGGCCCAGCTAGTGATGTTCGTTATTGTGTCTGCTTCGGTAAATATTTCCTCAGTTCACCCACCACGCTCTATGAGGGGTAGGGCCGTCCTCCTTCTCCTGAAGGGAATTAACATAAACCAGGTCAATACAACAGTCACTTTCAGCTTGCTCTAGTACTCACAGCGATGCCGTTTTAGATCCCCTTTTCCACTTCGTCTCAATCAGTCATATGTTCGTTCTCCTCATAACCTTTAAGGTTCACGATGTCCTCACAATCGCACTATTCCATCCAGCAAAAGCTCTCTTCGGGGTGCTCTTTTACTCTCTCTCTTCCCGTCCTGCCTTTCTTTCGCCTCTCGTGGCTCCTGTCCTCTTTCCGCGCGCTCGTAGCGCAGCCCGGATCAACAGAGCCTACGGGCTCTTCAAAAGGTACGGATCCTCTTGCTGCCTTAGGCAGAGGAGCTTTCCCCGTGTCGATCGCCTCTCGTGTCTGACGTGCCTCTCTTTGTGTTTCAGCAGAGCTATTTATTCATCTCCCTTTCCCAGAGCCTCCAATCACACTTCGCTTACTTAACTCTTCTCACCTGTGGCTCGTAAAGCCCGATTAGGTATCCCTGGAAACCAGGAAGTGAGAAGGTCCGTCCTTGAATACGGCCCGGTGGGAAACCTTCCGGGCGGAACCAAACTTCCTTAACTTTGGTTCCGCCCTTAAAAAGATCGTCACCTTGTGACATTTGGTCGAAAGGAGCAACAACAATGTTCACACGATGTTTAAAACAATAACTGTTTATTATATTGACTTGATTGATTGATTGTTATGTAAATGATAAAGAAACATTGCATTTTATTATTTTAAAACTGTTATAAAACATTATCTTAATGTTCAGTAAATATATTGCTGTGGAAAACACAATTCACTTATTAGGTTTAGATGTTGATGTTTTGTTTCATTTTAAGTCACCATTATTGTGATTACAGCGCTGCCTTGAAGGCTTTGTTGAGGGCTTAAAACACCAGCGAGTCAGGAGGTTATCTCCTGCTGAAAAACTGTGCTAATTAGCAAATCTAGGCGATTGAAACAAAATACTAGAGAGGACTTTTACTCATGGCGCATGGATTTTACAGCTCTGCACTTTACTAACCACACCCACTCATATATTAATATTTAACACTGTTTTACTTAACTATAATAACATTTCATTGATTTTCAACACCACAGTTTAATTGTACACCTCACTCACAATATACAGTACAGTAAAGTTGTATCCAGTACTCTACTGTATGACCGTTATCATGGAGACACAGATGACTCTACTCGTGATTTTCATTGCAGTTTTAGGTAAATATAAAATCACCAGACTGAACAAATAGTTACCACAGTTTGTTGTGAAAGCAAATATAATTTGTTAAGATGCGACAGTATATTTAAAAAACTGAGTTGTAAGGTTTTAATAATTCTGATGATAAATTTCATATTAAAGGGGTCATATGATGAAAATGTTAGCATTGCCACTTTGTAGGTTTGAGCAAAAATGTGTCGTTTTGGGTGTGTTTTTTAAAATGCAAATTAGCGGATGAAGTGCAAACACTGATCACAATGATGGTGGTTTGTTGTAATTGAAACTCTATTGTGCTGTCAAGTCCAAAAATGTGTCGTTTTGGGTGTGTTTTTTAAAATGCAAATGAGTGGATAAAGTGCAAAAACTGATCACAATGATGGTGGTTTGTTGTAATTCAAACTCAATTGTGCTGTCAAGTCCTTCTTTTCTCTTTCTTTCTCTCTGCACTAAACGGCAGTGCAGTGGTTGGAGAGTTCAGATTAAGGAGGCGGTATTATTCTAATAAGATATCCTTATGACATCATAATGAAAGCCAAATTTCAATGACCTATTTTTGCTCACACCTACAAAGTGGCAATGCTAACATTTTCATCATATGACCCCTTTAAAATGTAATCAATTTCATTGCAGGTGCATTTTCTGATCGAATTGGACCAAGAGAAGAAGAAACAAATATGATCAAATGTGAAGGAGAATCTGTAACACTCAGCTGCACATATGAGACAACCAGCAGTTATTTGGCTTTACTGGTACAGACAGCATCCTAACAGTGAACGTCAGTATTTACGACATGAAGGTTCTGGATCATCACAATCCACTCAACACAATTTTAAGAGTGTAACTCTTAAGATTTAGCTTTATATTACTGTGCAATGAGAGCTGCAGCCCAGTGATACAGAATACCTGAGAGTCTTTACAAAAACTTAATGTGTCTTTAATCAAACAACATCAAACCACTATTAGTTTTTGTAAAATACAGCTCTAGAAATAAGGGTTTGTGGCCACCTGTGAATGTGGGAGATTGTAATATAATATATGTGCTGTTAAAGTACACAGCAAAATCCCCAGTGTTAAATTAACACTGCTCAGTGTTTATATAATCCACACCAAGATTGGTGTTAAAAAAAAACACAAAATCAGTGTTAAAGTTAATAAGATAATGAAGTGATTAAGTCATTAATAGTGAACACCTGCTGGTCCTTCCATGTCAAATCAACTCAATTTTGGAATTGTTCCTGTCTTAAAATTTTGATTTTGTTGGAGTTACATGGATGATGGGTTTAACTTCTAAAGAACTGCTGTAAATCTGGTTAATAAAGTAAGTCACCATTGCTCCGATTAGTGTTTCCTTTAGTTGGGTACTTGGGCCTTGAAGTTTCGCGTTAGTTTTCTTCTGCTCATTGTGGCAGTGGGTTATAAAACACATCTGTTAAAGCAGAGGAAGATGAGAGAGATGAAGTCTTTAACTGTTACTATGTTTATTATTATGAAAGTGTAAGTCTTGGGATTCAATGATATCATAAAAAAGTAATCACTGAATATAAGTGTTTAATTTATGTTCTGCCAACCCTGTGAGGCTCTTGAAATCCAACAGTGCTGTATTAAATATTGTTTACCCAAATCTAATCTGTGGTGTCAGTCAGACACACTGAGACATCAACAATCAGCCTATAAAACACAATCATGGTGACAAACAACAACAAAGCTTCATGCCGCAGTGCATGCTGGGTACCAGGATTGCAGAAAACTCATTCATAAATCCCATCATGCATTGCAACATGACAAAAATGTAGCAACTTTCTTACCAATAACTATCACCATTGTTGAGATTTGTATCAGAATTCATGAAGCTTTTTATATGACTGTTTCCTCATATTTAATTTGATATCAAATGTTTCAATGATTTGCAGAGTAGAAAATAATAAAAATAAACTGAGAAGGTCTGGAAGGTTTTCCCTCTAGATGACGCAATGAACAAGTGGTATTACTTAAACAATGTTGCAACTGCTAAAAGAGGATAGTTAGATCAGTGAAGGTCAAGGGACAAATGCCTAACTAAAGGAAACACTAATCACAGTAATGGTGACTTCAAATGAACTAAACACAAACTTAGATTTAATGTGCTACATTTTGTGATAAATGTCTATTTGACTTGTGAGACATTACGTCAGAAAGAAGATTTGTCTACTAAATCACGCGTGTGGATACTGGAATAGTTAAGCACTTGTATTTTATTCTAAAAGCTGTTTAGAAGTCAAACTTATCCATTTAGAAAATAACTCTGCAAGTTATCATTTTATTTTTCAAACAGAGAAGCTGATGCAGAGAGGCAAACGTGAAAGATTGCAGCTTTTGGAGGCATACACCCAACAGTATTCATCTATTGCATTTAATAATTTGTCTTTCTTTATTATTTTTGTATTTTCTCCAGAAAACGAGTCATCAAAATAAAAATTAATAGACAGAAAAATGTCCAAAATGTAATTGATTTGAATGACCAGCAGGTGTTCACCATTAATGTCTTAATCATCACTTCATTATCTCATTAACTTTAACACTGATTCAGAGTTATATTTTTAACACCAGTCTTTTTTAACACCGATCTTGGTGTGGATTATATAAACACCAAATAATGTTGATTTAACACTGGTAGAGTTAATTTAACACTGGGGATTTTCCTGTGTGGAAATTGGTCTTTGGCCTCACCATACAATTAACATATAATTCACAAACACATCAGAATAATGGTACCTAAAATACAATAATCAATTCACAAATAATTAAATAATGATTTCACATTTTATATCCCTTGTTCAAAAAACGTATTGCAGTTGGTACAAAAGTTTATTTGTATATTGCTCTAGTTGATTTGGTATTCTATAATGACAACGAGATGGAATTCAAATAGGGCTTTCCTCTACACAGCAATTTCATACAGTTTATCCACTGACTTTTTTTTAAAACCTATCATTTCCTGGCCATTCTTGTGATTCTATTTAGTTTTACTTTGTTCACAGATGTTACTCATCCAAATCGTATCTTTATTCTGTTGAACACAAATCAAAGTCAATGGGAACGCTTAGGTTACTCACGTAACCCCGGTTCCCTGAAATAACGGGAACGAAGCATTGCGTCAGTTAGCTGACGCTATGGGGGGAAACTCCTGTTTACTCCGTGACTGAAGCCTATTGGTTAACGTCTGTACAAAGTACAGACCAATGACGTTTGAACCCGCGCGCGGGAGGAACGCGTCCTTATATAAGCGCGGTTCAATCGTCAGGAGCTCATTATATTCGACTGAAGCGCGCAGCCGAATAACACTCGCTGCGTAGACGTTTGTAGCACGGCAAGAGACGCAATGCTTCGTTCCCGTTATTTCAGGGAACCGGGGTTACGTGAGTAACCTAAGCGTTCCCTTTCAATACGGTTCACTTCGCATTGCGTCAGTTAGCTGACGCTATGGGGGAACGTAATCCCATCACGCCGTGCATACACAACGTACTGAAGTGCCTTACCGGAGAGACACTGCGTGTGGCCCTATACCCGGCATATTCACAGCTTAAAAAGCAAATGTGTAAGCACCATATAAATTGTTGACGCGCACACGGTGGGGTTTTAAACGCACCGGGGGCACATAACATAGCACAAGACGGCGAGGTACCGAGCGCGCCGCGGCTGTGCGAGATAAGTAAATTCAGAGTCACGTTGGTGAGCTCGCTGAGCGCACCGTGGTGTACACATAAAACGCATGAGCGTGCATGATTGAGCCGAGAGAACCTGCGCTCGTAGGGCAGGGACGTCTAAGCTGTACAATCTGACAACGTAGACGGCGAAGACCAGCCGGCCGCGTAGCAGATATCAAATATAGATATAGATACCCCTGTAGACCAAGTTCATGAAGAAGCCAAACTCGCAGAGAGTGGGCTCTATATAGGACATAGCTCATAGAGGGGCGTGAGCCAGTGCGATGGTTTCAACGATCCATCTAAATAACCACTGTAAGCAACAGACATACGTAGTGAGTGATCTGCGAAGCTCACGAACGGCCGATCTGACTATAATATGCGGCAGAACGGTTCGTAGCGTGGGATTATACAGATACCACAATAGTGTGAACCCAGGTGCACCCTCGAGCGCATCGGGATGCATATAGGTAGTATTATAGTGCACAGATCGGTGAGCTTTCCAAGCGCGCCGTAAATGTGTATTGACTATAAATTGCACGGGCACAGGTGAACACTTGAATACATCGTGAATGCATATAGATGAATCAGAGTGTTATAATGCACAGGCCGGCAAGATTCTCGAGCGCGCCGTCATGTGTTCTGATAATAAATTGTGCGCACACGGGTGAACTCTTCAGTGCACCGTGAATGCGTATAGATAAATCAGTGCACAGAACGCGCCGTGAATGTGTACCAATATGATTGATGAACGTAACGGTGGGCACCCAACGCACCGTGAACGTACACAGATGAACAACAATGTATGTGTCACAAATCATAACACAGCTGTGTATACAGGTGAGCTTTCCCAAGCGCATCTTATTGTATACCAGAATGTTATAGCGTGTACATGTGAGCTTCTCTGAGCGCACGGTGGACGCATATAATTAAAAACCATATCGTGCATACAGGTGAGCTAATGGGCGCACCTTTAATGCAACAAACCTCAGTAGTGCGAAGCAGGGATGTCGAAGCTGTAAACTGGCAACGTGGACGGCGGGGACCAGCCGGCCGTGTCACAATTGTCAAATGAGAAACCTCTAAGACCATGCCCATGCTCTAAGACAAGTGAGCATAATTGTCACGGGAGGTGATAACGTCAACGATCCATAAATAGCCTGTATTGACAGGTGCTCTAGTGAGTGATCTGTGACGCAGATGAACAGCTGATCGTCTGATGTACGTCAGACGTATGTGTCATCCAGGACCTTGGACAGTTCCAGAGCGCTGTGCCTCGGGCACCGTCCGCATCTGAGAAATGACAGGCTTATGAATAAAGTGAATGGCCAGCCGTAAAAGCATGGTTCGCTGTTACCGCCGCCGTCCGCATCTGAGAGATGACAGGCTTGTGAATTAAATGAATGGTCGGTCGTAAAAGCGTGGTTCGCTGTTATCACGGCCACATAGATATAGGTAGGGGAGAGAGCCGCCGTGCCTCTGTAGTGAGGAGAAAAGTGTTCCACCCACGATTCGCGGGGGGTATTGACTTTCAAATGTCACTAGACAGAATGGATCAGACTTTGCATAAGGACGCCTCGTGAAAGGGGTCCTAGCAGCTTGTGTCAATGTGTCATAAGGCACGTAATGTAGGTCGTGTCCCACGGATGCCATCTCCGCACGCCCATCGTAATGGGTTAATATTGGTAGTTTAAGCATGAGATGCGTATCACTCTGATTGAACATAGCTTATAAAGCGATGCAATGAGTTTATAAAGGAGATGACTCGTCAGCTTGTTCAGGGGGCGAGATCTCAGTCTGGTTCGGTAAATAATGAAACCACCGTAGATTGCCCGACCGCATTATCACAATAACACGGTCGAGAGTGCTGCAGTGCTAAATCATCCTCTTAATGTACCGTATTCACAGTACAAGGTGATTTATATGAGACAAACGGCGTTCCACGCGCCGAAGGCTGATTGCCGTCGTAAAGCGTGTTCAACCCACAGCAAATGCTGGGCTAGCTCGTAATGACAGCACTTCATGCAGCAGTGTGTAACTTAAGCAAGCTTCCCGGCCGTCAGCTCGGGGCGGGACCTTTGCTTAGTCAAACTGAAGTGGACTTGTGAACAATGCCACGATATTCAGCTTTCTGAGGCTCGTTAGAGGGGTACGTGCGCCCGTCTTAAACGAGATGCCGCGCGCGTCTGACTGTGCGCGCGCTTTAAGCTTTGAAACTTATTGTGGCGGGTAGCAAGCTCACTTGAGGTTGATATTACCCTTAATATCTCCGAGTATTGGAGCGGAGGTGTGAGCGTCTTCGGATCCGCTAATATAAATCAGCTATATGGCCGAAAAACGTCATAAACCGCTTGGCTGTAAGCCTTTGAGTGGCCGTCCGGAGAGGGCGCGATTCAAACGCTTGGAGCCATGCAAAAGTCTGAGGCTGTCCTTCCTCTAGGAAGAGAGAATAACAGCCGTAAGACCGTGCTCGTTTGCGCCATCAGCATCGTAGCAGAGAAACTGAGGTGGGCTGCGAGCGAATTTGGCAGAAAGGTGTTAGAGACACCGTACAGTCGTGGGGTGTCAATACACAGTATATGGCCAAACCGGGGTTTTTTCGGCTAGCGTCGATAGAATTATGGACAGCGGGCCGTGTGTGCGTATTACTGATTGCTTGTCAGTAAGGCGATAAAGTGTTTAGAGACACCGTACAACCGTGGGTGTCAATACACAGTATAGTAAGCACGGAAATTACTCTTTTTAGAGGAATTAAATACCGTTCGCCACTATAGTGAGGTCGCATAGTCGACAGTATTACACAGTATGTTTGGATAAACAGCACACAGAAAACATTTCAGGGCAGTCCAGCCGAGGCGCGACATAACCCCTTTTTCCCAGACAGTTTCGTTCTCTGTTGATGCAGCTATGCTGCGGAGACCAGAGCTCAGCCGTTCAGGTGCACAAGCCTCAGTAGTGACGGTGACCGAACGGCTCACGGAGCAGGGTAGTATGTCTAGGTAGTTTAATGTCAGACTGAACCCATCGCAGAGAGGAAGTCTGCCGCGAGGCCCGCGGTTTTGCCGTTTATTAAAAGGGCAGAAAAATCGGGTATATATATATAAGAATGTACCAATATTCAGCGCACTGATATAGGACGGGACTGAATAAAGGGAGGTATTCGGGCCTCAGTATATTATAAACAAATTCGTTCTGCCTCTGATTCCGTCTAAACCAGAGAGAAATTACCAGGCAGACGAAAAATGAGCTATCTGAAGTGAGCTCGGCTCAGGCCAGTAAAGCTCTATAATAAGTGTTTTAGCGCTCCAATAGAGGCGTGTCCGCCTTATCGAGCAGACGAATGAGATCGTGCCGCTCCAGGAGGGGAGGGGCATGAAGCTCTCTTATAATGAGTGTTCTTGGTGCTCCAATAGCGGCGAATCGGCCCTATCGAGCAGACGAATGAGATCGCGCCGCTCCAGGAGGGGAGGGGCATGAAGCTCTGTAATCGTTGAACACTGGACAGCTGCATTTAGAGGCAGCGAGCCGTAATACCGCGTGCTAGCTAAGCCGTTAAGAGACCTCACCACTGTGGGGAAAGGAGCGAGGGACTCCGCGAGCGTGGAGCACGAGTGGCTGTGCTATGACAGAGACAGGGGCAGACCGCCCGTGTTTGCTTGTCGTATGCATCTATCCAGGTCTACGGTTCCCCGCTTGTTCATCTCAACAAGAGAGGAACGGCAGAGGGGAGCAGCAACACAGACAGAACAGCCATGCGTCGTGACGGTATCACCCGATGCACTCGGGGGATTAATATATGTGCCAGAGATCTCGCCACTAAATGTGATCGGAGCGAAGGGACTCTGTAAGCATGAACGGTTGCGGTGTGACAGAACACAGGGGGGGTTAGTCCGTGTGTGCTTGTCTATGCATCCATCTAGTCTCATGGCTCGCCGTGTGTTCATCCCGGCGAGAGAGGAACAGCAGGGGGAGCACGAAACATGGATAAGACAACCAAAGCATAAGCGCGGTCCCGGCGTGGGATGTGCCAGACCGGTAACGCGCTCGGAGGAAATTCATCGCAGAGAGGCTCACCGAGCCGCTGTGCTGGACGCTATTACAACAGCGCCTGCTCTTTTAGCTTATAGCTTTATATTAAAAATATTGATCTTACCGGGCGGCCGCAGGGGAGACCTCGTCAGGCGTGTGTCCGCTGCACAGGGCTCGAACCACGGCAAGCGAAGGCTATCTTCGGTTCTCGGCCGGAAAGCGGCAGGGGAAGACGCTAGACCTGGACTCTGCTATCTTCGGTTCTCAGCCGGAAAACGGCAGGGGAAGACGCTAGGCCTGGACTCCGCTGCAGGGCTTTTGTCAACGGCGAGGTAAGGCTTCTTCTTTTTCTTCGGAGCAGCGAGAGGTTCGCGCTGAAGGAGAAAATAATGAGCTCCTGACGATTGAACCGCGCTTATATAAGGACGCGTTCCTCCCGCGCGCGGGTTCAAACGTCATTGGTCTGTACTTTGTACAGACGTTAACCAATAGGCTTCAGTCACGGAGTAAACAGGAGTTTCCCCCCATAGCGTCAGCTAACTGACGCAATGCGAAGTGAACCGTATTGAAAGGGAACTGTCAACTAATACAAATGCACAAACATGCATACAACACAAACACACCACTGCTTGAGCAGTTCTTGACAAATGTTTAAGCTTCTCTTAAGTACAGTGTGAAAATATAATATAAAATGATAGGATTTGTGCTCATCAAAAATATTTTGTGCTATTATTCATTAGTTAAACATAACTATTTGGGCCAACTTGTGATTTTAACCTAATCTTTGTGGTGGGTGGACTTTAGTTATTGCTTTAGTTGTTGCTTGTAATAGGTTGCCTTTTTTTTAAGTTGACTCTTTTCACAGTGTGTTAGCTGAATGTTTTATTACTTTTTGTTAATGTAACTTACTGTGATGCAAATAGTATTTCACATAAGTTCATGCAGTAACTAATATTAACACATTCAATATATGAAATCTGACTTTAAAAAAATGTATTTTGCCTCTTTAGGATTAGATATAAACATGAGAATTGTATAACTTCACAGAGACTTTACTAAAAAATCCTGAAGAGGGCGCTGCACAAACACTGCTGACACAAAACTTCCCTCCCTGCTACTTTCCATCCCATTTGTCATTGAAAACTCACTGATTGATTTATCTGACATCAAAATGAAGACACATGGGTTGTTGAAGTTGGTGATTTTAGCATCAATTTGTCATGGTAACTAGAGCAACTTTATATTTTCTATTTTTAATTCCCAGTACTTCATGGTGTTTTATCATCATTATACTGTAAGTCATGATATAAATGTATTTCTATCTTTCTTCAGATTGTCATGGAGAAGAGAAAGTTGATCAGCCAGAAACACAAATCACTGAGTCTGAAGGAAGATCAGTAACTTTACATTGTAAATACAAATCAGCTTCAGTAACACCTGAGCTCTTCTGGTACATCCAGAGACTAAATGACTTTCCTAAATACATCCTTAGGAGAAATAAATATGGAGGAGATAATGGCACTGAGTTTCAGAAGAGATTTCACTCTGAAGTGAAGTCAGATTCAGTTCCTCTGATAATTCAGGATCTTCATGTGTCTGACTCTGCTGTGTATTACTGTGCTCTGAGGCCCACTGTGACTAAAACACTTCAACACTCATACAATAACAGAGGAAGCACTCAGTCTTACTGTTGTGATCATTTACATTCACTACCAGCAAAACATTATTGATTTGGTGACAGATGCAGACATTTCTGAATGTGTATTATGGACAAAAGCTTATTGTTTAGGCAGATTGCTGTCTGGATGTTTCTGTATCACCCATCACAGCATGATGGGTTTTTGTGCTGGTAGTGTTTGTGCTGATTTACAATCAGCTAATAGCACAAACAATTCATCACTTCAGAGTCATTACTGGGAGTGTGAATACAACCTTAAAAAAAATGATACATTTTGTTATTGTTTTATTGTAATCTCTCCAGTACTTGATCTTATACTGTAAATTATTACCTCAACTAGTGGTGTGAAAGCATCTCATGACTCCCAGCTTGCACTGCTGATTATGTAGATGAACTCTCTTACTATTTGTTTTTGTTGCGACTTTTTAGTAGCTAGTTTTGTTCATAGTTGATCTGTATATCTTAATGGTTTGCTGACTGTCACCATTATTAAGGTTTGTATGCTAAATGTCTCAAATAAAAGATTATGTTTCATTTCATTTCATTTTCATTTATTTATTTATTTCAAGCAAATAGTATAACAATGGAAGAATACTCAATAATAATAATAAATATAGCTGCAAGCAGCGATTCGGGGCCAAGCACCTTTAGCGCAATGAGAACCCAAAGCACAGCAAGCAACATAGAAGGTATCAATCACCCAATGCTCACTGACCACCCAAGGTGCATCAAGAACACAAAGCGCAGCAAGTACCCAAAGCGTTGCAATGTCAGAGCAGAACCACCGCAGTGCAGAGCAGCAACAGAAAACATGGCAAAAATAGAACATATGTGAACTACAGACAGGTCAAGAAGAATAGGTGGGAAAGAACAAAACTTTAATAGAAGAAATTAACACCTGCCTCAGGTGGGATTCGAACCCATGAACTTAGGATCTCTATGCATACGACTTAGTGGATGCGCCACTCAGCAGACACAGCTCAAGGGGGAGCAGGAAAGAGATTACAGAAATGCAAGCATTGACATATGCCAATCACCAAAGATGTAGAAATGACACCGCAGAGCAGAAATCACAGAAATACAATGTATATGAGAATCAAAAAGCTCAAGTGAGATTGAAGACAAGAAGAACATTCCGTAGAGTAACGCTATAAAATGTAATATAAAGTAATTAACTATGACAAATAGACAACATCACAGGGACGATCAACTTTACAGAGGTTTTTCTCAAAAAAATTCCTAGGTGCAAGAAAAATGTGTTCAGTCATTTCTGTGCGGATTGCTCCAAACATTATACGAGCAGAACCTGGCATAAAATAAACAAAATTTGTAAAGGGAGTAGCGAAAAAATCATTTACCATATTCCTTACAATAACACATGAACAGAATGATGGAAAATGACAAACGAGGTATCGTTGCAATCGGCATAAACCAGTGAATACAATTTCACAAAGAAAATTAATATCCGACAAAGTATTCAGAAGTTATGAGCAGTTCTATAAGAACTGTTATAGTTTATAACCCCTAGGTGGCGCTGTATTCTGACTTCCCAGATACAATCAGGACATCATGCCAAAGCTTCCTACCGATTTTTGCGCCAATATATCCAATACTTCAAAAGTTATAACAATTTATGACAAATTTCAAAATGGCGGACAGGCGGTTCGGTCAAACCCGGCATAATACACATCGACAGATGCGGCATGAGGTAAGGAATCCGTAGACACCAATATCATAATTTTCTGACAAACGATTCAGAAGTTATGCGCAAAAATAGCCTTTTTTACTATCTCATGACCCATAGGTGGCGCTGTCACCAAATTTGGCATGGACCCCCAGTTCATGGTCGACATGAAGCGTACCAAATTTCATCTCGATTGATCAAAGAATGACCGAGATACAGCTTCAGAACCAATTTTGCGTCAATCTCGTTAAGTTCACGCATTAATTACTTTTAAATAAAGAAAAATATCAAAATTCTGTTCAGTCATTTCTATGCGGCTCACTCCAAAGATCACATGTGCCAAATCTCATAAGAATTGAACCAAATTTGAAGGAGGAGTAGCGAAAAAACGAAATACTGTACATTTCAAAATGGCCGCTACTGTAATGGGTAGAGTCTTACTGTAAGGTATTAAAAACAATAAGCATGAGGAGAGCAATCACGTGTACTAAGTAGAATTTTCATAGAGCAAATGGATCATGAGTTATAACCATTTGAACATTGAATTTTTGAGATGATGGTGGCGCTATAGAGTTACTGCTAGAGACCCCATTTTTGGCCACATGACTATTTATGACCACCACTACAACTGTGCCAAATTTCATCATTTTCCTACATACGGTTCATAGGGCTGCCATAGACACCAATGGCTAAGAAGAAGAAAAAAGTACAATTCCAATAGGTGTCTCAGCACCTTCGGTGCTTGACCCCTAATAACTAGCACTTATGCTTGAAATGGAGTGGGGAGAAGTAAAACTTATTGAACCCCAGCCCTAGTCTATTAAAGAATTTATACCAACCGAACAAAATGCTTCCGTCTTCAATTATATCAATGGAAAAAAGAAAGGGAAGAAAAAAAAACATAAAATAAATAATGGTAATAATAATACCCCGTTTAGAACGTATGTTCACATGGTACTAAGGCATTACAATATTTTTTTCTCTGCAGGTCATTGATTAATGTCTTGATTGTTTTTTCAGCAACCTGCATGTCATAAAATCAGACAATTTATTAAAAATATAGGTTGATGTCTTGTTATATTACTGTAGTTCAAGAGTGGGGAACCCTGGGTCCTGGAGGGCCACTGTCCTGCAGAGTTTAGTTCCAACCCTAATCAAACACACCTGAATTTAATTTTCAAGCAATCCTGAAGACTTTAATTAGATTTTTCAGGTGTGTTTAATTAGGGTTGGAACTAAACTCTGAAGGACAGTGGCCCTCCAGGACCAGGGTTCTCCACCCCTGCTGTACTGTAGTTGTTAATTATAGTAAAGCAAACTGTTTTTTAGTTTTAGTAATTTTTTTAAACCAATATTCTTGGGCATTTTATATATATATATATATATATATATTTAATTTATCATTTTTTGCATTTGTTATTTATAACGTGTATGGGACAGTTTAAAGGGGTCATAGTGTGAAAATCAGACTTTTCCATGTTCTAGTGCTATAATTGGGTCTCCAGTGCCTATCAACCTAGAAAACGTGAACATGATCATCCCAGTAACTTAGTTTGGGTAAGCCATTTTCTGCAAGCATGTGAAAAATTAGGTTATTCAGATTTCGCCTGTTTTGTGAGGTAGGTAGCAAGGCGAGTTACAATAAAACCGCCACATTTATCTGCACTATCCAACCACAGCACTGCCATTTAGTGCAGAGAGAAAGAGAGAGAAAAGGAGGACTTGACAGCACAATTGAGTTTCAATTACAACAAACCACCATCATTGTGATCAAGGCCGTAGCCAGGATTTTTCAAATACCGAGGACATTTTTTTTATTATTTACATTTTTTCCATATTACAGAATAATAATAAACATGTCCAAACTACGACATAGCACAAATGTAACTGTGTCTGTGAGAACAGTGCCGCTGCTAGCCATTTTGGTGCCCTAAGCATAATTCCTTTAAAATGCCCCCAGTTTAACTTTTTATTACCAAACATATAACTTAATAGCAGAAAGTAAAATCTTCACAGCTTTAGTCAACAAACACTACACATTTGAAAGTGGAAACTTTTATAGAATAGCAAAATAGAAAAAAAATTACCAAACTTAAATAGAATAGCAAAATAAAAAAAATATCAATATAATCCAGACATGTTTTTCCCAAGTACAATGTCAATTTAAATAAATTACATTAAATAAACATCAATAAGTAAACAAGAATGCTCAATATTCTTAAATAAAACAAAGATTTAGAGAACTAAGTGTCACAGTAATGTTTGCTTCCTATCATACATGGTGACATTTTATATTTTTATATATTTAACAGTCAGGAATTGTTAGCCTACCATGTGCACTGACTGCTGCTAGCGTTAATTTATACTGAGAAAGTAGCCTATTAACCACCATCACGTCAAAATAAACCACAAAATAAACTACTGCTCAATATCTAAAGAAACGTAGTAAAGAAAGTAACAGCTGCCGTCAGTTATTTGTAAAATGCATATGCATAGGTAATGTTTTACAGTAAAATCTCAATTTAGCTTGCACTGAAGTTATAAATTATAACAACATAGTCTGCTAACATTAATGTCAGCACAGCAAGTTCGAGGCGCATTACGATTAGCAGCAGCTGCAGCCCATGCACATTTCCCTTTATTAAGGAATGATTAAACATGATGGACTTACCTGCAAGTGATGCACGGGCATCATCCCGCAGTTTCATCTTTTTTCCGATCATGACTTCTGCTGTCTTTTCGGGGAAATTTCCAATAGTTTACTGTCTGGCCGTTTCTCAATCCGAAGGCTGCCTGCAGCCTACGCGAGGTCGCATACAGCCTGCATACGTCATCAAGCCTGGTTTATTTCAGTTAACTGAACATTACATTAGCAAGTCATAAGCATATTACAACAATTTACGATGAACTAAGAATAATAGTCAATTTTATCATCGTTAATATTACGAAATAAGAACGTTTTGATGACGTATGCAGCCTGGAAATGCGACCTCTGGAGGCTGCAGACTTCGGATTGAGAAACGGTCTCTGTCAAATTTCGTCAGGCGCCCGCGCGATCAACCTGGACGGACCATCAAAGGCTGGGGGGCATACTTTCTAAACTAGAGCAATTCAATTATCTCGTTCCCCCTTTTTTGTAACATATACATGGATAAAAACTGCCTAATAATATTTCTATAGGCTAATGAAATTCTATCAGCATTATAAATTTTTTTCATTAGGCTACAATTTTGGTGCCCTCTCAGCACCTGGTGCCCTACCCACAGCGCGTGATGCGCGTTATGGGAGCGGCGGGGCTGTGTGAGAATTTTGTTGGTGACTAAAAGCATCCAAAATAAATCAATGGTTACATTTCATCATCTGAAGTGCAAGTCACCCTTTGCCTAGAAACTGCAAAACTGTGTCATTTTTTCAAGAAGCTTCTTAAATTTTCAATTTAGGATGAATTTTTAAGAGTATAGAAGGAGTTTATATATAATATGGGCTCTTAGTGGCTGCTTTTTCTTTAATATTCAGTGTAAGTCATCTATTTCAAAAAATATTTTTTTGGTTTCTAATAACAAAAATTAATCTGTTTGGCCCAGCTATATTTTGTCTACAAAAGTAATTTCAAGCATTTAACCATAAGCCTTCAGATTTAATGATTTTTAAGAGAATAGTTAACATTTTAGTTAAGTGACCTTAAACTTTTGAGCAGTAGTGTAGGTTTTAATCTCATTGGTAGCCGTATTGCATCTCATATTGTAGGCTATTTGCTGCATAACCTTTAACTTTCTCACCTTCCCTCCTTCTCTGCTCGTCTTTTGCTGGCTTTCCAAATGATAGTTAAGTTTGTTACAGCCTTTTCATTTTTATTTGCTTTATTAGATTAGAATTACAGACGCGGAGAGACTCTTTCTTACGTTGCATGTTACATAAACATTCTTGCCTTTCTTGCATACTATTCTTGTATAGAAGCAGTGCTTATTATACTTTGTGTTTGCGACCGCTACCTTTGAGCTTGTTGTACTTGCCATCGCTCTGTCGTTGCGGGTGTGAGGGACTCAGGCGGACTGCACGTGAGGACCGGGATGTCTGTTAGTGTCTAGCAGCAGCAGAACCCACTGCTCGTTGAGTGTAGAGAATGATACTCTCGTGTCAGTCTCCAACCACGACAGAAAAAATCGCTAGATTTGTCCTTTTTCGCTTTTTTTAAGTTGCTAAATCTAGCGACAAAGTCATCAACAAGTTGGCAACACGGCACTGCTCGGACTGTGCATGTACATAGTGTATGAGCTATTCCTGCTTCTGGTTGGCTAACAATGGAAATTCAGCCAATCATCATTGATTATGTGGTTGTCCCACCCCCTTTAACATAAATAGGCCAATCATCATAAGTTATGTGTTTCCCACTCCTCAACACACAAAAACATTGCCTGTCTGATGAGAGTTTACTCGCTTCAGTGAGATTAATTATCACACCCAAAAACAACACACTTTTTGCTCAGGCCTACAAAGTGGCAATTCTAACATGCTATAATAAATTATCTGTAGGGTATTTTGAGTTAAAACTTCACTTACGCACTCTGGGGACACCAAAGATTTATTTTACACCTTATAAAATTTTATAATATGACCCCTTTAAAGGGGTCATAGCGTGAAATGTTTTTTTTCATGTGTAAGTGCTATAATTGGGTCCCCAGTGCTTCTGTCAACCTAGAAAATGTGAAAAAGATCAACCCAGTAACTTAATTTGAGTAAGCCATTTTCTGCGATTTTAACATACTTTAATAAATTGTCTATATGGTATTTTGAGCTAAAACTTCACATACACACTCTGGGGACACCAAAGATTTATTTTACATCTTAAAAATATCTCATCCCACCAAACATGAGACGTCCGCTCGACGTGCAGATCATGTCTATATTAGGTCGGTTGGTCCAGGCCCTTATCTGTACGTCCATACAACGTGCAGATCTGGTACAGTATCTGGACGTCTGACTATGACCCCTATTGGACGTCAGGTAGACGTCCAAAAGGGGTTCGGGAAATCAATACAAAAACATTTTATACAAATGTGGTCTATGAGTTCTGAGTCAAAAAACATAAACATCACGTGCATTTTTGTAGAATATTTTGTTAAGCTGTAAAAATAATGTATCTTTATTCAAAGATTAGTGTTCAAAAACAAAGCACTGCTCATAGATAAAGTTCCACCTTAAATGCTGTCTCTCTCTCTTTCTCTTTCTCTTTCTCTTTCTCTTTCTCTCTCTCTCTCTCTCTCTCTCTCTCTCTCTCTCTCTCTCGAGTGTGTGCTGGGAGTGTGAGACAGGAGCTGAGCGCGCCGCTTTGCGGAGAGCATTGTTTTTCTTTGCCCCTTTGTTTTTTCCTCACTTTACCCACTTAATTATTTTATCTTTTCCCTTGTTAGTAATATTTGGACAGTGAAGAGTGTTCTTGTCGCGTACGCGCGGCTTATCGTCGCCAGTATGGCGAGCACTAGCGTGCTAACGCCGGCCATGTCACTCCGTAATGGGTGCAGGTGTATACCGGACCCCGCGGTGTCCGTGGAAGATATGCTTTCAGTGTTTGGTGAAAAAATCGGCTTCGAGAACATCGTTTCGGCCTCAAGGATGAACAAAGCCGTGGTCGTGTTTTTAAAATCAGAAGCATTGGTGAATGAGGTGACTGTGAGCGGTGTGTGGGTGAAAGAAACCTATGTTCCGGTAACCCCGCTTTCTGCACCAGCAACTAAAGTCACGATTTCTAATGTCCCACCATTTATATGCAATGAGGCCATTTTAAATGAACTTAAGAGATTCGGCAAGATCGCAAGTCCTGTTAAAGCGGTTCCCCTGCGATGTAAAAACGCTGCGTTAAAGCACGTTCTTTCCTTTAGACGCCAGGTATTTATGTTTTTAAACTCCCCTGAGCGGACTTTGGATGTCTCTTTCCGTGTCACTTACGAAGAGAGCTCATTCATGATTTATGCCAGTACCGATAGCATGAGATGTTTCGAATGCGGTGACGTGGGCCACAAACGTTTTACATGCCCGCATAAGGATGAACAACGCGCATCCACATCTGGTGCGGATACGAATCACACAAAGGCACAGAGGTCAGAGCAGCAGGCTGAAAGAGCTTCAAATGATGTGAATGTGCAACAGGAGGTGAGTGAAACTATTGATACTCTTGGCAGTGTGGAGGAAGCTGAATGTAGCAGGCCTACTGTTATAAATAAGGATGTGAATGAGTGTGATGATAGTGAACAGAATGATATTCAAATTGATGTTGAAGATGTGTGTGAGGATAGTGTCACAGGGCAGGCAGGTGTTTCAGAGGAGAACATGGCTGATGAGATGGAAGGGTTATCACAGTACACTGATGATGGTTTAAGAGACGATGAGCAATGGGCTGATGATGTTTCAAAAGTGGATGATGATTTGTACACTCTTGAGCAAATCAATTCATTCCTTGATAAAACTAAAGGTAGAGCTGGTGTTGATGTTTGTGATTATTTTCCTGATGTGGAAAAGTTTGTCTCCTCTGTTATGATGGCTAGGAAAATGAGTAGTTATGATGAGCTTTCACAACAAAAGCGTTTTCGCCTCAAAAAGCATTTAACTGTTATTAGAGCTGGAAGAAAACCAGCAAAAGCAAGGGGAAAGACCAAATAATTAAGATGGATATGTTTTCCTTTTTTTTCTGTACTGTTTTCTCTTTTTCTCTCTCCCCCTTATGGAAGTATTGAGGGTGGGATCCTTAAATATTAATGGATTAAGGGATGGAAAAAAAAGAGGCTTATTGTCAGATTTCATACAATTAAAGGGCCCGAATGTTGTCTTTTTACAAGAGACCCACAGCAATTATGATAATGAAGCTGATTGGGGTTTATGGTGGAAAGGGGAGAGAGTGCTTAGTCATGGAACTAATGTCAGTGCTGGTGTGGCTGTACTCTTTTCTCCTAATATAAAAGTTAAAATCTTAAAAAAAAGTGAAATAGATCCTGGGAGGCTGATGGCTGTTAGAGCTGAAATCAATAATTTCTCTTTTGTGTTTATCAACATATACGCCCCTAATATTGGAGCAGACAGACTACAGCTCTTTGCCAAACTAGAACAGTTTTTAAAGTTACAGCAAGCTGGTGATTTTATTATATTAGGAGGAGACTGGAATTGCACTCTTGATTTTGTACAAGACAGAAATGGTGATGAGCCTCATATGCAGTCACCTTCTTGTCTGACCAGAGTCATAAAAAGTTTTAATCTCTCAGATATATGGAGAGAGATTAATCCTTCTACAAAGCAGTATACGTGGGTCCAAATGAGCAATGATAGGATCTTTGGGGCACGTTTGGATAGGTTTTATACATCTCAGAACATGAGAAATAGAGTGGTCAATGCATCTATCTTTCCTGCATCTTTTTCCGATCATAAATTCATCACGTTTGAATGTGCATTGGTGAACAGAACCCATAAAAGCTATTACTGGCATTTTAATAATAAGCTGTTGGAAGACAAATACTTTTGTGAAAATTTTAAGTCTTTTTGGGAAACTTGGAAAAGTGAAAAGTGCCTTTACGGAAAATATTATTCAATGGTGGGAAATCGGTAAAGTGCACATAAAGACTTATTGCCAACAGTATAAAGCTTATTCCTCCTTGGTTTTAAAAAATACAGTAGAGCTGCTGGAAAAGGAAATCCTTGATATTGAAAAAAGTATGTTTGTAAATGATGCGGGACAGTTGCATGAACTTTGGACTGAAAAAAAGAACCAGCTCAGCTCCATCTTGAATGAAAAAGTTAAAGGAGCTCTTGTAAGGAGCCGCTTCTTAAACATTAAAGACATGGATGGCCCAACTTCTTTCTTTTTTAATTTGGAACGCAAAGCAGGACAGGAGAAACAAATGCACTGTTTAAAAAACAGTGATGGACAAGAAACGTCAGATCCTGTGGTAATGCGCAGACTTGCTGTTGACTTTTATTCTGATCTATTTGCTGCTGAAGCCATAGATGAACAATCTAAGGATGAACTGTTACAGGACCTCCCTGTTTTAACTTTGAAACAAAAACAATTTTTGGAGACTGATTTAACATTTGAGGAAGTCACTGCTGCTGTAAGGGGTCTTTCTTCAGGAAAAGTACCAGGGCTGGATGGGTTAACTGCTGAGTTTTATAAAAAGTTTTGGTTTTTAATAGGACCTGACTATTTTGAAGTACTTAAGCAATGTATTGATGAGATGTCTCTTCTTTTAAGTTGTCAACGGGCTGTTTTAACACTTTTACCAAAAAAAGGTGATTTAACCCTTTTAAAAAACTGGAGGCCCATCGCAATTTTGTGTTTTGAATACAAAGTTTTGTCAAAATGTTTGGCGAATAGATTGAATAATGTACTGCATACAATCATTCATAAAGACCAGTCTTATTGTGTGAAAGAGAGATGTATTTTAGATAATTTACATTTAGTTCGGGATATTTTTGATTTTGCTTTCAATAACAACATTAGCCTGGGTTTTTTATCATTAGACCAAGAAAAGGCTTTTGATCGTGTCGACCATGTTTTTCTTTTTGAAACTTTTAAGGCTTTTGGTTTTGGAGACAAGTTTATTTCTTTGATAAGACTGCTGTACAATGACGCCACGTGTATGATTAAAATTGCTGGTGGCCTAAGTGTCCCTGTTAAGGTTAACAGAGGTATACGACAGGGTTGCCCTTTATCTGGTCAACTTTACAGCATAGTCATAGAGCCTCTGCTTTGCAAGTTTAGAAAGCACCTAACAGGCTTAAGGGTTAGTGAACTGGAGTTTCAAGAACCAATTAAGCTTTCAGCATATGCTGATGATGTCACCGTTTTAATAAAAAATCAAAATGATGTCCATCTTTTAGAAGAGGCTTTGGTGTGTTATGGCAAAGCCTCCTCAGCCAAGGTAAATTGGGGGAAAAGCAATGCTTTATGGTGTGGTCAGATTTGCCATGGTCCTTCACTTCCAGGTGGTTTACAATGGGGCAAAGCGGGTTTTAAATATCTAGGGGTGTTTTTAGGCACAGAAGATTATAGGAGACAAAACTGGGTGGGACTAGTGGAGAAAGTGTGTGCGAGGTTGTCTCACTGGAAATGGTTGCTACCCCAGCTGTCCTACAGGGGGAGAGTCTTAATCTGCAATAACCTGGTAGCCTCATCTCTCTGGCACAAAATGACGATTTTAGAGCCTCCCGAAGACCTGGTGAGGAAAATTCAACAGCAATTGGTGGACTTCTTCTGGTCAGGACAGCACTGGCTTAAGGCACCTGTCCTGTACCTGCCTACTCAGGAAGGGGGACAAGGACTTGTAGACATTAATTCCAGAATTAAAGCCTTCAGACTCCAGACTGTTCAGAGACTTTTATACGGGGAGGATGTATCCTGGGCTGAAGTAGCCTGTGCCCTTCTGAGGAGAACTGGTAACATGGGATTAGACCGTCACCTTTTTCTCATGGATTCTAACAAGATGAATCTGACTGGAATAACGCCTTTCTACAGGACATTACTAAGAGCTTGGTCCCCTTTCAAGATTTCCAGAGATTTTAATAACACACAGAGGCTTTGGCTAAGGGAAGAACCTCTGCTTTTTAACTCCACCATGGACTTAGATATCCTCAAGTCTGAATCATTCATTAAAGCCTTGTGGTCTGCTAAGATCACCAAAGTTGGACACTTAATCAGCGAAGAAGGATGGATATCTGCAGAAACTTTGGCCCATAAACTGGGTATAAGGTCAGTTCGAGTGGCAGAGAAACTGCTAACTCAAGTACGTGAGTCCTTACCACTGGATTTTAGACTTTCTCTGGAAACATCTGATGTGGACAGTTCTCCTTTCCCAGAAATAAGTTTTTGTTTTGACACTGGAGAATGGCAGGAAATGGAGGGTAAATTACTCTCTTTTAGAACCCCTGAACTGAACTGTTTTGGTGACGTAGGAAAGAAGGCTCTTTATGTGCTGTGTGTTAAGGTGACACATTTTCACACTCTTGGAAACGTGAAGGAGTCTAAATGGCAGGAGATTTTTGGAACTGGCGCTTCCCCTAAAGGCTGCTGGAGGACCTTGTACAAACCCCCTATTGAGAAAAGGTCTGGAGACCTTCAATGGAGGATAGTGCATGGTATAATAGCTACAAACAGACACAGAGCACACCTGGATCCACTAGTAGGGGAAGAGTGTTCTTTTTGTGGGCTACAAGAAACAATTTTTCATTTGTTTCTTAACTGTTTGAGACTCCAGCCACTGTTTTATTTATTAGAAGAGTATTGTCAGTCTCTGGGGGAGGTTTTTACTCCTACATGTTTTATCTATTGTCCCAAGTACAAAAGAAGCAGCATGCCAGTTCACGTTTTAATCAACTTTGTGTTTGGTCAGGCAAAAATGGCAATTTGGGTATCTCGGAAAAGAAAACTCCTTGGCACAGGATTAACTGATATTATTCAGATCTTTAGGGGATTATTGAAATCTCGTATCAATATAGAGTATGCCTATTATAGACTTGTTGATGACTTGGAAACTTTCAATCTGAAGTGGTGTATAAATCAATGTGTTTGTGAAATTGACTCTGATGGCTGCTTACATATTAATGTTTAAAGTGATGTATGTATTTTAATCTTTTTTTCTTAAGAGGTGTGTATATTTATTTATTTATTTCTCTTTGTTTGTTTTTCTTTTCTTTTTTTCCTTTCCCTACTTTTCCTCCTTTTTAAATGCGGTGTTCTGATTAGATGTTGATGTTTTTTTCTAATACTGTTTATAAATAAAGAGATTATAAAGTCAAGTCTCTCTCTCTCTCTCTCTCTCTCTCTCTCTCTCTCTCTCTCTCTCTCTCTCTCTCTCTCTCTCTCTCTCTCTTTAATTAACAGAGATGTATATGCTGACGTTTTATTGAAAATCTTTAGTCACCCTAATGACGATCAGTGATTCCTTTAGTTGGGCAGTTTGACTCTTTGACTTTTCATAGGAGTGTTTGGTCTTTGTAAGAGTGTTTATAAAAGCATGTTATTTGTTGCAAAGAAAATTTGTTAAAAATAAAACTCACATGGATCTTACAACTTCACTGAAAGTTTACCTACAGTAAAACCACATATGTAAAGTTTGTAAATTAATTTTGTAAACCATGTAGTATTGTCTCAATTTCTCAGTTGATTTGAGGTGTCACATCCAACTTATTATTTAGGTACATTCCACCACTGGGAAGCGCTTGTATAAAATTAAAAGTCCAGATGTTACTGTCACATATGCAGAGATCAAGAATCAGCCCATGAATTACAACAGTGGTGACACTCTCTGGACTCATGAGATTTTATAATACGCTGGTGCAATGCATTGAAACACTTAGAAAACTCACCATCGTTGTGATTCATCGGCTGATTCTTGATGTCTGCATTTGTGTCAAAAAATTCTAGACTTTAGATTTTTTAGTACAGTCACAAGGTTTAATTTTTCGTTACAGTAGGCAGCAGTATGCCCCGAGTGTATTTATTGCAGCTCCAAATGAAACTTAGTCAGAAGTTTACATTTAAATGAAATTTATAATGTATTGTTTATGTTGTTATTTCAGTTATATTATACCACCACGTCTGACCATCAAGGTTATTAATGTGAAGCCACAAGTAAGTTGCATTGCTAACAAATACTTGGTGCAATAATAATGTGTTTAAACACACCATCATCATGCACACACACTACAATATAAAAACAAAGAATCAAACTACCCAACTAAAGGAAACCCTGATCACCATGATGGTGACAAAACATGTTCAATAAAACATCAGAATCTTGTAAATTCTCAAAAACGAGCTTAGAAATGACAAAAAATAAAGTGAATTTGGTTTGTTTAGTCATTATGGTCCTACTTCAAAACAATGCTTTGTTAAAACAACTGATTGTAATGGTTATGCCATTGCTTTAGAGAATGTAAATGTATCAATTATCCAGCGAGAGCAAGCGAGGGAGGGAGAGTGAAGTTCACATCACTTCACTTCAATTATTGAACGATAGAGAGAGAGAGAGAGAGAGAGAGAGAGAGAGAGAGAGAGAGAGAGAGAGAGAGAGAGAGAGAGAGAGAGAGAGAGAGAGAGAAGAGAGAACGCAAGACAGAGAGAGAGCAAGATTGCAGACGCAGATAGTTAAGGTGGAACTTGTAAATTTGGGAATTAAATAAAAAAATTTTTAACATTTATTCATATATAAAGATTATATATACAAATATAATGTCTAAAATGGCCACATTTTAAATAGTTTTACTTTGTGTGGAGGTCCCCTTGACATCAATATTGGATGTTCAGAACAGGTCATAAAAAGACGTCATAAAAACTTTCATTCTGGCTCCTCATGGGACGTTGAAATGACGTCTTTTTAAGACGCATTGCTCAGTGGGATAATATGACTCCTTTAAGCGTTCGTCAAATTGTACTTTTTTATCTCAGCACTGGGTGGCGCCATCCCTTAAGTCTTATTTAAGAGCGTGAAATGATAATAAAACATCCTTAAGTACTGCAGAAATAAACAGAGACCAGATGAGTCACATCAGTTTAACTTTAACCTCTTTTAAGTGAACAATGGTGAATTATGTGATAATTGCTCTGTTTCTCCTAGCATTTGATTTGGGTAAGACGTGCATGCAATTCATATTTTAATATTTATTTAAGATGCATAGAAATAGACAATTTCATAAAAAATAGAGATCTAAAGCTCAGATCATAGCGAACATTAACACACAACTGATCTGACACAGAAAATAAGAAGATTCACCTGCTTCTGATTTCAAATTTATGTAATTTAAGTGCTAAAATAATTTACAACAAATAATTAATAGAAGAATATCTTGCTGAAACATGGTTTTTATTTTCTGCAGGTGTGATGGCTGTGGATCAGATTGGGCCAAATAAAGGTGCAGATATTAATGCTGGGGAAGGAGAGACTGTGACTCTGAGCTGCTCATATGATACCAGCAGCAGTGGTGTTAGACTTTACTGGTACAGACAGCATCCTAACAGAGAGCTTCAGTATTTAATATGGAAAGACGCTCGCTCATGGAGTCAGACTGGTACTTCCACTGATCCTCGAGTTAAATCAACAACATCTCAATCAGCCACTGAACTCATTATTACCGGTGTAACTCTGTCAGATTCAGCTCTATATTACTGTGCTATGAGGGTTGGAGCCCAGTGATACAAAGTCTATGTGAAGCTGTACAAAAACTAAAATATATTTTTCTCTTTGAACCTAAACCACATCAAAACCACAATCTGTCATACACAGAAAGTAATAAGTGGAAACACCTGTGTGTGATTTTACTAAGACATAATAATAAATAGGGATAAAAGTAAAAGTGCAACAAAGAGTTTTTTTTTTTTTTTGCTGGATTTACTGTATAAGCAATTTTATTATTAAAATTTTAAGTGAAATAATTTTATTGGTGAATTTCAGTAAAGAGTTAACAGTGATTATATAATGTTCAATGTTCCCTTACAATAGAACGTGCAACTTGCACGCACTGCGTCAACGTAGTGACACTTCATCTCAGGTGTGAGTGCATCTCAAATTCAACCAATGGTGGAGTGGAACGGAACCAGGAAGCATAGAAGGTGAACTGAAAATGCCCTCGTTAACTTTGTTGCCTCAGTGGCTATCTCTGTGTGTATGTTAGAAAGTGTGACTAAATAGCTTAACTGAGTGTTTAAATATGAAAGCAACAGAAAAGTCATTCAAATTTAGAGGTAGGTAGCAAGGCGAATTACAATAATACTGCCCCCTTAATCTGCACTATCCAACCACAGCACTGCCATTTAGTGCAGAGAGAAAGAGAAGCCCTTTTACACAGACATTCCGTAAAATACACGGGACACGCATCCTCGAATTTTCCGGGACCATTTGATTTTTTTTTCATTCACACTGATATGATTACCCGGCATCTGATGGTCCCGGGAAAACACGTGACGTGTTGAAAGTCCCGCCCTCTCTTCTACGCAGCCTCTGGAGTTTGCAAATTATTTATTATTTCTCTCTCCAGAAACCACTCGCGTGCATTTTTGTTTATGATAAGACTATAAAGGAGCGCGTAAACGCACAGTTCTATGCTGGTGATTGATCTCAGCTTCTGAGTGGATATTTGACGAGCTCTCTCTGCTTTAACACAGTTTCAGACATTTCTCATTGTGATTGTTTATATGCATTTAAAACCCGCAATTTGAGAGGCTGAACGATATATCTTGTTGGGATGACGCACGGGTATTTTCGTTTATTATAGCTCAAATGAGCACGTGACGCGGTATTCTTTTATGCTGCTGAATGATCTCCGTTTCAACGCAGTAAGTAACGAGCTAACTTACCTGATATCTGCTTCAGTCCAGTTTGCTGACATTTCTCGTCGTGAATGTTGTAAATCCCTCATTTTAAAGAGTTGAACCAACTTCATGCCATGACACGCGCGTCCTCACTACGGCATGTGCGTCATTGTTTATACGTCTCATTTATCATTTCCTGATAACTGCTTCAATCTAGTTTGCAACATTTCTCATGGTGAGTGTTTATATGCATGTTATCTCTCGTTGTAAAGAGCTGAACCACAACTTGTGTTGTGATGACGCGCGCGTCCTCACTACGACACGCCCATTACGGCATTCTTTAGGCTTCTTGTTCACACAGAGGGTTTTCCGTATATCTGACTAGGTCCTCTTTCCAGCAACGATCCCAGAAGATTAATGGGACGAGTTTGTGTTCACACAGACGCTTGTCTGGCACTTTTACGGGTATTTTCTGGGACCAAAGGTTTGTGTGAATGGCGTTAGAGAGAGAGAGAGAGAGAGAGAGAGAGGGAGAGAGAGAGAGAGAGAGAGAGAGAGAGAGAGAGGGAGAGAGAGAGAGAGAGAGAGAGAGAGAAATAATTGACAGCACAATTAAGTTTGAATTGCATCAAACTTCCATCCTTGTGATCGGTGTTTGCACTTCATCCGCTCATTTGCATTTTAAAGGAAACACCCAAAACGACACATTTTTGCTCACACCTACAAAGTGGCAAGGCTTACATTAGGTGTGTTCGACATCGGCTGCGATTGGATGTAACCGATTGGCGAGATTAGCCGCGTGCAGGCGGGGAGGAGCTGAAAACGGAGACGTGAAGTCGGACGCGCACGAAACACACGTTATTGTTGTCATGTGGTGAATCCGACCAATAGTGAAACAGCTGTGTCGTCATTACAGCCCGTGCAGCTCCTCTTCGCGAACTGCGCTGGCTAACTCAGGCGGCTGATCTCGAATCGCTCTCGTGGTACTTAAAAACCACATGAGACAGTCACGTGCCTGCAGCGCCAGCTTAAGTCGGACAAAAGTACTAACCGGAATGCACTGCTTCAAGTCAGCCGCCGATCGGTCTGCGCAGCGCCGCATGAAGTCGAACACACCTATTTTCATGCCATGGGTACTTTAATAATAATTTATTTATACATTTGAAAGAATCAGTTTTAAAAGTAATTTTTGGCTATAAAAGATTTTCATATCTATGGTTGATGATTTGCTAAATTTAATGGATGATGATAAAGTTGCACACAGACATCTTATTTCAATTTGGATAAATAGAGGATGTCTGAATGTCATAAGCCACACCCACATTTACACACATTATAACTTTACAATCTGCCCACCTTATTCATAAACTTCAGTGACCTTTCTGCATTTATAAAGTCAGTTTTGATTTTGGTTTATTTTATCAGCAATGTTTCTCACTATAGAGAGATGCATGCTGCTGATTCTTATAACAGTATCAGGTAAAGTGAACTTACAGTATCTGGTTTAACACGAATATATTATGTTAGTGTAAATGGTTTAACTAGTTTGCGAACATTACATATATTATCTAATTTTATTTATTGTTAATTTTTATGCATCACATGTTTTAGTGTACCAATGTGTGGAGAGATACCCATTTGAACTTTTATTAAAAATTATTTGTCCTACAATCAACATGCCCAAATAACTGCTTGCTTATCCTGCAGGTCTGTTTGCTGACAGCATTGAACCAAAAGACAAGAATACAAATATAATCAAGACTGAAGGAGAGTCTATGACACTGAGCTGCACATATAAAGCAAGCAGCACAAATGTTAGACTTTACTGGTACAGACAGCATCCTAACAGAGAACCTCAGTATTTACTGTATAAAGGTGCTCGATCAAGTAGTTATGAGGATATAGCAGACCATCGGTTTAAGTCAACTACATCAGATTCATCCACTGAACTCACTACTGACAGTGTAACTCTGTCAGATTCAGCTTTATATTACTGTGCTCTGAGAGCTGCAGCCCAGTGATACAAAAAGCCTGAGAAGCTTTACAAAAACATGAACTAAAATATTGCTTTGAACAGTTTTTAATCAAGTAAATATCTAACCACAGTTGTTCTTTATGTGAACCACAAAGCTTCAGTATATGACAGGATACAGTAACACCTGCTTTACCCACATTTATAAAATGAAAGAATAAAATGTTTAAAGCTCACGTAACACACGCTGTTTCTGCATTTCTGATATTAATCTGGAGTACCTACCCAGATAGCAAGCACATGTGGGCCACTTCAGGCAAAGATGCGGCACTGCTGGCCTTCTTATGGCCCGAATAAAAGGGATGTGAACCTAAAGTGGCTCACATGTAAAATAGCAAAAATGGGCCAAATATATCAAATCACATGTGGGCCACCTTTGCAGCAAATGTGGCCCAGTTCTTTACAAATAGGTCTGGGCCAGTTTTGGCAAAGATATGGCAAAGTAAGCACCGGCTCATGTGGGTGTGTGTCTAAAGTGGCCCACATATAATGTAGCAAATGTGGCCCAGTTCTTTTAAAACTTATCCGGGCCGGTTTTGGCAAACATGTAGCACAGTAAGCACTGGCTCATGTGGGTGTTAGTCTGAAGTGGCCCACATATGATGTTGCAAATGTGGCCCAGCTGTATAAAGAAGCATCAGGGCCAGTTTTGGCAAAGATATTGCACATTAAGCACTGGCTCATGTAGGTGTGAGTCTGAAGTGATTCATATACCCAGCTAACAGAAAAAAGTTCTAAGAACGTTCCCTGAAAGTTCCCAAAAATGTTTTAAATATCAACTGTTTTTATATTGACTTATTTGCTTGTTATGTAAATGAAAGAGAAACATTGCATTTTATTATTTTATAAAACATTATTTCTGAAAACAGTAAAAATATTGCTGTAGAAAGCAAAATTCACTTTTTAGGTTTAGATGTTGATGCTTTGTTTAATTTTAAGTCACCATTATTGTGATTAGTGTTTGTTTTAGTTGGACCCTTGACTTATTTATAAGAAGTTCCGTGGTTGCCTTACTTTGTGTGTATAAAACACATTTGTTATGGTAGTGTAAAATTATTTACAATAAAGTTGCAATTCTGAGGTGGTTGGTATATAATGGTAACAATCATAATCTAATTAATTGGTTTACTTTTAAGAGTTTTTATCTGTCAACAATATGTATGAAGTCCAGCACTTTCACAGCAGTTTGATATTAAGGAGTTATAGAAACTTTGGCAAAAATTAGCCGCTGTATATTTGGGACGTACAAACATCAAGAATCAGACTATGAATCTCAACCATGGTGACAAAGAAAATTGTAAAAAGTTAATTATTTATCCATGTTGCAATGCATGCTGGGAGTCCCGGATGAGATTTGTAATTTGTTAATACCCAGCATGCATTGCAGCATGAAGTTTTTCATTTAATAGTCACCATGGTTGAGATTTATACTCTGATTGTGGCATCACACTGGCTTGCTCGTGGTTGAGATGTGTTAAACAGGAGTGGACCACACAAGTGCCATGAATCATGCCAGGTGTGGGCCGAATCTGGGCAAGAATTTATATCAACTACTACCCGGACTTGGGTCAGATCTGCATTATTTGCTTTGTGCTTGGCTGACGTGTGGCATTTCTATGGCTTGCTTGTGGCAAAGTTCTGGAAAAAAGAAGTGGACCGCTCAAGTGCCATCATTCCATGCCAAAGGTGGGCCAGATGAAAGTGTCAGATGTGAGCCAGAACTGGGCCACAGCAATTTTGCTATCTGGGTATGGAGTAGTATGACATCCTTTATATCTCTGAAGAGTCTTTAGTTTAATCAGATTTATAAAAGAAAGATTAGCTTTACCGAATCTTTCCGATAACGTACGAACAAATGAAAAAGGAGGAGTTATAACACGGGAGGAGCGAGTACGAGTCATGCAACACTATACAACACTGTTTTAACTTATGATTCACTACATGTTCATGTCATTTATATAATATACACGCGCATATTTCCAACATAAGACAGAAGTCTTACTTACCACATGTAACTCGTCATGAAAATCCACCGCATCACACACACGCAAAACTCCGCTGCTAATCCGGATAATAAACTATATCCATTGTTTCCATAAGGCTGGATGTCTTCTCCTTACATCCAAAAACACACTTCTTGTTGTGCCATTGTTGACTTTTGAAATTAAACAAAGCTGAGTGGCGTGATAAGCTGTTAGCAAGCTCTAGCGTCTCCCGCTGACTGACGGCTGGGCGGGGTTTTCCGGGGGAAGTTTTCCGGCGGAAGCCCATATAAAGAAGTGATACGTATCGAAAACCCCTGAAACGTCAGTTAGAACCGTAATCGAAAAAAATTAGCCGAAACTTGTACGAACCCTGGCGAAGTGCATTCGGCACAGAAATACTCTGAAACACGCCCAACTGCATTTTTGACACTTTGCCTACGTTTAGCATGAGGAAACAACTCTATAACTGTGTTAATAAGTCAGAATGCTTGAAATACCATTAAACCCCCCCTTTAAGTACTGAACTATTCAGTGTTAATGTGTGTGATTCATAAATCATAATACATTTATGAGTGGTCATTCATAACATTTCCTATCTTAAGTGATTTTAAAAGTTATTTTTTGTAAAAGTCAGGGTTATGTTTAGTTTTTATTGTCTTTAAAAAAAATTATAATTTATTTCATGATTACCCATGACAGTTTCCATAGTCCATAGTTAACTGCTTAAAAGAAGTAAAATATGTAACTAAATAATAAGAAAATACATAAAATGCCTAACTGCAAACATTTATCCGACCATGGGCAGTTCTTTGTTAAGGATGATTACAGCTAATGGAACACAGGAAAATCCCCAGTGTTAAATTAACTCTACCAGTGTTAAATCAACACTATTTGGTGTTTATATAATCCACACCAAGATCGGTGTTAAAAAAGACTGGTGTTAAAAATATAACTCTGAATCAGTGTTAAAGTTAATGAGATAATGAAGTGATGATTAAGACATTAATGGTGAACACCTGCTGGTCATTCAAATCAATTACATTTTGGACATTTTCCTGTCTCTAAATTTTTATTTTGATGACTCGTTTTCTGGAGAAAATACTAAAATAATAAAGAAAGTCAAATTATTAAATGCAATAGATGAATACTGTTGGGTGCATGCCTCCAAAAGCTGCAATCTTTCACGTTTGCCTCTCTATCAGCATCTCTGTTTGAAAAATAAAATGATAACTTGCAGAGTTATTTTCCAAATGGATAAGTTTGACTTCTAAACAGCTGTCAGAACAAAATACAAGTGCTCAACTATTCCAGCATCCACACGCGTGATTTAGTAGACAAATCTTCTTTCTGACGTGATGTCTCACAAGCAGAGGTGTAAAATCCAAGTTTCAGGAGTAAAAGTCCTCTCCAGTATTTTGTTCCAATCACCTGGATTTGCTAATTAGCACAGTTTTTCAGCAGAAGGTTACCTCCTGACTCGTTGGTGTTTAAAGCCCTCAACGAAGCCTTCAAGGCAGCGCTGACTGGAAGACACTCCCCGTCCCCCGAATGTTACAGCCAATCATAGCACTGGTGCTAGATATCGAGCCTTACGCCAGCTTCTGGCAGTTTGAGCTCACCGCTGGTCAGGTGAGTAGCGCAGATATGCTAAGATAGGAATGTGACTGTTTTTGAACTCAGCTCGAAATGCTTTGAGCGTTTAAGGGACGAGTTACCGCGTTTTCACGTGTCCGTAGCACAAATTTTTTCGTGCCAGTTTCCATAATGTATGCGCAATTGTTTTCCTATTTTCTTGTTTCTTGGGTCTTAGATTTGTGGCTTTTGTCTGATTTTTAAAATGTTTTCGTGCGAGGAAAAAGTTGCGTTTGGCATAAATGCAGATGTCATTTTAAGCATTGGTATATATGTTTATTTATCAAGTTGGGGTTAAGGTGAGGATGTCATTTTATGTAACAGAAAGTTGTTCTAACCCCAATCACAAGCAACAATGGTAAGAAAATACAAAAAAGAATTGAGAAGCCAATACGTGAAACTGCCACAAAAAAAAGATTGTGCCACAGACACGTGAAAACGCGGAAACACGTCCCTTAAACGCTCGAAACATTTCGAGCTGAATTCAAACACAGTCACATTAGTGATGGTCGTTTTCCAAGCACTGCTTCATGAGGCTTCGAAACATTTACGAATCTTTTGTTTCGAATCAGTGGTTCGGAGCTTGTTTCAAACTGGCCCAAGTCACGTGATTTTAGCAAACAAGGCTTCATTACGTCATAACTGTTTCGAAACGTTTCGAAAATCCGACGATTCACCACTAGGGGGAGTTGATCACATGACCAGTGTCTTATATGTTTCGGTGAACTCGGGCCAGTTTTATTATAAAAGTTCATAAAACATTTATCCTTCTGACTAATAACACTGCCATTTTGTCTATTTATTGTTTATAGACAGATTTAATGACAAAAATGTGCATAATTAAAAGGGTAGTTAGTTTTAATCATTTGCTTGCCCTAAATAAAACTAAAAACACATAATACACTTTTAACTATGTCTAAATTAAGTTAAATAATTTTTTTAACATATTTTAATAAAAATCTTGCTATTATTTTGTAAAAAAAAGTGTAAAATGTTTGGCCATATCTGCTTTACACTATTTTGACCAGCAGGGGTCGCCAGCGTGTGTGGTGTTTCAAACTGCTTCGAAAAACTGAATCAATTTTCAAAGCAATTAGTTCAATTAATTCGAAGCTTCGAAAAGCTTCGTTTCTCCCATCACTAAGTCACATTCCTATCTTACCATATCTGCGCTACTCACCTGACCAACGGTGAGCTCAAACTGACAGAAGCTGGTGGAAGGCTCAATATCTAGCACCAGTGCTGTGATTGGCTGAAATGCTCGGGGCATGGGGAGTGCCTTCCAGGCAGCGCTGCCTTGAAGGCTTCGTTGAGGGCTTAAAACACCAACGAGCCAGGAGGTCACCTCCTGCTGAAAAACTGTGCTAATTAGCAAATCCAGGTGATTGGAACAAAATACTGTGGAGGACTTTTACTCCTGGCACATGGATTTTACACCTCTGCTCACAAGTCAAATAGACATTTATCACAAAATGTAGCACATTAAATCTTAAGTTTGTGGGTTATGAGTTCATTTGAAGTCACCATTACTGTGATTAGTGTTTCTTTTAGTTAGGCATTTGTCCCTTGACCTTCACTGATCTAACGCTCCTCTTATAGAAATAGCAACAATGTTTTAGTAAAACCACTTGTTCGTTGTAGAGGGAGGCTCTTCCAGACCTTCTCAGGTTGTTTATTTTTTATATATTCTACTCTACAAATCATTGAAATATTTGATCACAAATTAATTATGAAGAAACAAGCATATAAAAAAACTCTAGGCAAATGACATTGCATTGTATAAGACTGCCGTCATGCTTCAGTGTTTGTTGTTGTTGTTTGCTTAAGAGAGACTTAATGATTTCTGATACAAATCTCAACAATGGTGACAGTTAATGGTAAGAAAGTTGCAAAATTTTTGTCATGCTGCAATGCATGATGGGATTTATGAATGAGTTTTCTACAATCCTGGTACCCAGCATGCACTGCGGCATGAAGCTTTGTTGTTGTTTGTCACCATGATTGTGTTTTATAGGCAAGATTGTTGATGTCTCGGTGTGTCTGACTGAAACCATAGATTAGATTTGGGTAAACAACATTTAACTCTTCAGGGTATGTTGACTTTTACAGCACTGTTGGATTTCAAGGGAGCCCTAGGGTTGGCAGAACATAAATTAAACACTTATACTCAGTGTTTACTTTTTTATGATATCATTGAATCCCAAGACTTATACTTTCATACTTATTAACATACAGTAGTAACACTTATAGACTTAATTTCTCTCATCTTCCTCAGCTTTAATAGATGTGTTTTATAAACACACTGCCACAATGAGCAGGAGAAAACTAACACTAAGCTTCAAGTCCCAAGTACCCAACTAAAGGAAACACTAATCGGAGCAATGGTGACTCACTTTATTAACCAGATTTACAGCAGTTCTTTAGAAGTTAAACCTATCATCCATGTAACTCTGCAAGCAAGTTGTAATTTTAGTTTTCAAACAGAGATGATAGTGTTCATTAAACTCTAGGCATTTTATCTATTGCATTTTATATTTTGGCTTTCTTCCTCATTTTAGTATTACTTTCTCCAGAAAAAGAGTCAAAAAAATAAAAAATTTAAGACAGGAACAATTCCAAAATTTAGTTGATTTGACACGGAATGACCAGCAGGTGTTCACTATTAATGACTCAATCACTTCATTATCTTATTAACTTTAACACTGATTTAGTGTTTTTTTAACACCAATCTTGGTGTGGATTATATAGACACAGAGCAGTGTTAATTTAACACTGGGGATTTTGCTGTGAATGAATGATCGCTTGCAGCCATTCTTTCTTGCCATTGGGACTACAAGCCTCCGTCCTGATGGCAACAGCTGGAAAGCACAGTGGAGGGGATGAGTGGAATCTTTATAAACCTGCAATGCCTTTTTAAATAAAATCTGTGAATACAGATGTGAGAGTTGATGTTGTTTAAGTGCTTTTTCCATGTTTAAGTGCTATAATTGGATCCCCAGTGCTTCTATCAATCTAGAACAGGAGTGGGGAACCCTGGGTCCTGGAGGGCCACTGTGCTGCGAGCACCACCTGATTTTGCAGAGTTCGACGTGTTCCTGGGTCAACAAGGGAGGGGCTTTGAAAAAAAAACTTTCAACCAATCAGCGCAGTCATGCGACAGTTTTCCTTACCCAAACATGTTCTGAGAGCAGAAAGAAATATGATTGGTTCAAAAAAATGACCAATCAAAGTGCTCGTTACTGGTTTGAGCCCTCAACGGAGCCTTCAAGGCAGCTTCTGCCAAGTACATAGGTGTGTTCGACATCGGCTGTGGCTGGATGTAACCGATCGGCGAGATTAGCCGCGTGCAGGCGGGGAGGAGCTGAAAACGGAGACGTGAAGTCGGACGCGCTGTGGTTCCCGTAGTTTGCGGCATTTACGTCAAGCATGGCTGATCACGTGCCGTTTGCTTGCTTAATAGCATTAAACATGATTTGTAAGATGTAAACTACATAAAAAGTGAATTATACTGTTTTGAATGTCCGTGTCCGTGCATGAGTGGAACTGAAGAGGCTTACAGCATCTGTTTTTACATGAATAAAGTTCAACATAAGCATATATTATTTAATACCAATGTAGTGGGGTCTACGTTTTTTTATCCATTTTATTTTGAAGAAGATGACACAATATAACATCGCGACTACATGAAAATAGCTTTAACTGATATAAAAATACAGATTTGTGAGCATTTGTGGAACTGAGGGCGTGAAAATAAACACGAAACACACGTGATTTTTGTCATGTGGTGAATCCGACCAATCGTGAAACAGCTGTGTCGTCATTACAGCCCGTGCAGCTCCTCTTCGCGAACTGCGCTGGCTAACTCAGGCGGCTGATCTCGAACCGCTCTCGCGGTACTTAAAAACCATATGACACAGTCACGTGCCTGCAGCGCCAGCTTAAGTCGGACAAGATTACTAACCGGAATGCACTGCTTCAAGTCAGCCACCGATCGGTCTGCGCAGCGCTGCATGAAGTCGAACACACCTTATATCGCTGCAGCCCGGAGACTGCAGGTGGGAGGACCTTATGCCGCAAGTGGGAGGAGCTTATGCCGCAAGTAGGAGGGATTTCAGAAATGTGCAAGTAGGAGGAGTTTACGCTTCAAATGGGACGGTGGTGAATCCTCTGGAAGTTTGTACAGCCCACTTGCGGCTAGAGATCCACCCACTTGCTGCTAACCCACCCATTTGCAGCTGGCTCCGACCTCCGTTTATACCCCTTTCGCTTCTGCAGTGAAGCAGTTTGAGCTCACCGTTGGTCAGGTGAGTAGCGCAGATATGGAACGATAGGAATGAGAGTGTTTTTGTACATTTGTAAACAATGCTTAAATGACATTCTAACAAGGGTGTAGGTTTGATTCTGGCATTGGTGGGGACATAAACAATATGGTCGCATTGCAAAAACTGTTTAGCACTGTTTACTTGACATAAACAACAGACAACTCAGTATGCACTTTACTCAGTGACATCTGACTCGCCACCCCGGTGCCATCCCAAATTTAATGTACTATAATAAACAATTTGTTATGTCCTAAAGCCTAATAAACAGTAACTGTTTAAGTCTTTGTCAAAAAAAGAAAATCACATTGTAACATATAATCCATATTTACTTTATAACATTGAAGAATATGCAATTAATATTTAATTCTTAATTTAATTTTGCCAAAAAAATCCCAGTGTTGAAGTAGGTGTATGTATATCATGCTGTTTCTTGAACAACGTTTATTAACGTTTCTGTAGTTCACATTAAATCTTCTTTTCACTAACAGATAGTTAATCAGTGTGAAAAAATAGTTTAAGTTTAAAATGCAACCTTACATTATGTCTACATCTGTGCAAGTAATGACCACAGTGCAGTAATGTAAAGTATTCAACAATCATGAAATGAATTCATGTTTTTACCATGTTGGGGTTATTTTCTTTCATGGATTAGGGACCCCCTAAATAACCTTGCCACCCCATTTATAAAAGGTTGACACAAGTTTGCAACTCCTCAGGTTAACATGGGATTGTCGTGTATTGGTGAAAACACTGTCCTTGAATCATTATGTGACACAACTTGTTCCGTATTTTGTGCATGAAACAGTTACAGTGGGTATAATAATACTTTCTTCTTCACTTACCGAATAATCACGCGCTTCTTGTTGAGTGAACTTTGGCGCGTTGTACAAAGTGAAACCATCCTATCACACGTAGCGAGTAAAGACAAGCCCATTAGAAAAGTGATGTGAGTTAGAGAGGCGGGACTAAAGAAATGCAAAGCCAATCATATTAGCAATGTGAGTTAGAGAGGCGGGACTAAAGAAATGCAAAGCCAATCATATTAGCGATGTGAGTTACGGAGGCGGGCATTGCAGAGAACGAAAGCTGTTAACCGTTTGTGTACCACATAGAGCATTATTTTTACAGAACGGGATTGCAAAAGATTTCTAATCTCATTTAAATGATTCCTGAAAAAATATAATAAGTAAAAAATAGAAAACACAAGAATAAGATGGACATCAGTGGTTATATATAAATACAGATTAATTGTTTGGTCGAAATTATTGCTAGGGACAATTCAGTCTTTCCTGAATATTGGTAAGGACATGTCCCTAGCGTCCCACCCTAAATCTACGCCCATGCATTCTAACCCAAACCCAACCTTATCCTCGTGTGAAACAGTTTAAAAATCTGATGAAAACTACAAATCTAACCCCAATCCCAAGCCACAATGGTAAAAAAAATAGGAAAAACAATTGAGTAACCAATACGTGAAACAGGCACAAAAAAGAAAGTCGGGCATATGAAAACGCGGAAACACATCACCTAAACACGCAAAACATTTTGCGTTCAAAAACAGTCACATTCCTTTCTAACAATATCTGCGCTACTCACCTGACAAACGGTGAGCTCAAACTGCTTCACTGCAGAAGCTGCCTTGAAGGCTACGTTGAGGGCTTAAACCAATAACGAGCACTTTGATTGGTCATTTTTGTGAACCAATCATATTTCTTTCTGCCCTTTTCTTGTTGTAAGTTTTTATTATTTTCTCATGAATTTCATTGATTGTGTGACTTTGCTCTTTATTATTACAGGATCATTTGGCAAAGATGCTGTCAATCAACCAAAGGAGGACGAACTGCCATTGAAGGAGAGAAGATTACTCTGAACTGTGAATATGAAACAGCTCAAACTACTCCATATCTTTACTGGTACCACTGCATGAAAAGAGCTGTATACGGACAAATACGGGATGGGAAATCCTGCTAAACTTGAGGTTTGCCAGATTTTTCAGGCAGAGTGCTTGGAAACGTAAAACACAGAAGTAAATTTGTGAAACATCCAGAAACCTTACGTATGTGGAGGTATATAGGAACTGGTGGAAGTTTCCAGGAATCATTACAGCTGGTTGTGAGGAGGAGGTGGGTGTTAGGTGTGAAGGGCTTTTTATATGTTAATGACCCACAGGTAGAGGTGTCTTCTTTGTTTTCAGAGCTGATGGGGGGTTGAATTAACTTTCTCTTCAAGGTAGCACATAATGTTGTAGTCTACATAAAAACTGTGTTTGCTAAATACGTTTTAGTAATATTAATCTGTTTAAGAAACTTAGCACCATTCAAAATAACAAAAAATTCAATGGAAATAATTACTATTTTAATGTGTGAAAATTATGTCTCTGACTTTTCATGTTTAATGCAGTCTGGAGGAATGCAACAAATGTTATTTCAGAATATATATTTCCAACACTTTGAAAACATGTCTCCAACTGCCCTATGTCAGGATGTTGTGCAAGTATCCCTCAATGCATACATCGTATAAAAAAGCAGTTCAAAGGAGACAGTTTGTTTCAAAAACATCATGTAACACGTTTTTGCTAGCTAGGATGATGATAAATTCAGTACCATATTCATAAGTCAGTGATATGTAAAGCTGCTTATTTGCCCTGATGTCTTTTCAGTTGATTGTATCTAAAGGTCTTGACACACCGGGACGTTTTTCGTGCGCGTTTATCGTCTGCGTTTAACGTGACGTTTTTTTGCTTTCACACCCAGACGATTTTTACTGGCGCTGAGCCGAGTGAGGTGCAAATTCACCCCTGGACGTTAGATGGCGCTTAATACAAAACAGATTTATGCCGGTACACAAGGGGGCGCAGCAAAACTTTATGCTTCTGTTCTGACACTCACTTGTCACACAGAAGAAGAAAGCCACACGCTAGTCAATAACAAGTCATATGCTTGCTTTTAACAAAACATGGATATTACTAGTAGCAGCTCGATTTCTACACTGTAAAAAAAAATCCGTAGTTTTTACGGTGAAATACTGGCAGCTGTGGTTACCAGAACATTTCTGTAAAAAATACAACGTAAAACCGTAAAAACAACAACACCACAATTGGATGCATTACAGCGAACTTTTGTAAATTTTACAAATCTTACCTGTATACAGAATTTCTTTATTAACTGTTTAGAAACTCTTATTTTTTAATGGTAAAATGCAGATGAGATTGCCAGACAACCACCTTAAAAATTATGAACATGTAAACAACTTTTTGTATTTCATTACCTAATATAATTTTATTCATTTTAATCTAGGTGATGGAAAAGACAGCTGCACAAAGAAACAAAGTTTGTTGTGAAATTATTACAAATTGTTTTCTAATTATCTGCCAACAACTTGAAAATAGACAGTGAACATACACAAAGATTGTATCATACAAACAAATACAAAACAACATCAGGGTAAGTTTTCAATGGCTCAGTGTCTACATGAGTCCATTTTACAAAGTTAAAAAGTGACACTTAAATAATGACATGATGAAATAGAGAGCAGTCAAAACACAAGTACAACTGAACTACAGACAAAATCTTAGATGAACATTAACTGTATAAATATAACATATAAACACATTCAATCGCTCAAGATCTCACCAGATGAGAATTAAACACAAACACCATTAACATCCACACTTAATACAAACCAGTTTGACTTTATTTGGTTTGTTTGAAGTCACCATTATGGAGATCATTGTTTCCTTAAATGGGGCAGTTGGCTCGTAGGTGTTTCGGTTAAGCTTTCTCTGACTGTTAAAATAATGTGTCAATACACATAAGCTATGATCTAAGAAGCTGAAATAAATGAAATCAAGTGATGTTGGTAGAATTATAATGATGGTCTAGTCATCTTAAAGTTTACCAAGCAGGTGTTCTAAAAAAAAACTCTAAATGTGAACATTAAGTTTTTTCTCTTCCCCATACAAATGTTTTCTTGTGGGATGATGTTACAGAGTGGCAATGGATTTAAATAATTAGACTTATAAACAGTAAAAATAATGTCAGACAATTCTGTGACTAAACAAAGTTAGTCTAGACATCAAGAATCAGCATACAAATCACAACAACGGTGACCCAAAACATGAAAGCTGCATGCCGCAATGCATGCTGGGTATTACCATAGTACAAACTTATCTGGCATGCATTGCACTTAATCTGAATTAGTTTTTTGATGGTCACCACTATTGAGCTTTGTAGGTTGAATCTTGATATGAATATGAAGTGTCAAAAAACCTTTTTAACCAGTCCCAAAACCATTACTTTACAAAACTTTTTCTAGCCCAACAGATATATTTGCAGAACCTACAAACACCAGACATTAAACCAATTCTCTCTTACTATAACTACAAGTCAATCACAACTTTCATGTGGATAAATCAAACCACTTAACAATAAAGAAATGTTCGAGACTTGTTTTTACAACCCCCTTTCATCATCAATAAGTGCTCTGTGTATCCCACTAACACAATTGACAAAAAGAAGAAGGAAGTAAGTAACCATTGAGGCTCAAGACCCCAACTAAAACAACCACTGATCACCGTAATGGTGACTTAAAACACAACATTTTTGATAAATCATCATCTAACCCTCTGTTAATTCTCAATAAGAGATTATGTAATTGTATGACAGAAACAAGTCAAACTGGTTTGTAATAAGTGTAGATGTTAATTGTATTTGTGTTTAATTCTCCTATGGGGAGATCTTGTCTCATTTTGCCTGTAGTTCAGTTGTACTTGTGTTTTGACTGCTTTCTATTTCATCATTAATGTTCATTCATCATGTCATTATTTAAGTGTCACTTTTTAACTCTGTAAAATGGACTCATGTAGACACTGAGCCATTGAAAACTTACCCTGATGTTGTTTTGTATTTGTTTGTATGATACAATCTTTGTGTATGTGCACTGTCTCTTTTCAAGTTGTTGGCAAATAATTAGAAAACAATTTGTAATAATTTCACAACAAACTTTGTTTCTTTGTGCAGCTGTCTTTTCCATCACCTGGATTATAGTGGTTTTCTGCATATATTAAAATATGAATAAAAATATATTAATTAATGAAATACAAGAATTTGTTTACATGTTCATATATTTTTAAGGCGGTTTTCTGGCAATCACATCTGCATTTTACCATTAATAAAGAAGAGTTTCTAAACAGTTAATAAATCAAAGAAATTCTGTATACAGGTAAGATTTGTAACATTTACAAAAGTTCGCTGTTATGCATACAACTGTGGTGTTGTTGTTTTTACGGTTTTAAGTTGTATTTTTTACAGAATTGTTCTGGTAACCACAGCTGCCGGTATTTCACCGTAAAAACTACGGATTTTTTTTACAGTGTACCAGCAGCAACTATAGAAAGACTACTTCAACTCACCATCAGGACTCACCATCAGCTACTTGACAGTATGATCATGTGAAACATGATCTTCTCAGATTAAAGGAAACTGTGCATTCGTGTTATAGTCATTATAATTGCCATTTTGAAAACGGTGTGTTTATAATATATATATATATATATATATATATATATATTCTTTGTACAAACAATATCTCTGTGAACTTAAATACATTTGTTAAATCAAATCTATTTGATCAAATAATTCGATTCTATTATCAGCACTCTCCACATAAAATTAACTATTTTGATAGAACACGTTATATCAAAATTAAAGCTCTTCCACAAAATATTAGGTAATGGGTGATCCGATGTGTGTATTTTTAACTAATCTTTTACAAGCACTTTCTCTTGTTAACAATTTTCTCACATTTCCTCCCAAATGTATTGTATTTTGTGATTTGGCTAAAGAAGTAGGTATGTAGTTATTATAATAAGAGGTCAACAATACTGATGTACAAATATATGCATAGTGTCAAAATGGCATGTTATTTACAATTCGTTTTTTAATCAAACATTTATTTTTGTGAATGAACTGCAGTTTGCAATAACAATCAGAGACATGACAGTAAAATCAAATAAAACAGGAGTCAGAAATGTTGGTCCAGAAAAGTCACAATGACTTTAGTGCAACTGAACGGTAGTGCAAATCAACATTTAGAAATTAGACATTTTCAAATGAATTTATTAAATGTATAATCACTTAAAATACATAAGTAAATTGGTATATAATAAACATTAATTTGTGTGAACAAGAACTGGCAGAGCTGTAGAGCAAAAAAGTCACAATGATAGAAGTCTAAGTGAACTGTAGTGCAAATAAACATATGTATGAAATGTACATGTTCAACTGTATTTCTTGAATGTATAAACATAAAAAAAAACTAAATAAAAATGATATATAATAAACATCTATAGGTGTGACCAAAAACTGGCAGAGCGCTCCTTCTGTGCTCCTCTTTCTTCTGTGCACTGCTTTAAATTTTTTCCCTTTAGCATCTTTTAATAAGAGGTACTTCTCCAGAGGTTTGTCTCGGACTGTTTTCTTTTGTTTAGATTGGACCTTGTCACGGCCGGTGCTGGATGATTCTGAAGACGTGCTTGCTGGGGCCTCCTCACTTTTGCTCACATCATTTTTAGCAGAAATATTGCTGTGAACACTGTAAAGATAAATGTAGTTTTCATCAGAATCAATCTTTCACACTGAGGGCCATGCCACGATATCCATGAGGTCAATATTTGATTACAAATGTAATTTAGATTCATGGTATTTCATCTGACTAAACAAACTAGGTTACCTATACACAGAACACAAATTAACCTCCTAAAACCCGACCTTTGGTTTGGCTTGCATTTTAGATTTCTTCCAGTTATTTTGGGGTTAGGAAGAAGCAATGAATATAATAACCAAATATTTTTCTTTGAACATGAAGCAGTGTAATTGTCCACGTTTGTGTACAACAGGTTCCAGTTACACACAAAGTATTATGGTGCAAACAACAAAACGTGATATCACACGGTGTACAGGGAACATGCATGGTATGAAGTTAATCACTGTTCAATGTCAGTGCATTACATATCATCCCACCAAACATGAGACTTCCGCTCGACGTGCAGATCATGTCTATATTAGGTCGGTTGGTCCAGGCTCTTATCTGTACGTCTATACAACGTGCAGATCTGGTACAGTATCTGGACGTCTGACTATGACCCCTATTGGACGTCAGGTAGACGTCCAAAAGGGGTTCGGGGAATCAATACAAAAACATTTTATACAAATGTGGTCTATGAGTTCTGAGTCAAAAAACATAAACATCACGTGCATTTTTGTAGAATATTTTGTTAAGCTGTAAAAATAATGTAATCTTTATTCAAAGATTAGTGTTCAAAAACATAGCACTGCTCATAGATAAAGTTCCACCTTAAATGCTGTCTCTCTCTCTCTTTCTCTTTCTCTCTCTCTCTCTCTCTCTCTCTCTCTCTCTCTCTTTAATTAACAGAGATGTATATGCTGACGTTTTATTGAAAATCTTTTGTCACCCTAATGACGATCAGTGATTCCTTTAGTTGGATAGTTTGACTCTTTGACTTTTTATAGTAGTGTTTGGTCTTTGTAAGAGTGTTTATAAAAGCATGTTATTTGCTGCAAAGAAAATTTGTTAAAAATAAAACTCACATGGATCTTACAACTTCACTGAAAGTTTACCTACAGTAAAACCACATATGTAAAGTCTGTAAATTAATTTTGTAAACCATGTAGTATTGTCTCAATTTCTCAAGTGATTTGAGGTGCCTCATCCAACTTATTATTTAGGTACATTCCACCACTGGGAAGCGCTTGTATAAAATTAAAAGTCCAGATGTTATTGTCACATATGCAGACATCAAGAATCACCCCATGAATCACAACAGTGGTGACACTCTCTGGACTCATGAGTTTTTATAATACGCTGGTGCAATGCATTGCAACACTTAGAAAACTCACCACCGTTGTGATTCATGGGCTGATTCTTGATGTCTGCATTTGTGTCAAAAAATACTAGACTTTAGATTTTTTTAGTACGTCACAAGGTTTCATTTTTCGTTACAGTAGGCAGCAGTATGCCCCGAGTGTATTTATTGCAAACCAAACAAACTTACTCAGAAATTTATAATGTATTGTTTTTGTTGTTATTTTAGTTATATTATACCACCACTTCTGACCATCAATGTAATTATTGTGAAGCCACAAGTAAGCTGCATTGCTGACAAATACTTGGTGCAATAATAATGTGTTTAAACACACCATCATCATGCACACAAACTACAATATAAAAACAAAGAATCAAACTACCCAACTAAATGAAACACTGATCACCATGATGGTGACAAAACATGTTCAATAAAACATCAGAATCTTGTAAATTCTCAAAAACGAGCCGTAGAAATGACAAAAAATAAAGTGAATTTGGTTTGTTTATCCAGTATGGTCCTAATTCAAAACAATGCTTTGTTAAAACAACTGATTGTAATGGTTATGCCATTGCTTTAGAGAATGTACATGTATCAATTATCCAGCGAGAGCAAGGGAGGGAGAGTGAAGTTCACGTCACTTCACTTCAATTATTGAACAATAGAGAGAGAGAGTGAGAGTGAGAGAGCGAAAGAGAGAGAGAGAGAGAGAGAGAGAGAGAGAGAGAGAGAGAGAGAGAGAGAGAGAGAGAGAGAGAGAGAGAGAGAGCAAGATTGCAGACGCAGATAGTTAAGGTGGAACTTGTATATTTGGGAATTATCTATAAATAATATTTTTTTAACATTTATTCATATATAAAGATTATATATACAAATATAATGTCTAAAATGGCCACATTTTAAATAGTTTTACTTTGCGTGGAGGTCCCCTTGACATCAATATTGGATGTTCAGAACAGGTCATAAAAAGACGTCATAAAAACTTTCATTCTGGCTCCTCATGGGACGTCGAAATGACGTCTTTCTAAGACGCTTTGCTCAGTGGGATAATGTAATGCACCAATATTCATTTTTATTACTTGCACAGTTATAATGTAAATTTGCACTACTGGTCCGTTCAATACACTACTGGACTGTCTATTTCATACTCCCTGTTCATTTGCACTGCTGGACTACTTGAATTGCATCGTTTACACCCCTGTACTATGTAATGAATATTAGAATAACTATTCACTGCACAATAACTTATGCCATTGCACTCTTAACTGACTAGTTACAATCCAAATTCATTCATGCACTACCTAAATATTAATTTCACTCCTGTTCTGTATAGTTTAATTTATTATGTACATATCCATTTGTAAATTTCTGTATATTATGTTCAAAGCACCACCCACAGTAAATTGTTCCATCGTATTACATAATCCTGCACCTATGCAAATACTGATATCCTGCACTTCTTATACTGCTTTTGCACTTCTGGTTAGACCTAACGTTAAACTGCATTTTGTTGCCTTGTACTTGTGTAATGACAATAAAGTTGAATCTAATCTAATCATATAGCCCACACAGCTATGTATTGTTATGTTCTTATATATATCACGTTACCTTCGAAATTCAGTCGATGTTGTGAGGAACTCCGACACCTTCATAAACCTCCACAGCCTCGATGCTTCCTTGTGTGTTTACCTGTTCAACGTGCTCCGCAAGACCATTTTGTGCTTGAGCGCCACCAAGTCGTGTTTTACTGGAACTTCAGCAGCGCCAGGCATGTGAACAAAAGCGCCAATCTCATTGGTCGGCCAACTTTTAACGCGCCGCGTCAAACCAAAAAAACGTGTCCCACGCGTTTTTCTGAAAATGACGCATTTGCGCCTCGCGCTTTTCGCGTGGGTGTGCGCACTCACATTGGCGCTCGTTCTTGAGTCACGAGACGTTAAACGTCGACGATAAACGCGCACGAAAAACGTCCCGGTGTGTAAAGACCTTAAGGCAGTGGCTGGAAGTTGTAGTTGTAGTTCTGCTCATTATCACCAGGTGTCTTCAATAATCAAATAATCACTCAAATGATTGCTAAAGTATCTAATTAACTCTGACACTGCTTCGGTGTTACTTTTAACACCCTGCTGGTGGTACCCATATAAACACCGAGCCGGTGTTAATTTAACACCAGTGATTTTGCTGTGTGTATTTCTAGTCCAGAGGTGTTGAAACTAGGGCACATAGGCCAAAGTTGGCCCACAATAGACCTTTAATTTGGCCCGTCATGCCACGTGAGATAAGGAAAAAGGATAAAAGTCATTGACGCAGATGTTCATATTTCTAATTAAACATTTTCAAAAATGTATTTTTTTAACTGTACATTACAAAAATGTAAATTTAAATCAAATGCAGTGGATTAAAGTGATTTTTTAACGTACATGCATACTTGAAGGTGTATTACATGCATCACGAAACTTAATAAACTCGAGTACTATAGCCATGGTACTATATGACATGTTTTTCATTGTTAGTTAATGCACTAATTTACAAAAAATAATTTGAGTTCATGTTGTAGTTAATGATGACTCTTCATTAGTTTATGTTCAGTAAGTTATGTCTTAACTCAGCATTAGTTTATATTTAAGTAAGAATTAATTTAGGTATAAGTTCATCATGATTAATGGACTATTATTATTAATGAATTATAAAGTGTTACCGAGATAATAGATATATCCCAGATAGCAATTTTGTTCCGGCCCAGCTCCGGCCCACACAACCAGTTTTCCGTGGCCACATACAACGAAGAACGACGGCCCTACAGTGGCCCAGTTCTGGATTACAGACAATAGCCCATAACTGGCCCAGACTTGGGCCAGAACAGGCCCTGATGGCAGCCCTCACCTAGCCCCCAGGAAGCCCTCATGCAGCACAACCCCAGAGTAAAATGAACACTGCTGAATGTAAATATTGTCCCAATCTTACAGATTGTTAAAAAGTAACACTGAAGCAGAATTAAAAGCTCTGTTATCCTCTCTCTCGTCATTTTCTTAACTTAGTTTTAATTGTTTCATTTGAAGTCACCATTGTTGTGATTAGTTTTTGTTTTAGTTGGACTCTCGACCCTTTACTTTTTGAGTGCTAGCATTTCCTTGGTTGTGTTACCTTTGTGTTTATACTGTAAAACACATTTGTTGTGGTACTGTAATAGTGCCATTCCGTGGTGGTTGCTACATAATGGTGAAGATCATCATCTTATTAATTTGCTAATCACAAGTTTCTTATCTGCCAATCATGTATGTGAGATCCAGCACTTCCACAGCAGTTTATCATTAATGAAACTCAGAAGCATATATACACTGCTTTAAATGAGAGGGGTATAAATGGAGGTCGGAGCCAGCTGCAAATGGGTGGGTTAGCAGCAAGTGGGTGGAGCTTTAGCAGCAAGTGGGCTGTACAAACTTCCAGAGGATTCACCACCGTCCCATTTAAAGTGTAACTCCTCCTACTTGCACATTTCTGAAATCCCTCCTACTTGCGGCATAATCTCCTCCCACTTGCGGCATAAGATCCTCCCACCTGCAGTCTCCGGGCTGCAGCGATATATACTTGCTTTAAATTGGTAAGTAGAAACATCAAGAATCAGCTATGAATCTCAACCTTGGTGACAAAGAAAATAGTAGAAAGTTCATTATTCATCCATGCTGCAGTGCATGATGGGAGTCCCGGATGAGCTTTGTAATTTGTTGATACCCAGCATGCATTGCAGCATGAAGTTTTTCATTTTATTGTCACCATCATTGTGATTCATACTCTGATTCTTGATGTTTGTGTGTTTACAGTACACACTGGTTAATTTTAAGTGTCAGTGTTTCACAATTCTTCAGAATAACAAACTGCTATGAGAGAGCTGGATCTCATACTGTAGTATCACATTATTGTTAGTGAAAGATGCTTCTGATAAGTGTGCAAACACTAAATTAATACTTATGTTTTCTAGTTGATGATGTTTAGACTTTAATAGCAGTGCTAACCACCCTCAAATTCATGTCTTAAAAACAAAAAGATAAAGCAGTCAAAAAACTAAATAAAGTAACAATCAAGAGTCAAGTTCAACTAAAACAAACATTGATCACAATAAGGGTGACTTTAAATGAAACAAAATCTAAAACTAAAGTAAGAAAATGACTCTACAAGTAAGATGTAAAATGTAATTTTAGGTTTCAGACAGAGATGGTGAGAGAGAGGATAACAGAGCTTTTAATTCTGCTTCAGTGTTACTTTTTAACACTCTGTAAGATTGGGACAATATTTACATTCAGGAGTGTTCATTTAACTCTGGGGGTTGTGCTGCATGAGGGCTTCCTGGGGGCTAAGTGAGGGCTGCTGTTTGTAGGGCCTGTTCTGGCCCAGTTATGGGCTATTGTCTGTAATCCAGAACTGGGCCACTGTAGGGCCGTTATTCTTGGTTGTATCTGGGCCGAGGAAAACTGGTTGTGTGGGCCAGAACTGGGCCGGAACAAAATTGCTATGTGGGTGTATACGCTTCAAAGGGGTTTATGATAAAAGAGACACTAACTTTTGCCAACACATATTTTGAATTCGCATTCTCTTGGAAGAGAAGTCACTGCCTGAATTGGAGTCAGATTAAAATACAACTAGAACATTTTTTTAAGTGCCAAGAAAAGTGAAAAGATGAGATCCAACCACTCCATTTGGATTCCTTCGTTGGACCAAGTGGGCGGCTCTTTACAGCAGCATCTGAAATAATGCAGGAAGTTTCATGTGGTTTTATGTGTAAAGTACAGAGACTGACATTAAAACAAAACTAAAACTCTGATCACATCAACGCAAAACTGATCCGACTTATAAACATGAACACACACCTGCTTCTCATCTTTGTTATGACTCCAGGTAATAAATGTAATATGACTCCTGTTTTTGTTTTAGTCTAATAGTTTGCAAAACATTCAAGCTAATTATAGAACGATTTTATGTTTAGTTTTTTTAAGTTTACTCACTGATGTTCTTGTTTGTTTTTTTTAGGTGTGATGACTGCAGATCAGATCGGTCCAAATAAAGATGCAATAATCATAAAGAATGAACAGGAGACTGTAACATTGAGCTGCTCATATGACACCAGTAGCAGATATGTTAGACTTTACTGGTACAGACAGCATCCAAACAGAGATCTTCAGTATTTACTGTATAAATCTGCTCGATCATCAGGTGGCAGTGGAAACCCTTCTGATCCGCGGTTTAAGTCGACTACATCTGATTCGTCCACTGTACTCACTATTACTGGTGTAACACTGTCAGATTCAGCTCTATATTACTGTGCTATGAGGGTTGGTGCCCAGTGATACAAAGTGTATGTGAAGCTGTACAAAAACTAAAATACTTTATTCACTTTGATCTCAAACCACATCCAACCCACCTTCTATAACAAAACTAACAATGATAACACAACACCTGTGTGTGGTTGAGTATAAAATTTACCGAAAATATCAAATTATTATATCACACAAGTTATTAAAGTTGTGTTTTTAGGAATTATAATGTAGATCAACTCTTCTTAGGTACAGGTGTAGTGTCCGATAATTGGAAGATTATTTTGTAATTTTAAATAAAATAAAGAAATACTGTAAATGACTTTTTTTCTGATTGTATTATGTAGTCTAAAGGGCCGTTCACACTAGGCTTTTTCCCAGCTAGCAGAAAAAAGTTCTAAGAACGTTCCCTAAAAGTTCCCAAGGTTCCCAAAAACATTCTGCCAACCTTAAAAAGTAGATAGGAGTTTTCCTTACTCAAACATGTTCTGAGGGCAGCAAGAATATGTTCACAAAAACGACCAATCAAAATGCTCGTTACTGGTTTAAGCCCTCAGCGGAGCCTTCAAGGCAGCTTCTGCAGTGAAGCAGTTCGAGCTCACCGTTGGTCAGATGAGTAGCGCAGATATGGTAAGATAGGAATGAGACTGTTTTTGAAATCAGCTCGAAACGTTTCGAGCATTTAAGTGACACGTTTTCACGTGTCCGTAGCACGACTTTCTTTTTCGTGCCAGTTTCATGTATTGGTTATTCAATTTTTTTTCCTTTTTTCAAACCATTGTCGATTGGGATTGGGGTTAGATTTGTGCGTTTTGTCACATTTTCAAACTGTTTTCGCGCGAGGATAAAGTTGAGTTTGGGTTAGAATGGCATTGTTTATACATTTATTTACGTAAAATTCAAATTGTTCTTGCTTGGGGTTGGGGTTAGAGTTGGGTTAGGGTGAGGATGTCATTTTATGTAACAAAAAGTTGTTCTAACCCCAATCCCAAGCGACAATGGTAAGAAAATAGGAAAAACAATTGAATAAACAATACATGAAACTGGCACGAAAAAGAAAGTCGTGCCACGGACACGTGAAAACGTGTCACTTAAATGCTCGAAACGTTTCGAGCTGAATTCAAAATCAGTCTCATTCCTATCTTACCATATCTGCGCTACTCATCTGACCAACGGTGAGCTCGAACTGCTTCACTGCAGAAGCTGCCTTGAAGGCTCCGCTGAGGGCTTAAACCAGTAACGAGCATTTTGATTGGTCGTTTTTGTGAACATATTCTTGCTGCCCTCAGAACATGTTTGAGTAAGGAAAACTCCTACGTGCCCTTAAAAATGTCCAGTTTTCTTTAAGTTCTAAGACCGTTTCTGGGTTGTCTGAACGTTAGAGGAATGTTACATTTTACCATTTTTAAACGTTATGACAATGTCATGTTTTACTTCTTACACCCTGAAGCAATTTTTTGGCCTATCCAATTTCAAAAGCTTCCCATACCCACATGCAGAGGTTTACATACAAAAAGTTTGGTATCATTTTACAGGAAACCCTTTGAAATTACATAAAACACTGTTGAAAGTGCTAAACATGGTTGTATGTGATGTCAGTCCTCTAATAAACACAAAAATAAATAGGCGCTTTTTGATGTTTTTATTTGAAAGTGTATAACTCTGGCCCTGGGTGCCTCAGCTACCTGCAGACAGTTCTGTTTGATTCCAGCAATTGGCAGCTTACAGAGGAAAAAGGAATTTTTTCTCTATCATAATGTATGCAAAAGTAATTTTACTCCAACTGAAGGGAGGATTAATACCCTTTTTTGTATACAATTTCTGCCTAAAAACATTTGAAGTGCTCCCATAACCACATACAGTGGAATAAATGCAATTTCTTTATATCATTTTACAGAAAACCCTTTGAAGTTACATAAAAAGCTGCTGTTTGTGACAAATATTGTTATTTATGTTGTTTTTCATATGATGAAACACCAAATTTTCTTTTTTATGTTGTGAACACTGTCCTTGATAGTGTATAACTCAGGTTCTGGGTGCTCTAGACAGTTCTGGTTGTTACCAGCAGCAGACAGTAAACACCCAAAAAAAGAATGAACTCTTTAGCATATCGCATTCAAAAGTTATTCTTATTTTACTGAAGGGTGTGAAAATACATTTTTCATATAAATATAAATTTTTTGTTTTGCACATATAATAAATAGCAAGGGATTATATATGCACACAACCAAAGAAAATGCTGTGAATGGACTCATTGTTTAGAGTAGGACCTAAAATAAAAGATGGTGTATCATTTGTGGCTATATGTGCTATCTGAGGCAGTTCACACTCAAGTTTCACATATGTTTACAAAAGACAATGTTTTACCTTATTATTCATTCAACGATTGTTGGATATGTGTTGATAATAGAACAAAAACAACGCTGTAGCCTTATTCCTGATAATGAGAGCTTTCATTTGATATAAGATTTGCCCCCATGTTTGTCATATTTGAAAAATCTGAAATATGTTAATATTAAATGATATAAAAAGTATGGGGGGGTGATAGTGTAAATTCCGTGTAAATTACTTTCTTACAGTAAAATATATGTCGAAATGATGCATATCTGCAGAAGTAGAGACTCTAAGCTTTCAAACAGTATCTCATATGTGTTACCGGGCTCTATGACGGACCATTAAAGATTAAAAGAATATTTTATATTTTATAAGTCATTTTATAAGTCAAAATACGAAATTTTGGACCCGGGACAGGGTCCTTAGGGTTTAAGAGGTTTTAATGTTCACACAATGTTTAAAACAACAACTGTTTATTATATTGACTTGTTTAATTGTTATGTAAATTATAGAGAAACATTGCATTTTATTATTTTATGAAACATTATGTCTGAATGTTCAGTAAATATATTGCTGTAGAAAACACACTTCACTTATTAAGTTTAGATGCTGATGTTTTGTTTCATTTTAAGTTACCATCATTGTGATTAGTGTTTGTTTTAGTTGGACTCTTTTTGCTTGCTGGTTTATTCCCTGGTTGTGTAAACTTTCTGATAATGCAACGCATTGGTATGAACATGTAAAGTTAGTAGTGTAATTCTGTGGCTGTTGGTACATAATGGTAAAGATCATCACCTAATTAATTTACTAATCAAAAGTTTATTTTTTTGTCAATAATGTATATTAGATCCAGCTCTTTCACAACAGTTTGTCATTAAAGGGGTCATTTTATGAGATATTTTTAATGTGTAAAATATATCTTTGGTGTCCCCAGAGTATGTATGTGAAGTTTTAGCTCAACATACCCCACAGATAATTAATTACAGCATGTTAAAATTGCAAATTGATATGCCTGAGCAAAAGTGTACTGTTTTTGGGTGTGTCATTTAAAATGCAAATGAGCGGCTGAAGTGCAAACACTGATCACAATGATGGTGGTTTGGTGCAATTGAAACTCAATTGTGCTGTCAAGTCCTTCTTTTCTCCCTCTTTCTCTCTGCACTAAACGGCAGTGCTGTGGTTGGATAGTGCAGATAAAGGGGGCGGTATTATTGTAATTCGCCTTACTACCTACCTCACCAATTATAGCACTTAAACATGAAAAAAGTCAGATTTTCACGCTATGACCCCTTTAAGGAGTTTTAGAAACTTTGGACAAAAAATATCCACTGTATAATTGGGATGCACAAAAATCAAGAATCAGAGTATGAATCTCATCCATGGTGACAAATAAAATGGTTTTAAAAAATCCTTATTTATCCATGCTGCAGTGTATGTTGGGAATCCTGAATGAGATTTGTAATTTGTTAATACCCAGCATGCATTGCAGCATGAAGTTTTTCATTTAATTGTCACCATGGTTGAGATTCATACTCTGATTCTTGATGTTTGTGCTTCCCAATTACACAGTAGATATATTTTGTCCAAAGTTTCTTAAACTCCTTAATGACAAACTGCTGTGAAAGTGCTGGATCTCATTTACATTTTTGATAGAAAATAAATGTTTAATTACTAAATTAATTAGGTGATGATCTTTACTAGTGATGGCAAAGTGAGGCTTCCTGAACCACTGATGCTTCACTGCCCATTGCTTCACCCAAAGGTTCATTACCCGAAGCTTCATGCAACATTGCTCCCTAGTGACATCTAGCGACTCTTAAAATAAATAGCAGATGAATAAAAAACATTTCATGCACTGACCTAAGCAGAAATGTGTTTATTGTCTGGTTATAAAATAAAAAATATTTATATATTTTTCTGTGTCAAATTTTTTAGATGTCATACCACAGATGTGTGTGTGTAAAGTGGAACCATGATCAGTTTCAGTGCTGTGTGGTGCTTATGGAACTCAGGGTACAATGAAGAAAATTGCAACAAATCATTTTGGGATTTATTATTGCTTTGTATCGAGAAACAAACCATTTTGAAGTGTGTTGGGATTAAGACGATTCCTCTTTTTGGATAAAACCTCTCAAGCTTTGGAAAAGATTCTTTCACATGGAACGGATGATGAAGGGCAACATAAAAATGCCAGTGCCAGGTGGTATAAGTGTGGGTACTGATGCTTATGTTGAGCCTAATATACTAGTGGGTCCTCGGTTCTTGTGAGATTCACTTCAGATAAATGTAAGAAATAAGATTATATATTACTTTGACTAGTCTGTGGATTGTTAGTAGTATGTGCATGCTTATGCAGTGCTCGATAATGCCTGAGCGTGGAAGAGGTATTATTGCTGTATGTCAACTTCTTATGGCACAGCAAGCATTTCACATTGAAACATGAAATAATGGACATGAAAGACTATACTGCCATAAAGTGTGTCTTATAATATTATTAACACACTAAAATATAACAATTACGCATACTTTATTGTGAGCAACATTTTCAAAATACTCCCAGACAGGGGAGGATTTCCTCTTTCTTGCTGGCTCCATTACAAAGACCAAATAACAAGTCACAAAATGCAAACAAATCCAATAGGGCAATCTAAATTAACAACCCATCCAGTCCAAATCCAAAAATCTAAAGCAATCCCGCTAATCTTATCTAACTAATACAAAATAATAATAATATAATAAAGCTTATATATATATATATATATATATATATATATATACATACACACACATTTATAATTATATACTATAACTACTAATATAATGTACTACTAATAATAAACTCTTCTACCCTCTGCTTCTACCACTCCTGACACCTTTCCAACACTGAAACCCCACAAAAGCCACAAGGAGGCGCGAGTTTCGAATCCAGAATCGATACTCAGACCGAACCAATGACGTGTCCACACAAACCGAGGCCTTGTTTGTTATTGGTAACGTGATTTCTACGTTAACAACACAAGCCTCGAAGCAAGGCTTCATTTGGCAAGCCCATTTATTCTCAACACGCGCTCCGATGCCTCGCTTCAAATAACCCATCACTAATCTTTACCATTATGTACCAAGCACCACAGAATTACACAATTAACTTTTCATAACAAATGTGGTGTATTAACAAAAAGTTAACACAACCAGGAAAAAAACTAGCAAGGAATATGGAGGGTCAAGAGTCCAACTAAAACCAACACTAATCACAATAATGGTGACTATAAATAAAACAAAACATCAACATCTAAACCTAATAAGTGAATTGTGTTTTCTACAGCAATATATTTACTGAACATTCAGAAATAATGTTTTATTAAATAATAAAATGCAATGTTTCTCTATCATTTACAATTAAACAAGCCAATATAATAAACAGTTGTTGTTTTAAACATTGTGTGAACATTAAAACATGACATTGTCATAACGTTTAAAAATGGTAAAATGTAACATTCCTCTAACAATCAGACAACACAAAAACGTTCCTAGAACTTAAAGAAAACTGGACACTTTTTACGTTGGCAAAACATTTTTGGGAACCTTGGAAACTTTCAAGGAACTTTCTTAGAACTTTTTCTGCTAGCTGGGTTGTTCCATTGACTTCCATTCATAGACGTGCAAATTAGTCAGACTGGAAATGCAAGCTTTTGTGTTGATATTTCGCAGGTCGCTACGTTGCAAAGTCCGATGAACTCTGACCTGCAAATTCGCATTACATGGAGAACTGTAACCAGTACAAATGTGATATATCACTGCGTGACTTTCTCTCTACTGAAAACCAATCATATTGATGAGCTGCTCACCACCCACTTCCCACAATCATCCAACAAATACTCACACGGCTTAAGTCCCGATTAAAGAATCCGACAAAACAAAAAGAAGAAAATGTTAGAATCATACAATTCATGTGCTCAATCAACACACAGCAAAATCCCCAGTGTTAAATTAACACTGCTCGGTGTTTATATAATCCACACCAAGATTGGTGTTAAAAAACACTAAATCAGTGTTAAAGTTAATAAGATAATGAAGTGATTGAGTCATTAATAGTGAACACCTGCTGGTCATTCCGTGTCAAATCAACTCAATTTTGGAATTGTTCCTGTCTTAAAATTTTTATTTTGTTGACTCTTTTTCTGGAGAAAGTAATACTAAAATGAGGAAGAAAGCCAAATTATTAAATGCAATAGATAAAATGCCAATAGAGTTAAATGAACACTATCATCATCTCTGTTTGAAAACTAAAATTACAACTTGCTTGCAGAGTTACATGGATGATAGGTTTAACTTCTAAAGAACTGCTGTAAATCTGGTTAATAAAGTAAGTCACCATTGCTCCGATTAGTGTTTCCTTTAGTTGGGTTCTTGAAGTCTATAACTAGTACTGTGTTTCATATTATGAAAGTATAAGTCTTGGAATTCAATGATATCATAAAGTAATCACTGAATGTAAGTGTTTAATTTATGTTCTGCCAACCCTGTGAGGCTCCCATGAATCCGACAGTGCTGTAAAAGTCTACATACCCTGAGGAGTTAAATATTGATTTAATATTAACCAAATCTAATCTGCTGTGTAAGTCAGACACACTGAGACATCAACAATCAGCCTATAAAACACAATCATGGTGAAAAACAACAACAAAGCTTCATGACGCAATGCATGTTGGGTACCAGGATTGTAGAAATCTCATTCATAAATCCCATCATGCATTGCAACATGACAAAAATTTAGCAACTTTCTTACCATTAACTGTCACCATTGTTGAGATTTGTATCAGAAATCATGAAGTCTCTCTTAAGCTTTTTATATGCCTGTTTCTTCATAATTAATTTGTGGTCAAATGTTTCAACGATTTGAAGAGTAGAATATAATAAAAATAAATTGAGAAGGTCTGGAAGGTTTTCTCTCTACATAAAGCAATGAACAAGTAGTCTTATTAAAACATTGTTGCTATTGCTTAAAGATGAGAGTTAGATCAGTGAAGGTCAAGGGACAAATGCCTAACTAAAGGAAATGGTGACTTCAAATGAACTCATTACAAAAACAAACTTAAGATTTAATGTGATACATTTTGTGATAAATGTCTATTTGACTTGTGAGACATTACGTCAGAAAGAAGATTTGTCTACTAAATCACGCGTGTGGATACTGGAATAGTTGAGCACTTGTATTTTGTTCTGACAGCTGTTTAGAAGTTAAACTTATCCATTTAGAAAATAACTCTGCAAGTTATCATTTTATTTTTCAAACAGAGATGCTGATAGAGAGGCAAACGTGAAAGATTGCAGCTTTTGGAGGCATACACCCAACAGTATTCATCTATTGCATTTAATAATTTGTCTTTCTTTATTATTTTAGTATTTTCTCCAGAGAACGAGTCATCAAAATAAAAATTAAGAGACAAAAAAATCTCCAAAATGTAATTGAATTGAATGACCAGCAGGTGTTCACCATTAATGTCTTAATCATCACTTCATTATCTCATTAACTTTAACACTGATTCAGAGTTATATTTTGAACACCAGTCTTTTTTAACACCGGTCTTGGTGTGGATTATATAAACACCAAATAGTGTTGTTTTAAAACTGGTAGAGTTAATTTAACACTGGGGATTTTCCTGTGCAGCTGCCTGACAAATGCAATGCATTTTGGTTGGACAAATTGTCCAACTTTATCTGATGGTGCAGCCACCTTACAATCCCATGTGCTATTAAATACCATGAAAGACGAAGGCAGCCGCCTACTGTAGGTCAGGCACTGCAGTTTCCACAAAAACGGGAAAGTCGTGATGACAACACACTTTTTTATTATTGTCCAGACTCTCTGACGACAACATTTGTTTCATGTAAATCTTGACACCCTCACTTACACAAATACTCACAAATTTGTGTTTTTAGAATTCACTTAAATTAAAGTAAAAACACAGGTGACATAACCCTTATATGCTATAGTGCCATTTATAATAAATGTGAAAAGAATATCTTTTATTGATATAATTTGATTGATATTTTATTAATAAAGGCTTATCTTTATTTATATTTTTGGACATACAGTATAACTGTTCTGGTTTTCACTTAAAATGTTTACTTATCAAATATTACATTTAAAACACCTTTTGCATTGCAAAATCGCATCTACTCCGACTAAAAAACTGCGCAAACTGCAAGTGCTCGGCTTGCTGTGTCTTTCCTCTTTCCTGGCCTTTTCGCCAACACAGCATGTAGTTATTTGACACACACATACAGAGGCTCCACCTCACTAATGTCTATGTAGTGTACACTTAACTAACCACACCCACTCATATATTATTATTTAACATTGTTTTACTTAACTATAATAACATTTCATTGATTTACAACACCACAGTTCACTCACAATAAACAGTACAGTAAAGTTGTATCCAGTACTCTACTGTATGACCGTTATCATGGAGACACAGATAACTCTACTCATGATTTTCACTGCTGTTTTAGGTAAATATAAAATCACCAGACTGAACAGATAGTTACCACAGTTTGTTGTGAAAGCAAATATCATTTGTTAAGATGCTACAGTATATTTAAACAACTGAGTTGTAAGGTTTTAATAATTCTGGTGATAAATTTCATTGTAAAATGTAATGAATTTCATTTCAGACGCATTTGCTAATCGAATTGGACCAAGAGAAGAAGAAACAAATATAATCACACGTGAAGGAGAATCTGTGACACTGAGCTGCACATATGAAGCAAGCAGCAGTAATATTCTGCTCTACTGGTACAGACAGCATCCTAACAGTGAACCTCAGTATTTACGACGTGAAGGTTCTCGATCATCACAATCCACTCAACACAATATTAAGAGTGTATCTCTGTCAGATTCAGCTTTATATTACTGTGCTCTGAGAGATGTAGCCCAGTGATACAAAATAGCTGAGAGTCTTTACAAAAACTTAAGGTGCTTTAAACTGTCTTAAATCAAACCACATCAAACCACTATTAGTTTTTGTAAACCACAGCTCTAGAAATAAGGGTTTGTGGCCACACCTGTGAATGTGGAAGATTGTTATATAATATATGTGCTGTTAAAGTAGGAGCCTAAAAGGAGGAGCTTGCTGAAAACATCCTCTGTTGGACTGAATGAATGTTTACTTCAGTAACAGTTTATGTTGAAGATGAAATAAAACATCATTGTAAAATGATGTTGATTGTTTATATTTTGTTGTTTTCTTTTGCAGGTAAATTTTCTTTTCCAGACTGTCAGGAATTTATTTGCTTTACTCTTTTTCTATAAAAGACTCTATACTAACTATGTGTTAAACAGACATTTTATCTTTGTTTTTCTGCAGTAAAGAGTTTTGGGAATATCACTCCAGTTCACACTGAGATGTACAGGACAGAAGGAGAAAATATTTCTCTATCCTGCGACTACTCTTCAGCAGTGAATCTATATTTGTATCGCCAATATCCCAGATCAGCTCCTGAATTTCTTTTCCTTATTCGACATGCTACAGGAAAAGTTTTACAAAAGTCTGAAGCTGTTGATCCTCGATTAATTGGAAAACTAAATGAGAAGAAAACCCAAGTGATTCTGGAGATCTCTTCTGCTCGACTAACAGACTCTGTAATGTATTACTGTGCCATGGAGCCCACAGTGACAGGAAACTGAAGTACACTGTACAAAAACTCAAACAAAGTTACAGAAACAAAAGCTACAGACACAACACAACACAACATCAGTGATTCTTCAATTCCAGTGGAATGCACTGACTGATGAAATGAACACTTCAAATACACTGTAAGTCACTATGAATATAAAAGTTATAGTAGAGAGATTCCTTCACTATAAGTAGACTGACAGCAGATGTAGTCTTCATTAAATGAGTTAGATTGTGATCTGCTGAATGCTAATAAGTAGCACATTGAAGCAGCCTGCTCAGTTTAATTTTTCTTATTTTTATATAATGTATAAAATGAAATGAGCAATACATACTGTGTAAGTTATTCTTGTTATGTATTGATTATCAATAATCTTAGACACTGTATGTATGATATTTGTCAGAGGGCTGTGAAGAGGCGGAGCTTGACATAGGTCTATAAAATCAATGTAAAACACAGACTTACATCAGAGATCAGTGAGGTGAGCAGCAGATGTCTCTTCTGACCTCTTTTACTCCCTTATGACTGCAATGTTGACGTTTATGTTTATATTACTGACTGTAACTGAAGGTAAAATCTTACATTTGTCATTACATCACAACAATGTAATTTAAATAAACTTGAACTATACTAAATCTATACTAATCTAACTTTTTTTGTAATGCAGGAAATATGGCCACAGATGTCATCACACCATACAGAGATGCACTATTTGTCAGTGAATCTGAGAGTGTGACACTGTCTTGTAACTACACTGGATCTGTTGATAGTCTTCATTGGTATCGACAATATTCAGCTTCACCTCCAGAATTCCTCATATTGGATTACTATGGATCAATAAGAGAAGCTGATCATCCAGTTTCAGGAATCTCCATCAAACACAGAAAAGCTGACAGTAGTGTGGATCTGAAGATCTCATCTGTTAAAGTCACAGACTCAGCTCTTTATTATTGTGCACTGACGCCCACAGTGACAGAAAACACAACCACACTGTACAAAAACCTGACTGACTGAGCTGTAATACAAGAAATTGTCTCAAATGTTCAATGTGTCAAATGTGAAATAGCTGATCTGAGCATCTTTTCTGAAAACCATGTGCAGGGTTTGACCATAAATTATGTTGTCTATTTATTTGTATTCAAGACACAGATGTACAATATGCATGGTTGTTAATGTTGCATCAGTTATTGTATAAATATAATTGTTTTATTTTGTATTTAACTAATTTAAATCTAACCTGGTAATCTTACAACTATACAATCTTACAGGTTAATACACCTCTCATTTCAATATGAATGTAGATATATACAAATATATAATAATTACTTTACAGTATTGTCATTGTTACCAACCAGTGGACAACAATATTTTTTTCAGTGATAGTTTCTGCTCTCACACCAGACAAAGAAGAGATTTCTGCTGAAGAGGGTTCAAATGCTACTTTATCTTACAGTTATTCCTCTGGGACCAGTTGTTCAAAGGTAAGATGATCGGATTTTGGTTATCGGATTGGATCAAATCTTGAAAATGGGTTGTTCCAAAGGGAAAGAAGGAATCTGAAATCAGATTAGATCACAGAATCAAAGAATTTAAACCTAGTTTAAATCAGGATCAAACCTTCAGTTTGTGTTGTTCAAAACTTGTCAGTATTTGGATAACTTTGATCCAAAAAAAACCCTGGATTATCCTGATCCCAACAGGGGGTAGGATTTAAAGGTGGTTTTTAGGAGGGAAATGTAGAAAAACTTTAAAATGGGTCAAATAATACATTTGCTTTATTTAGTGTATATACTTTTATTTATATTTTGCACTTGACTTGTGTAACCATTGTAACAGTGATAAAGTAGATATAGTAGACATAGGATACCAATTAAGCTATTCGGATAAGTAAAAATAATTAAATATGAAATAATCCCCCAAACAGATTTCAATAAAAATATATATATAAAATTTTTCTGTCTTTCATCACAGTATATTAATTTCAAAGAAACAATCATCAGAGATGAGCCTGTCAAAATTAATGTCTAATAATTGCAGCCCTTACTATACGTCCACTCTGTCCCTATACTGTCCCTCATTCTGACAGAATTCAATTGAAACGGCTCAGGTGCATCATAAACATCATCACAGAGAGGGACATTGCACCTGGTAGCGATGTTATGCAGGACAATACACGCTAGTATTATGTTGCATGCTCCCCGTGGTTCCACTCGCAAGTAGTTAAGGCATGCAAAGTGTCTCTTCAAAACTCCACTGAACACTCATTTGCACATCTTGTTTTGCAATGAGCAGTGTTGAAGCGTGCCTGCGCTGGTGTGGTTGTTGCAAGAAAAGGAGTCATCAGCCATGGTAGGAGTGGATAGGCACTGTCTCCTAATATTATCCGGTCGGTTGGTTTTGAGCTCTCTGTATAAAGCACTCTCTCTCAGGATATGTGCATCATGAACAGACCCAGGCCACTTCATGACACAGTTTGTGATGATGAGGTCAGCATCGCCCACAAGTTGGATGTTGATGCTGCACCTCCCCTTTCAGTTGATGTACTCCCAATCCCTCTCATATGCTTGGATATGCACATGAGTGCAGAGGTAACATTCATTCTGGATCTCAGCCCTATTATTGAAATACAACCTGGACCCTCACTGGTAGAGCCAACAGTCACAGGAGCTCAAAAAAAAAAAAAAAACGAGAAAAAGGAAAAAGAAAAGACACTTGAAGCATCCTTTGCCGAAAAATAATGATGATGCCTATGAATTACTTCTAAAACGAGAGACTGAAAGAGCAGAAGCACAGATACTCCTGGCAGAGGAACAAATTAAGCTGACCAAACTGCATCAAACCAAAGCAAAACTGCAGATCCGCCTCCTAAAAGCAGGGCTTGGAAATGCTGGTGTCTCCTCCTCAGATAAAACAACTCCCTGAACATTCTTTATTTTGTTAACTATTGGACATTTAGCCATTGTATTTGTTTAAGAAGAAAATATCCACAATGTATTTGTTAATGTATATTTGTTTTTTATTTTTTGTGACTCAGATGAGGGGTCATAAAATAAATTATGAATTGAAGTGGATGTTTATGTTATTTTGTGTTATGTCTCAAAATAAAAACTCTTACAGTGACCCCCCTGTTATTTACATAGCTGGTAGCACATGTTGTGATATGTTGTCCCATGATGTTTGTGTGTCCCAAATATGCAGCAGATATTTTTTGTCCAAAGTTTCTAAAACTCCTCAATGAGATACTGCTGTGAATGTGCTGGATCTCAAATACGTTATTGACAGAAAATTAACTTTTGATTAGTAAATAAATTGGGTGATGATCTTTACCATTATGTACCCACCACCACAGATAACACTATTAACTTTAAATGTTCATAAGGAATGTGGAATATTAGCACAAAGTTATCAAACAGTCAAGGGTCAAGAGTCCAACTAAAACAAACACTAATCACAATAACGGTGACTTAAAATGAAAGAAAACATCAACATCTAAACCTAATAAGTGAATTGTGTTTTTTACAGCAATATATTTACTGAACATTCAGAAATAATGTTTTATAAAATAATAAAATGCAATGTTGTTTACATAACATAAGTCAATTTAATAAACAGTTGTTGTTTTAAACATTGTGTGAACCTTAAAACATGACATTGTCATAACGTCTAAAATGGTAAAATGTAACATTCCTCTAACTTTCAGACAACACAAAAACGTTCTTAGAATATCAAGAAAACTGGACACTTTTTACGTTGGCAGAACGTTTTTGGAACGTTGGGAACTTTCAGGGAACGTTCTTAGAACTTTTTTCTGTAAGCTGGGCGTGCGTTTACATCAAACACAATCCTGTCGCTTAGGCACGGATTGGATAATTGGGAGCACCAGGAGAAGTCCCGGTGGGCCGGTCTGTCTTATTTTGGGCGTGAGGGCCGGTGTTTTCATGCCTCCGGGTTAAAGGTTGCTGTCTCTTGGTTGCCTGAACTCACAGTCCCACTCATGTTATCCGAGGCTGGATGTCCTCACCTCTTTATGCCCAAGTTGATTGTTTCCTGGATCCCAAACAATTATTTGAAAAAATGCCTGCATTAGGTCCATTAACGTGGAGTTTCTGCATGTTCTCCCTGTGTCAGTGTGGGTTTACTCCAGGTACTCCGGTTTCCTCCCACAGGCCAAAAACACGCAAGTTAGGCAAATTGGAGATACCAAATTGTCCCTCCCCCAACTTGTGTAAAAATCAGCTTGTCTGAATAAACTTGTGTATAGATTACCTGGTTCTCGCCATGAATATAGCCATAGATGCTGGAATGGCGTTGAGAAATAAAGGAAGAAGAAGAAGGTCCATTAACATCTAAGACGCATGAAAGAGCAGGACGTGCAATTTCCTCTGCTTTTCACAGCTTTTGCCATCTGCCTCTGCTGTCACTAAACAATAAACAACCTCACAGAGGTGACAGACTTATGATAATATTAAAACAGATAGCAGATTACACAACATACACAATTTTATCAAGGCTACACACAACAACACAGATTTACAAAACATAATTTACATGTGTGTATACAAAATCAGACACAATTTACACAGCAATACAATACAACAGGACCGGTGCTTCGCAATAGTGGTCCTCGAGGACCCCCTCCCAGAATGTTTTAGATGTCCCCTTATTCAACACACCTCATTTAACTTATCAGCTTTTAGGGAGACACGTTTACCAATTTGAAAGGAGGCTAATAAGTTGATTCAGGTGTTTTAAATAAGGAGACATATAAAACTTTCTGGGAAGGGGTCCTCGAGGACCAAGATTGGGAAGCACTGCACTAGAGTATTGATGTTGTTGATAGTTCACAGTCAGTGTGTTGTGATGGAGAATATAATTTATGGCATACGTGTAGTATTTAAAAAGTGTGGGGCTAATGTAATGATCATGAGGGATGAGGAGTTCATAAGTCTGATTCGGGGAAAAGCTGACATGAAGTTTATGGTTCAATACAAAATACATGACTTTGCCACAGGGGGGCAACCTTCGTATAAACTGTATTTTGTGTGACCCTAAAAAGTACACATTCTTAGTAAGGATTAGAAATGAGCTAGACTAAAGACAGAGACACATTTGAAGGAGCACTACAGACAGAGGTACATTTGTAGGTTTCTCAGTCATGTTTAAATGGGTGATTATTACTCTGCTCTTTACAACACATACATTTGGTAAGAACATTCATTGTTTACAATTTAGTATTTGTTTTAGTTACTTAATAAATGTTAATGATTATTTTTTTAATATATTTCTACAGTGTGTTGGGCTAAAGACAGTGTTGAACAGCATAAAACACAAATGACTGCAAATGAAGGAGATCCGATCACTTTAATGTGTAGTTATTCTACCACTGCTGCACAAGCATATCTCTTCTGGTACAAACAGGTACCAAACACATCACCAACATTCATGTTGAGCAAATATTCATTTGGTGGAGGATCAACTGAGGATGATTTAAAGGACAGATTTTCAGCAACACTGGATTCTACATTGAATTCAGTTCGTCTGATAATTCAGGATCTTCATGTGTCTGACTCTGCTGTGTATTACTGTGCTCTGCGGCCCACTGTGATTAAAACACATTCAACACTCATACAATAACCTTGTCTGAGTATATTCATAAGTCTATAAACCTTGAATTACTACATTAAACAAGCAGTGTCTCTCATACACCAAAGGAGAAGTAAACCCAGTTTAAACATTTTATTTACTGATTTAAATTCAGTGCCAACATGTACTTTATGCGTCACATTTATACAGTTTGTCCACATTTTCACTAAATATCATATTACCCTGGGAACAGGGTAATCATTATTTGTCTCATTATGTGGAGCATGTCTGTTATAAAATAATGTCATATAATCCCTAAAAGAAGTTGTATGTTGTTGTTTGTATTACTAAATATCACAAATTATTTTAAAAGTCTTAAATTAACTCAAGAAAAACTCAACACATACAACATCTACAACATCACCAGTAGGGGGAAGCATCGCTTAAATTTAGACGCGAGGCTGCTACATTGCTGAAAATTTCAAGAGATAAACGAAGACTCACATCAGATCATATAACCTCTCACTCTCTGTGTGTTTTACTCACAGCAACAATGACACGGTGGATGATTATCGCTCTTTTCTTCAGTGCTCATCATTCTGGTAAGAACATTCATTATTTACATTTTACTATCTGTTTAAATTACACATGTGATAAATAAAATGATGCTGTAATTTTAATATGAACAAAGATCATCATTAATGTTGTTATACATTTAATTTCAGGATGTAACTCTCAGGACGGTGTTGACCAGAATACAAGATTTCAAACAGCTCTTGAAGGAGCATCTATAACAATCTCTTGTACATATAAAACCACTTATCCATCTCCAACTCTCTTCTGGTACCAACAAAAAGTCAATGGATTCCCAAAGTACATGCTGAACAGAATTGGTGCTCATGGAGATAAAGAGAACGATTTTAATGAGAGATTTAATGCAGATCTTGACACATCTTCAAAATCAGTTCCTCTGATAATTCAGGATCTTCATGTGTCTGACTCTGCTGTGTATTACTGTGCTCTGCAGCCCACTGTCACTAAAACACATTAAACACTCATACAAAAACCTTGAACAGCTAAATCTCTAAACACAACTGAACTAAGCTTAACTAAGCAGCTGCAGTTTTCCTTTATGATAAAAGTCAGCAGTGACTGTATTTTACTGAACGATTTATGAGCATCAGTTATGCTTTCATATGCCTAATGTTGACTCACTGCCAGATTATGTCTAATCTCTTTAAATCTATGTGATTGGGTAATCCTTACTCCAACTTTACCAGATAATGTGAGGAGTCATAATTTGGCAAAAGTCATTTTTCAGCACCTCACTAGTAGGAGTCTGAAACTCAAACTAGCAGTGAGGTTTACACAGTGCATAGCTTTCACATAAGGCTGTCCTTCATCATGCTTACAAACAGAGGTGTAAAATCCATGTGCCATGAGATTGGCTAATTAGCACAGTTTTTCAGCAGTTGGTGTTTTAAAGGAATAGTCTACTCATTTTCAATATTAAAATATGTTATTACCTTAACTAAGAACTGTTGAATCATCCCTCTATCATCTGTGTGTGTGCACGTAAGCGCTGGAGCGCGCTGCGACGCTACGATAGCATTTAGCTTAGCCCCATTCATTCAATGGTACCATTTAGAGATAAAGTTAGAAGTGACCAAACACATCAACGTTTTTCCTATTTAAGACGAGTAGTTATACGAGCAAGTTTGGTGGTACAAAATAAAACATAGCGCTTTTCTAAGCTGATTTAAAAGAGTAACTATATTTTATGGCGTAATAGCACTTTTGGGAGTACTTCGACTTGGCGCAGTAACACCCTCCCTCTCCCATTATGAGAGTGAGAAGGGGAGCGGACTTTTCAGGCGAGTCGAAGTACTCCCAAAAGTGCTATTACGCCATAAAATATAGTTCCTCTTTTAAATCCGCTTAGAAAAGCGCTACGTTTTATTTTGTACCACCAAACTTGCTCGTATAACTACTCGTCTTAAATAGGAAAAACGTTGATGTGTTTGGTCACTTCTAACTTTATCTCTAAATGGTACCATTGAATGAATGGGGCTAAGCTAAATGCTATCGTAGCGTCGCAGCGCGTTCCAGCGCTTACGTGCACACACACAGATGATAGAGGGATGATTCAACAGTTCTTAGTTAAGGTAATAACATATTTTAATATTGAAAATGAGTAGACTATTCCTTTAAGCCCTCAACGAAGCCTTCAAAGCAGGGCTGCCTGGAAGGCACTCCACGTGCCCCGAGCGTTTCAGCCAATCATAGAACTGGTGCTAGATATCGAGCCTTCCGCCAGCTTCTGGCAGTTTGAGCTCACCGTTGGTCAGGTGAGTAGCGCAGATATGATAAGATAGGAATGTGATTGTTTTTGAATTCAGCTTGAAATGTTTCAAGCATGTAAGTGATGTTTTTCCAGTTTCATGTATTTAAATATGAAATGATTACAATAAAAAACTGAAATGTATAAGAGTGACACTCTATGCTGATCTCCAAACACATTCTATAGAATAAGATTCCTGCAAATGTGTCAGTTGTAGTTTTGTAGAGACATCAACACTTTGGATACAAATCTCAACAATGGTGAGAGTAAATGGTAAGAAAGAGTTTTCTACAATCTTGGTACCCAGCATGCATTGCGGCATGAAGCTTTGTTGTTGATTGTCACCATTGTTGCATTTCATAGGCGGATTCTAGTGTCTCTAAAGGCTATACAGAAAATGTTCTATAAATCTACAGAATTTTCGGTTTTTGAATAAAATGAAATGTCTGTTAAACATAATGGAGAAAGTACAGGTAATTTTATGCCATGACTTTATATGTATTTACAGATTATTTTTTAGAGTGTAGTCGCAACAGCATCACATGTAAAACAGCAGGGGTGTGCTCTTTTAATGCATGTGAACATTTTCTCCATACTGTATGTGAAATACTCATTAAAGATTTCAAACAGCACACGAAGAGACAGTATAGACTGCATACAGACTCATTTTTAAACTACTAAAATTCCACTAGATGATAATGACATTTTACTTAATTTAGTTTTGAGCTTTTGATCAGCAGATTTTTTTATGTATCTGATTAATTTAATAATTGACTACGGGCCATTGAATTATTTGAAAATAATGCAGACAGAAGGTGGTAATGCAGCACAACGCGAAGCATCAAATAATTAAAAAAAAAAGGACCTGAGTTATTATTATTCCTCTTAGAGACCGGTTACCATAGTCATTGCTTTGGTGGTTATTTTAAGACTTTTGAGAGGTTAGATGTGCGCTTATTGAAAAATAATCTATATCAGTGGAACATTTTTCAACCAATCAGAATAAGGCATTTAACAACCCAGTGATATAAACTATTTTAATTCATGTATAGTTTTTGGCTAAGAAAGATCTTCATATTTTTTGCTTGATGATTTTCTGAATTGATTGAGTTATAATAAAGTTTCCCATAGACATCTCAGTTTAATTTGGATAAATAGAGGATGTCTGAATGTCAGAAGCCACACCCACATTTACACACATTATAACTTTACAATCTGCCCACCTTATTCATACAATTCAGTGACATTTCTGTAATTCAAAAAGTCTGTTTTGATGTTGGTTTACTTCATTAACAATGTTTCTCACTATAGAGAGATGTAAGCTGCTGATTCTTATAACAGTATTAGGTAGTAAACTTCTACAGATACCAATTTAAACTTTTATATAAATTATTTGACCTACAATCAATCTGACCAAATAACTGCTTACTTATTCTGCAGGTGTATTTGCTGACAGCATTGAACCAAAAGACAAGAATACAAATATAATCAAGACTGAAGGAGAATCTGTGACACTGAGCTGCACATATGATACAACCAACAATAATATTCTGCTTTACTGGTACAGACAGCATCCTAACAGTGAACCTCAGTATTTACTGTATAAAGGTGCTCGATCAAATAGTCGTGTTGAGAATATAGCAGACCGTCGGTTTAAGTCGACAACATCAGATTCATCCACTGAACTCATTATTGACAGTGTAACTCTGTCAGATTCAGCTTTATATTTCTGTGCACTCTGGAGCACAGTGATACAAAATACCTGAGAGGCTTTACAAAAACATGAACTAAATTATTGCTTTGAACCGTTTTTAATCAAGTGAATATCAAACCACAGCTGTTCTTTATGTAAACCACAAAGCTTCAGTATATGACAGGATACAGTAACACCTGCTTTAACCCACATTAATACAATTAAAGGATCAAATGTTTTAGTACTGAACTCAGTGTGTAATTTATAAATTATAATACATTTATGAATGGTTTCTCATCTTAAGTGATTTTAAGAGTTATTTTTGTTAAAAGGCATACGTGTCAGGCATATGTTTAGTTTAAGCTTCTTTGTTTATGTTTTTGTCATTTCTTTTCAATTTCTTTCATTATAACCCATGTAAGTTATCACAGTTACTTATTATATTTACTAATTATATTCATTCCTAAGTCTTGTTTAGGCACTTTTTTATGTTTTTTAAGATGTGAAATGTACATTAAAGCAACACTATGTAGTTTCCATGTAAAAATGACTTACAGCACCCCCATGTGGTTGAAAAGCGCAACAGTGCCTGGTATCAGACACTCTTCTGCAGGCAGGGGGAGGGGCGGGGCTGTGTTTCCTACCCTCCACCGCCACTTTCAGAGTGTGCTTGTAGCAGCTAGGAGGCTGCTCAGGTTGCAGCAACAGTACAATTTGTCCTGTTAAAAGTTGTTCTATCACTGAAATAAATTCAGAGACATTATTTAAATGTAAAAAATCTACATAGTGTTGCTTTAATGTACTGTGATGAATTCAGTGTTTTTTTGAAGTCAATGGTGTACACTGTACAGTATATAGGAAAAAAGTAAATAAAAGAAAAATGAATAAACCAATTAAAACAAAAGACATCAAATGGATTTAATGCTACATGTTGTGTGTGAAAAAATCTGCACATGCTTAAATCTTGTGAATGCACATATGCACCACAAGGTCGCAGTGTTGTCAAATTGCACACACTCAGAATATAAATCTTTTGCATGCTCTGAAAATGACTGAAGCTGTAAGATTAATTTGTAAACAGGGGCGGACTGGCAATCTGGCAGACCTGGCAATTTCCTGGTGGGCCAACGTACTTTTTGAGACAATTCATCCGAACTATGTGACGTCACTGTGTTTTGTCGCCATTATTTTTGTGTCTGGTCACAGCAGGACGACTACCAGAGGAAGATCAATAAAACACTCACAGAAGGTTCACAACAACATTAAAATATGCAATATGGATATGTTGTGCTGTTGGTTGTAACAACGGTCGTTAGAGAAATCCAGAACTACAATTTTATTCTATTCCAAAGGAGTTAGATCGGCGAAATAAAGGATTGCCTTCAATCAAAAGTGACCATTAAGGATAACATAAATATTCGCCTAATATTAAATTAATAGTAAAAAGATCTCAAGTGATTAAATAATCAAGTAAAAAGTAAGTGATAAAATAAGAACAGAGAAACAAATGAAAAATGGACAAATAAATATAACATCACATTACAGATTGTTATTTGATTAACATGTACAGCTGTCACTTTAAAAGCCTACAGTAATGCATCTATCTTCACCAGATCCTTGCATTTATATGAGCAGGTGCGCCACGCACTTTTCACATATCCTCATGAAAATAATGCATTATAATTATAGAAAGTGATAGTGGATTAAATAGGGAAGGAAAATAAGAGGGCAATTATAAAATAAACTAATAAGTTTATAATTAACAATGAAACAAAGAAGCAGGGCCAAGTCACAAACAAAGGCAAACCAAAGACAGGCAGGTACAATCCTGTCACCAAACAATAAACACCCTCACAGAAGTGACAGACAGAAATGTTAATAGAGTTTACAAATGTTTAGATACCAGGATCTGGAAAAAGTTGAAAATTTACAGTATACAGAAGACCTTTTCCCCTTCAATGCATTAACTTTTTAGTAGAGACATGTCATGTCCATTACTGAGTTAATTCAGTAGTAGATTGCATTTGTCACTCATGTAAATGACTGAACTGTGACTACAGAACAGGAGTAAGCATTAAAAGGTGAAGTGACAACCGAATTCAGCTGCAGTGTATGAGGCGATATTGTCATTTTGATCAATAACTGAAGAACTGACAAAAAGAAACTAACTCTATTATTCTGATTTATTTCATTTAAGTAATTAAAGCACACAACAATAGAGAAAAAAACATTTATAAATACAGAAAAAAAATGAAATTTGTCATGTTACTATGATCTATTATAAAGTTAGAAAAACTGTATATGGTGAATGTACAGCAGTCAGAGGGTGGAGTCAAGAGTCATCCTAACACATCTTCTGCTTTTTAGTGACTGTCACACACTAAAGCAGTTGGAAATGTGATCTGGATATGTTTTGGTTAACATAAATGTATTTCTTTAGTTTTACAGCAGGAAACATGAGCACACACTGGACAAAACAAATTGTCATTGTTTTCTTAATTTTCTTGGGTAAGCAGAATTTAAATTAATTCAGTTTAAAACTTAAAAGTTATTTTAATGTCTTTTAATTTCTTTACTAATATAGTTTAATATTAACTTGTACAGGAACAGAATCACAGGACAGCATTAATCAGAAAACAAGAGTTCAAACTGCTTATGAAGGTGAAACTGTAACAATAAACTGTACATATGAAACTTCGGTCTCCCCGACTCTCTTCTGGTACCAGCAAACAGTGAATGGATTCCCTCAATATATACTGAACAGAGTCGGTACATTTGGCAGTGAAGAGGAAAAATTCAATGAAAGATTTAAGGCCAATCTGGACACATCTTTAAAATCAGTTCCTCTGATAATTCAGGATCTTCATGTGTCTGACTCTGCTGTGTATTACTGTGCTCTGAAGCCCACAGTCACTAAAACACATTCAACACTCATACAATAACTCAGTGATGAGCCTTGAAGGCTTCGTTGAGGGATTCAAACAACAACGAGCCAGGAGGTCACCTCCTGCTGAAAAACTGTGCTAATTAGCAAATCCAGGTGATTGGAACAAAATACTGGGGAGGACTTTTACTCCTGGCACATGGATTTTACACCTCTGATGCTTTGCTAGGAATATGTTAATACTCCATCTGCAGGTAGTCAGGTGGAGGAAGGACCGGAGGCTGGCATGGTGCTGGAGGCAGCTCTTTTGAAGAGATTGATGTCATCTTTGATATGGTGGCAGATGGCATTTTTGTAGCCTGCAAGTTGAGGAGCCTCTCCTGACGACGGATAAAATTACTGACAGTTTTGGTGTTAATTTTGGGTAGAGGAACACCCAGTTTGCTCAGCACTGGATCCTCTGCCAATATGGTATGTTGAACTCTCTCATAGGCCTTTGTGATGTTTCTTTTTTCAGAGCTTTTCTGAGAACTGTGAGGTGACGCCAGCCACAGAAGTTTCACAAGGGTGTACATTAACCTGTTGTGCTGAGCGCTGATGTTTTGTTGAGCTGGCGCATAGCGCTTGGACATCTTCACACGCTGAACCAGGGCAGCTTCAATAAGGTCATCTCTCTTTGTGCGGCAATACAGTGTATTACCCCAGTGAGTTTTATAGAGTTGTTGAAACTTCTGTGGCTGTTTGTCATGCTGCTCCACCTTATTCCATGCATCAATGATGGCATTTCTTTGATCAGTAGTACACTGCAAAATCCCGGGAGTTAAATTAACACTGCTCATTGTTTATATAGGTCCACTCTCCAGAGTGTTAAAAAAGAAACACTGGAGAGAGTTAAAATCTGCAACCTGTGACTTTCTCCTCTCTATCACCATCTCTGTTTGAAACCTAAAATTACATTTTAGATCTTACTTGTAGAGTTATTTTCTTATTTTAGGATTAGATGTTGGCTGTTTCATGTAAAGTCACCATTATTGTGATCAGTGGTTGTTTTAATTGGACTCTTGAGTCTTAGTCTTAGCTTTTTAGCTTTTTTGGTTATTATAATTACATGTGTTTAAAGCATGTTTGTTGTGGTTGAGGAGGGGACACTAGTGCATTTCTATGGTTGTTAAGATATACTTTCAAATAACACTTCATTTAAAAATGATTGCTTACTATAAGTAATTATTTCTGTCGAAAATATGATACTGTAGTATGATATCCAGCTCCCTCATAACAGTTTTTCATTCTGAATCATTTTTAAACACTGACACTTACAGATTAACTGCCATATAATGTAGACTAGTGATGGTCGTTTTCGAAGCACTGCTTCATGAGGCTTCGAAACATTTACGAATCTTTTATTTCGAATCAGTGGTTCGGAGCTTGTTTCAAACTGGCCAAAGTCACGTGATTTTAGCAAACGAGGCTTCATTACGTCACAACTGTTTCGAAACGTTTCGAAAATCCGATGGTTCACCACTAGGGGGAGTTGATCACATGACCAGTGTCTAATAAGTTTAGGTGAACTCGGGTCAGTTTTATTATGAAAGTTCATTAAACATTTATCCTTCTGACTAATAACACTGCCATGTTGTCTACTTTTTGTTTATAGACATATTTAATGACAAAAATGTGCATAATTAAAAGGGTAGTTAGTTTTATTCATTTGTTTGCCTTAAATAAAACTAAAAACACATTATACACTTTTAACTATGTCTTAATTAAGTTAAATAAGTTTTTTAACATATTTTAATAAAAATCTTGCTATTATTTTGTAAAAAAAAGTGTAAAATGTGTATACAGATCTGCTTTTACACTGTTTTGACCAGCAGGGGTCGCCAGCGTGTGTGGGTTTCGAACTGCTTCGAAAAACTGAATCAATTTTCGAAGTAATTGGTTCAATTGATTCGAAGCTTCGAAAAGCTTCGTTTCTCCCATCACTAATGTAGACACTTAAACATCAAGAGTCAGAGTATGAATCACAATGATGGTGACAATAAAATGAAAAGCTTCATGCTGCAATGCATGCTGGGTATCAACAAATTACAAATCTCATCCAGGACTCCCAGAATGCACTGGGGCATGAATAAATAATGAACTTTTTTACCATTTTCTTTGTCACCATTGTTGAGATTCATACTCTGATTCTTGATCCCTGTGCATCTACATTGTTCAGGGGTTAATGCTTTATGTGCACCCTATCAAAATCCTTCAGAATAACAAACTGCTATCAGAGTTCTGGACCTTAAACTGTAGTATTTCATTTTTAGCAGAAGAAGATGCTTTTGATGAGTGAGGAGAAACTGTATTATTAAATATGTTCATTTAAATGTTTATATTTGACAGTGTACATTAACTATCAATATTCATTTACACAATTGTTTTTTCTTGGCCATAACAATGTGTTTTAAACACAGTTACAAAAAACTAACAAGCTAACAGTCAAGAGTCCAACTAAAACAACCACTGATCACAATAATGGTGACTTTAAATGAAATAGCCAACATCTAATCCTAGGATAAGAAAATAACTCTACGGGGTGGTTTCGCGGACAGGGATCATCTTAAACCAGGACTAGGCCTTAGTTTAATTAGGAAATTTAACTTGATTAAAAATTCATGCCTTACTAAAAACATTACTTGTGTGCTTTTTGAGGCAAAACAAAGGGCACTGATGTATTTTAAGATATGTCAGTGCAAGTTGTTTTCAGTTTGGACAGCTCTTACATTTATTTTAGTCTAGGACTAGTCTAATCCCTGTCCGCGAAACCGCCCCTACAAGTAAGATCTAAAATGCAATTTTAGGTTTCAAACAGAGATGGTGATAGAGAGGAGAAAGTCACAGATTGCAGATTTTAACTCTCTTCTGTGTTACTTTTTTTAACACTCTAGAGATGGACCTATATAAACATTGAGCAGTGTTAATTTAACTCCCGGGATTTTGCAGTGCAGGAAATGTATTGTGCAGTTTGTTATTTGTAACAATATCAAAAATATCAAAAAATAAATAAATGTTATACCAAAAGTTAAAGGGGACATATTATGAGATTCTTATAAAGATGTAAACTAAATGTTAATCTAGGTCTGAGCAAAAGTTTGCCATTTTGGGTGTGTCATTTAAAATGCAAATGAGCGGATGAAGTGCAAACACTGATCACAATGATGGTGGTTTGTTACAATTGAAGCTCAATTGTGCTGTGAATTATTTTCTCTCTCTAGCTCTTTCTCTCTTTACTAAATGGCTGTGCTGTGGTTAGATAGTACAGATAAAGGGGGCGGTATTATCCTATTCTGACATCACAATAAGAGCCAAATTACAATAACCTATTTTTCACATGCTTGCAGAGAATGGTTTACAAAACTAAGTTACTGGGTTATCTTTTTCACATTTTCTAGGTTGATGCACTGGGGACACAATTATAGCACTTAAAGGGGTCATATTATGAGATTTATTTAAGATGTAAAATAAATCGTTGGTGTCCCCAGAGTGCGTATGTGAAGTTTTAGCTCAAAATACTCCACAGATTATTTATTATAACATGTTAAAATTTCTCATTTGTAGGCCTGTGCAAAAGTGTGCCGTTTTGGGGTGTGTCGTTTAAAATGCAAATGAGCGGATGAAATGCAAACACTGATCACAATGATGGTGGTTTGTTGTAATTAAAACTCAATTGTGCTGTCAATTCCTTCTTTTCTCTCTCTTTCTCTCTGCACTAAATGGCAGTGCTGTGGTTGGATAGTGCAGATAAAGGGGGCGGTGTTGTTGTAATTCGCCCTGCTACCTACCTCACAAAACAGGCGAAATCTGAACGACCTAATTTTTCACATGCTTGCAGAAAATGGCTTACTGAAATTAAGTTACTGGGTTGATCTTTATTACATTTTCTAGGTTGATAGAAGCACTGGGGCCAAAATTATAGCACTTAAACATGAACAAAGTCAAATTTTCATGCTATGACCCCTTTAAACATGGAAAAAGTCAGATTTTCATAATATGTCCCCTTTAAATAAATAAAAAATAACAAAATCAGTCAGCAATCAATGTATCAAATGGTTGCCATAGTGTAGTTACCCTAAATGAGAACACCACATCATACAATACAGTGAAAAGCATTAAGAAAATAACAGTTTCTTGTAGGTATTATGGGTGGTGGTGGCAGCATGAAGGTGTAGGTCAGGGGTACACAATCCTGCAGATTTTAGATCCAACACTGATAAACCCTTGCCTACCTGTAGTTGTC